>NC_137079.1:66640521-67140521 GCF_951640355.1 Cnephaeus nilssonii | reverse complement strand
GCAGGCCTCTCCAGCTCCCTCTGATCACTGGCTCAGCCCCTGCCCAGGCCTGCCCAGACCAAAAGCCTCTTGGGCAGGAGCGGACCCCCAGCTCCCTACAATCAATCACAGAGGGTCCGCTCCTGCCCAGGCCGAAAGCAGACCCCAAGCTCCCTGCCCAGGTGATCAATCGCAGGGGGTCCGCTGGTGTACCAGGATGAAGAAACCCCCAGCTCCCAGCTTTCGATGGCAGGGTGTCTGCTCGTGCACCAGGCCAAAAGCCCCCAGCGGAGGCTTTTGGCCTGGAGCCAGAGCGGACACCCATCTCCCCGCTTTCGATGGCAAGGGAGCTGGCCCCGCTTTTGATGGCAGGGGGTCCGCTCACCACGCCCACCATCCAATCAGAGCGAGGACCTGGGTGTCCGCCACGCCCACCATCCATTGAAAGCCGGGAGCTGGGTGTCCGCTCCGGCTCCAGGCCAAAAGCCTCCGGCGGTCTGGTGCCAGAGCGGACCCCAGCTCCCTGCAATCCATCTCAGGGGGTCAATTCAGGGCACCTATGTATGCAAATTAACCGCCATCTTGGTCAGGTTTATTTGCATACTCGCTCTGATTGACTGGTGGGTGTGGCTTGGCTGGTGGGCGTGGTTGGTGGGCGTGGCTTGGGCATAGCAAAGGTGCGGTCAATTTGCATATTACTGTTTTATTAGGTAGGAGAGTTCACAAGGAAGCTGAGAGGTAGTGGGAAGAACTGGAGATAGATATGATTACTTTTTATTTTAATTACATCTGTAGTATTGGTTTTTTTACTATATAAAATATTTTAAGTTTTTAAGGAAATTAGAAGAAGAATGAGTGATTCAGCAAAAGATGGCAATAAACTTAAGGTCTGAGCATAGTTTATTGGAAGTAAAGGTGAGGGAACTTTTTCTAGAATAGGAAGTTATTTTCTGCCTAATTCTACAAGAATAATTGCCTTCTTAGAAAAACATTCTTGCCTGTGTTTATAGCTCCTTGGCATTCCTGTGGCCATTATGCCAAGAAGCTGTCAGATTACAAAGCTTTATGTACCTCAGAGTGACACTTAGCTGAACTTCCTTTATATTTCCTAGGCTGCAATTAATTCTTCCCTTGGATTAATTTCTTTTGGAGCTCCCATTCCTCTACTTTTATAGATAAAATGATTACATATCTCATGAAGTCCCTTATTTCAGGATTTTGAGTTTTGTGGTAAGGTGGTTGTATACTTACTAATTCAAGCAGACCTAATATTACAGCAACTGAATATCACATAATAGCAAATTTTAAAGTGAAAGTAAATATAATTTATCTAACTAAAACTAATCTTGAAATCTTTTAATATTTTACTGTGAGGTGAAGCAGTAATAATTAAAATGTATTCACCATTGTATATGAGTAAAAATATTAGAAATGTATCCAAGACATGGATATAAATAATAATAATAATAATAATAATAATAATAATACTCATTTTATTGAGAGCTTACTAAATGCTGATAAAAACCATTTACTAAATGCTGATAAAGGAGCTGATATAAACCATTTACTATATATGTAGAACTCCATTCTCTACCCCCATGAATTAAATAGTATCTTTATATTCAATTTACAGAAGAAGAAACTAAAGTAAAAAGGGTTATTTATCTTGCAGAAGGCACAAATACTAAATTGAAGAACCAGAATTTTAAACTCAAGTCACTAGGTTGCTTCTATATAAATACCCATGTGGATTACCTTGAATCTGGGTAAAATTTTGGTTCTGACTCAGTAGGTGTGAGGTAGATCTTGAAATTTTGAGTTTCTAACAAGCCACCAGGGATTACTGTTGTTGCTATTATAGGTCCAGGTCAGCCTTCCTCAATCAAGGTTCCTCAGGAGATGAAGAACCACTGAGAAGATTGTTCATGACTATTTTCTCCATTTTCCCAAGAATGACATATAGCTAGCATATTCTAGATACATAGGAGATGTTAATTCATTCTATGGGTGGGGCAAAAGTAGGTTTACAGTTGTTCCTATGGAAAATAATATAATAATTAATACATAATAATACAAGAATAAACTCTGTGTTTCATGTACTCACAGCTATAAACCTATTTTTGCCCTCCCTGTATACAAGAGGGACTTCAGGGAACCATGATCGAAAGAAACATCATTACTAATTCAATTGCAACAGAATTCTAACAGTGCTCCTAACACACCGAGTTAGAATGGTAAAATAAAAATGGAAAATGGAATAAGATGGTGGCTTTAGATTTTGATTGCATTGAGTTATTACTGTTTTAGCTGGAGGGGAATATCATCATTAACCATCTATGAGTAGGTCATGGGGAAGTGAAAATTCAGCTTTGATTATTTTATGCCTAGAAAAACAGGAAAACTTGATTTGGTTTTCCACAAAGCATATAAACAAACAAATAAAATAATAAGTAAAATGTACAGAATATGTATTTTTTGTGTGAATTTCCCCCTTTATTTTTTTCTTTTTATTATGGAAAACTTCAAATGTGCAAAAGTAGACTAAAAGTATAACAAATCTTCATGTTCTCCAAAAACTGTTGTAAGAGCTTCAAATACATTATCCAATAGAACCCTCCCAACCGTAAATGGGAAACATAATCTGAAACATGGAAATAGGCAAAAAATTAATGGGTAATTTTTCAGAGCAGTGCTGAAATAGACTTTGTGTTTATTGGAGTATTTTACAGCTTTTTAGTGGCAGGATTTATCTTAACCATTTTTTTTTTTCTGGTAGAGAATCGAAGTTATGGTTTCCAGTCCAATTTAATATTAGCTAGTTTTGTACCCAACCAAGCGATTTTATTTTGCATAAATAATCTAGGTTCTCAAATGCTCTTTGAAGGAGCCACAGTAAGTTATCCATTATCTTATTAATCAAATAGGAACATCTTTGGCACATGTTCACTTTATATTGGTGCATGAGTCACATTATTTACAAGTAAACTTTTTAAACTTATGTTTTATCAGTTTTGGAGATCATCTTTGTGGATGAAAAGGGAGTGCTGTAATAAATTATAAAGTCCTCACTGGGCAGGTCATGGTGGGTAGTCACAGTTGAGGTCTATAACTTTCTTAGTGAAAGGTTTTAGAGCAAGCCTTGTCCATGGGTCTTCTGCATCTAGGTTAACATACCTTTGAAATGCCAGAAGTAATAATACTCCTTAGAGTAACAACCCTTCAGAAAGCATATATTTTTTGTAATTCAATCCTTGTCTTGCTTTCTCCCACCCTCATGTAATCTTCCTTAAGTTCTCTTCTTAATTTCTAATGCATAAAAAAAACCTGCAAAACTTATTACCTAGAACATTTTAGAGCTTGTTTCTTGGCAATTGTCATCAGTTTTGGCTTAAATAAACTCTTATAAAACTTCTCTACAAGTCTGGACATTTCTTATGTTGACATCCATGAAGATACCCAAGTAGGGGTACATCTAAGGTTCAGAAACTGAGTGGTTAAAAATGCTGTTGTCAAGAATTGTGAAAGGTGCCGGTTGTTATCATACAAGCTAACAAGTTAGTCTGCTTTAGTTTCATTGACACTGGCAGAAGATACGAGATTCCCAGTCAGATCAAAGGACTTGATTACAGCACAGCAGGCAATATCCACTTCAGATTTGCTTAGGTCTCCTTGCATCCCCACGGCCTTGGGACAATGCAGAAACAGGCCCAGCTGAATCCCAGACACAGTGAGTTTGAATCACATCTGAGGAACCACAATTTTATACAGTTCTCATCTTTATAGTAACTCCTAGGAAACCTGCCCAAACTTTGGCATGAAAATAGGTATTTTCTTTATCCTCGGGGATAAAGAACAAATCTCTTCCCTGACGTGGAGTGAGGAAGACACTCTTATCTCCAAAGCCATTGTATCCTGGTGTTAGTCCAGAGAAAAAAACGGTTGCTTTTGCTGAAGAGCTGTGATATTCACATGGAGAACTGTTTCCCAACATGAACCCCATGAGCTGTTTAGCCCAGGCAAGTTTTTGTTTGTTTGCTTGTTTTTCTTTTTATTATTTTTTTAAATTATTTTTTTTATTGATTTTTATTACAGAGAGGAAGAGAGGGATAGAGAGTTAGAAACATCGATGATAGAGAAACATCGATCAGCTGCTTCCTGCACACCCCCTATTGGGGATGTGCCCGCAACCAAGGTACATGCCCTTAACCGGAATCGAACCCGGGACCTTTCAGTCCGCAGGCCGACGCTCTATCCACTGAGCCAAACAGGTTTCGGCTGTTTGCTTGTTTTTCTTTCCTGGCTCCCAGAGAGCCATAAGGGGATTTCAGAAAATGTCAAGAAGTAATAAAAATGGAGCTTTGCCCCTTCCCAGCCCCCCTTTCATTTGTTTTATTTTTGTTTGTTTGTGTTTTTTTTTTTTTAAATTTTTAGTTTGTTTTGAGTCAAACTCTGTTAATACCTTATTCCTCATTGATGGCAGCAATGACTGGGTGTTAGTTTTAGGATCTGATCATTTGGTGATTTCTCTAGGACAAACAATTGAGAACAATTCTCTGTTGAGTAATAAGAGATGACAAAGAATCCAGTCCATTAGTCTTTTTGTTTGATTGTTTATGAGATTAGATGAATGAATTATTTTATAACCCATAGGAAAGAAAACAGCCCTTGAGAAATGGGCAGTTATTGCATTTCAGCATAATCTGTGGGTAATATTGTAGAACTAAAAATATAAACTATATGTCTGTGACTCTGCATGTTTGTACTTGAGAAAAGATTTGCTTTTTTGTGTGTGTATGTGAAATACTTTTCTACTTAAATAAAAGGAGCTTTGTTTTCATTCATTTATAGATATTAACTAGGGGCCCAGTGCACAAATTCATGCACCTTGAAAGGAACGGTGGGCCGCGAGGCTGTGGTGGGCACAGGGACAGGTCTTGACCCATCCTCTGCGCCCCCACCCGGCCCCTCCTGCCCCGACCCCCTGTCTGCTGGCAGCCCCGGTCCTGCCACCACCGCTCCCATGGGCTAACGGCACCGGCCCCGCTCACTCCCGCTGACAGCGTGGAGCGATTGGGGCCGGCACCAGCAGCAAGTGCAAGCGAGGCTGGAGCCATCAGCGGGTGCAAGCAGCCGCTGCTGCCCTGATCACCCCTCAGAAGCAGGGGGAGGTGGAGAAGCCCTCAGAGGCGATCAGGGCCAGCAGCTGCCACTCAAACCCGCTGATGGCACCAAGCGATTGGGACCTGCACCGGGTGCCAGCAGTGGGTGCGAGTGGTGGCTCCGGTGCCAGCAGCAGGTGTGAGTGGGGCTGGCGCCAGCAGAAGGTGAGATTGCCCGGCGGGACCATGGGAGCAAAGGATTTTCAGTAACCACCAGAGGCTCGCCCTGATGACAGCAACCGACACCCCGCCGTGGTCTGGTGCCCCTGCTCACCTGCTCCACCATCCCACCATGGCCAATGCCTGCCATGTTCCGCGCGCTGCCATCTGCTTCCAACACCTGCCATGCTCGACGCATGCCCCTGGTGGTCAACTCACGTCATAGCAACCAGTTGTTTGTTCTGCTGTTCGCTATTCAGTCTATTTATATATTAGGGTTTTATATATATACTAGAGGCCCGGTGCACAAAATTCATGTACTGGGGGGTGGCGGTGTCCCTCAGCCTATCTGGGACCCCTCAAGGGATGTCCGACTACCCGTTTAGGCCTGATCCTGGTGGGCAGTCAGACATCCCTCTCACAATCCAGAACTGCTGGTTCCCAGCCGCTCGCCTGCCTGCCTGCCTGGTCCCCCCCAACTGCCGTCCCCTGAAGGCCTGGTCAACCCCAACTGCCCTCCCCTGCTGGCTTGGTTGCCCCTAACTGCTCTTCCCTGCTGGCCTGGTTGCCCCCAACTGCACTCCCCTGAAGGCCTGGTCACCTCCAACTGCCCTCCACTGCAGGCCTGGGTCCCCCACTACTGGCCTCCCCTGCAGGCCTGGTTGCCCCCAACTGCCCTCCCCTGCTGGCCATCTTGTGGCAGCCATCCTGTGTCCACATGGGGGTGGCCATCTTGTGTGTTGGAGTGATGGTCAATTTGCATATTACCTCTTTGTTATATAGGATAGATAAGTGTGTAAGTAAGTAAAATATTCCCAAATTCTCATAGAATAAAGAAATCAAATCTCAGTACTTTAAATGTATAGGATTTTAAGAAAAAAGCAATCCTTACAGAAATTACTAGCTTAGAAACATTTCCAGAATCTATATTCATAGTTAAGGTAACTCTTTAGCTTAGTGTAATAATTTTGTGTGTTTTTTAAATATTAAATAGCTACATGTCTTTTTCTTGAGGCTAATACACATGTACATTTATTTATTTATTTATTTTTATTTGTGTTTGTTTTAAATGAAGAGACTAATTATAATAATTTAATGTTTACAATAAAAGTTTTTATATCACCATTTTTTTGTCAGCTTAAACTATTTTCAAGAGTTTTAGGTAGCTTAAAATTTTGGTTTATTAAATTGAGTTAATTAATAATAATGTTGGCTATTTGAATACTTTCTTAGAAAAATTGTATAATAAAAATGATTACAAAGCACAGATTTAAATTTACATATTATCTTATTTGTACATGCTATAGAGTGGTTTTCTCTTTTAGTCATGTTAATGAGTCTGTTCATTTTTTGCATATTTAAAAAGGTGTAAAGGAGTTATGTGTGACCATAGAAATTTGTGCTCAAGTATATTAAGCTTTGCTAATCTTTTAAAACATTTGATTATTACACAGTTCTGAGCTTTCCACCTCCCACCTTTCTCTGTGAATTAGAAGTTAGCTATTTTATTTAAAAGTTATTCATATGGGTAGTTTAGAATAGTGACAGAGAAACAGAACCATACATGGAAGATAATGGGATATCTTTTAATTTTTTTTAGGGTAGAGTAAATAGTTTTGTCTGAAAGTGTAGAAATAGGTTGTCTCAGAATATGAAAAAATATAATGAAAGACCAAACTTGAGGGAGTATAGCTGTGGTAGGCAGTTAGACAGACACGAGCAGAGCAAGGACGATGGGCCAGGTACAGAAGGTCACCAGGGCAGAAAGCCCCAGGTACCCAGCAAAGGACAACTGTAGGGTGGAACCTCACCCCCAGGGTGACCTTTCCTCCCCTAGCATATTGCCGGTCATGTGGTTTGGAACCCCTTGATCTCTAGGCCTCAGTTGTATTTCAGCTCCACACCCAGAAAAGCAACAAAACCAGCCAGGGCTGCTCAGGACCAGCGGCATTGAATAATGACCCCCTGACCCTACAGTTGTCCTTTGCTGGGTACCCTGACTCCGCTGGCCAATTAATCAGTGAAGGCCGTAATCCTGAAAGGACACATATTGAAAGCTGCAGGATATTCTGTTGAGATCTTCCCCTGGGACCACCCCTAAAATCTCCACCTTTAAAACCCTTAGGATGGTGGACCCAGTGCTGCTCTCCCTCCTGGGAGCGTGCACAGGTCTTTGCCTTTCCCTTCCTCTTCTCTCTCCCCCTACCCCCATTAACTTCCTCACATCCAAGCTCCAAGGTCCCTTTCTTTACCTCTATAACTGTTTTCTTAAACCCATTTCTTCTACAAATTACTTTTTCTACCTCTGTGATTTTCCAATTAAGTGTTCTCTTATTGTTGAGTCCTGGCTCTTAATTCTTTCCTAGCCAGAACTCAAGTACGGAGGCGGCTGAACCCAGCTCCAGTCGGACCGCACCACTCTAACCCCTGGTGCCTTTCCTAGCGCCTACAACATAGCAAGTTATCAAAAGGTAAGTGGAGAGTGAATATTATTTGCCTTAGTCCATAGTACTTATATTAGTGTCCTGTTACTGCTTACCAATTTACCACCAGCTTAGTGGCTTAAAACACTCCAAATGTATTTTCTTACAATATTGGAAGCCAGGAGTCCAAATTAGGTCTCACTGGCTTAAAGATGTCAGCAGGGCAGCATGCCTCCTGGCCGCTCCAGGGAAATTTCTGTGAACTTGTAGTAGCTTCTAAATGCTACAGCCATTCCTTGGCTTCTTGCAGCAAGCAATCACATCACTCCGACCTCTCCTGCTGTAGTCACATCTCCACATCCTGGAAAGTCACTGTGTTGGGTATAATTAGAGCATTCATTGAGTTATAGCATAGTAAGAAGCTAGGACAATTCCAGGACAAGTTGAAGAGGGAAACTGAGACAGATAGTAAAACAGCAATTTGTAGCTACCTAGTAAATATTATCTTCCCTAAACCAAGGGTAAATGGTTTGCATTTCTCCTCCCCAACCAGAGAGTAAATAGCTTAAATCACCCTACACAGAAGACAGCTGATAGAAATGAAATTAGTGTCATTTGCTAACCATACTCAAGGACAGACAAATTAAGAGAATAAACCTCATTTTGGTACATCAGCATAAAGCAGATGAATATGCTATTGATCCTCCCTTAAGACCTCCCCTAAACACCCAGCCAGTAAAACTCCTGAAAATGAAGGTCCCAGTGTGCTCTCCCTCCAGGGAGCATGACTGCCATTCCCTTCCCCTCTTCCTTCCCCCACAGCCTCATACCCCCTAACCTCTAAGGGACCCCATGAGACTTGCAACCAGGGGAGCAATGGGCAGTGGCAGCTCATCCCTGGTTAACCCCCTGGACCTGTCTCCAAGGGCTTCTTGTCCCCTTTTCTCTGACTTCCCAGTGAGCCAAAGCAGCCCAGCCTAGGCTCTCCTGTTGCTTCCTCAATGCCCTTCCTTGTTTCGCTGTCCTAAGTATATTTTTTGCTGAGGTCAGTAAATTCTTGCTTGCATAGTATTCCATTCTGTAAATGTACCACAGGTTTTTATTGTTGTTCTTTGTTTATTTTTATTTTTTTATTAACTCATCGACTGATGGGTACTTGGTCTGTAAAAAAGAAAGATCTCTTACCCTTTGAGACAGCATGGAGGGAACTGGAGAGTATTGTGCTAAGTGAAATAAGCCATTCAGAAAAAGACAAATATCACACGATCTCACTTATAGAATCTAAGGAACAAAATAAACTGAAGAACAAAATAGATCCAGAGACATTGAGGCATGCAATAGATGGAAGTATTTTAGAGGGAAAAAGAGGGTTGGGGGTTGGGGAGGATGAAGGGGAAGAGATTAACCAAAGAATTTACATGCATATATGCATAATCCATGGACACAAAATACTTTCAACAATAACAATAAATTTAAAAAATAAATAAGTAAATTACTGCTTGTTCTTATGTACTTTGTCTTTTGATTGAAATCTTTCCTTCAAAAAGACAAGAACCCAGGTCTCCTTGTTTTACTGGTAACAATATGGTTCATCATATGTGTTGTTCCTTGATTGGGGATCAATGCCTTGAGCTGCCAATTGTTTGAGTCCTAAAACTATTTTTTGAACAATTCTGTACTTTTGAGGGTTTCATGTGGGAGGGTAAATCCAGGCCCTGGTTTTCTGTTTTGTTCAGAAGTGAAATTCAAAATTCTCTTGGCATTATTTTAATATTTATTTTACATGGTATATGAAGAACCTCTTTTTCTTTTTAAATTATCTCTAATTCACAATTTAGCAGATTATGCTTTTTAAAGATAAATATCACATGATCTCACTCATTTGTGGAATATAATGAACAACATAAACTGATGAACAAAAACAGATCCAGAGACAGAGAAGTATTGACCAGACCTTCAAACCTCAGAGGGAAGGTAGGGGAGGGTGGGGGTAAGGGGGAGAGATCAACCAAATGACTTGTATGCATGCATATAAGCCCAACCAGTAGACACAGGGGGGTGAGGGCATGAGTGGGGGGGGGGTAAAGGGGCCAATGGGGGGATAAGGTCACTATATAATACCTTAATCAATCAATCAATCAATCAATCAATAAAAAGAAACAAACAGCAGATGAAACTCTTATCAGTAATCCCATTAAAGGTAAAAAAATGAAATGAATTAATAAATTAATACTTTAATTTATTAATATCTGATTTTTAGATATTAATATAAATTAATTCTAAATTAATATCTGATTTTCTAAATTAATATCTGATTTTGAATTAATGTTAGTTCTAAATTAGTATCTGATTAATTTAGAATTAATATTATTAAATTAATATCTTATTTTAAATTAATATTAATTCTAAATTAATATCTGATTTTCACTATCTTCTAAAAAATCAAACACAAATATTTTTGCTGAGTTTTCCTACTTATAATAGTACTTATTTGCACAGATACAGTATCACTCTGTCTTCTGTCTTACCAGGATATAATTGGGCAAAATCAATAGTGTAACCCAGGCTATACTTGGAGTGTTACACTTGAGAAAAATCTCATTTGATCAGGTCTGAGAAACTCATATTAAGGTATAGAAATAGACAATATTTGAAGCAAATTTTTGTAATATCTTCTCAAGAAACCTGACTTTCTTCTGAATTATGAAGTCTTAGTCTTGCAGTTTTAGAATTCAAATTTCTAAATTAAAAAAAAATAGAAATTATTTTTTATTAAAGTGTTTACTATCTAGTAATGTAGGGATTTTAAAAAATCATAGAGAATCTCAATTCAAGGGAAATTTACCCCAAACTGTACATTAACAGTTAAAATGTTATGGATAGTGTGTCTTGGGCTTGGCTCCTCATTCTCAGGAAAAAAAAAAAAAGTAATTTTTGAGTCAATCTATAATTCTTTTGAATCTGTATACACAAAAGTTAATTACTGGACATTATTAGTTACCCAAACTATTCAAGTCTGATTTGAAGAACAACTTCATGGCTTATTGAGTTAAGGAAAACATTTGTGTAATATATACAAATAATTGGGCCAAATCTAATGAGAACAGCTTTTTTTTGTGATCAAGAAGAATCTTTGAAGATTCTGATCACAGCAAGGGAAAATGTCATAACAAAGTACCCACAGCTTGGATATAGGTAAGAGAGATTGCTGAGTATCTTTTTAGTGCAGTGCTGCATTCAATTACTGGTGATATTCAACCCTTGAGAGGCACCAGTAAACTTGTAGAATTTTTCCTGGTAGAGATGTAAATAATTTCTTCCCGTAGAAGCGATAACCCTAAATATTACGGTTTATGGATTTGTTGAACATTAGCCAGTTTTGCATTTTACCTAGCAGTTTATCAAATTTCATATCCACCTCTGTATCTATTTTCATATGTATACTTATGTGCTCTATAAAGTGTTCATACCATATTATTATTTTTTATATATTTGTATTGATTTCAGAGAGGAAGAGAGGGGGAGAGAGAGAGAGAAACATCAATGATGAGAGAGAATCATCCATGGGCTGCCTCCTGCACACCCCTCGCCCCTTTGGGGATTAAGCCTGCAACTTGGGCATGTGCCTTGACCAGGAATCCAACTTTGACCTCCTAGTTCATATGTTGACACCTAACCCCTGAGCCACACCAGCTGGGCACTGCTTCCATTATTAAATAGTGAGTTAAATATCAACTTTGACACATGTTCATTTTATATTTGTAAGTATGAGATTCAGTCATGCTTTATAACCTTTTGAAAATTACACCTTAATAAATTATATTAGAAAGTTTCTATTATTACTCTGAATTTAAAGATGAATATATTGATGTATTATTAAGCTTTTTAACTACTTCAAGATTATATATTTAGGATTAGATGGAGTAGGATTTGAATACAGGAATCTGGATTCATAGGATATATTCCTCTGTGTGTGTGTGCCTGTGTGTGTCTATGTGTTTATTTAAATCTTTTTGTTTGCTTCACCTTTTTTACCCAGGATTCCATATGAATAATGTCACCTTAAAAATCTAAAAATCTATCCCATTTCATAGTACCACCCTTAGGGAGGAAAATGGGATTAGAAAAAAAAAAGTTTGAAAAGTTTTCTTCCATCCAAATGATTAGAATATTCTATATTCTCAATAGAATGTTTTGAGCTTAGCTTTTTTTTAGTCTTATCAAATCCTTACATTTTAATATTCTTTAATCTAATTATAGTCTGAGTTGGAGCTTTACCAATGAGTGTTTGTACCAAGGTTCAGGAATTCCTTTTTTTTTTGTTTTTTGTTAATGCTCACCCAAGGATATTTTTCCATTGATTTTTAGAAAGAGTGGAAGGATGGGGGAGAGACAGAGAGAGAAACATTGATGTAAGAGATACACATTGATTGGTTACCAAGGCCAGGATAGAGCCTGAAACCAAGGCATGTGCCCTTTTCCAGAATTTAATCTGGGACTCTTCAGTCCACAGGCTGATGCTCTATCCACTGAGTCAAACCAGTTAAGACTGGGCTTAGCCTCCAATGTGATTCTGAAAGCTATTTGCAAGAGAAATTATAAGAGCATAAATCTGATTTGATGACAGTCTGGTACTTGACTTCACATAACACTCTTTTATATCTTTGACTATAAAGTCCTCTTCAAAAAATATATTTGGGATTAAGCACATCTTTCTGCTGCAATCAACAGGATTTGAGTATTTTTACTATCTTAGATCAGCATGTATCTGACATAGATAATCAATATTAACTCTACGAAACATAAATTTTCATATTTGGCAATACATTGAGTGAGTAATGAACATTTAATTATCAAATAAATCATCAAGATAATTTATGCCATAAAATCATCATGATAGTCCCATGAAAATATTATAATATATTTAAAATCAGACATTATTAACTTTTAAGGGAAAACTCCATTAATTAATAACAAATTCCCTTTAATAAAATTAATGTATATTAGGATATTTCTGTGTTGTATTTTTTATTAAGCTTAGCATATAACACTGATATTTAAACCTAAGTTCAATAACAAAGCTATATAAAATTGAAATAAGTGTATATACACATTATTTTCTATTTATTATCCTATACATGAGAATACAATTATGAGTCCACAATTTAACATTTATTAAAAAATAAAAACACATACAAAAACTCAAATTGCCTTCTGTTCTAGATGAATTGGAGGAGTTTTGCTACTCTGACAGCCCACATTGCCAAAACAGTAAACGCATATTACATTGATTTGCTGAATGTACTCTGAAGTAACAGTAACGTCTGAATGGCCTCTGCAGTGCTTTTTCATATTTGAAGTGAATGGGATATAGACTGTTCTTGTACTACATCACAAGAATTAGTTTCTTGGGATTAGCATAATGCAATTCTCTGAATCCTCCTTTCCACTTTACTGTTTCTATGTGCCTGTTAGTTTATAAGAAAGCACTATCACTCACTCCAATTCATTAAAGAAATGCCTAAGCAGCATAGCTCTGTATAATTTTGAGCATCGTTTTAAAAATTGTGCATGATAAAACTGGATCTGTGCAATTCTTTATTCAGCTTTAACACTTTTCATTGAGACATATACTAGATTTATTTCAGGGCTGATTATGCTAAAATATGATCAAACTGCAATAAAAGTGTGTAAAAGAAGCTACACTTTTTATTCAATAGGTTCATTTTGATATGAATATTGTTTGTTATGGGCTAACGGGGAAGATGTTGTGCTATTTCTATTATGGAAAAATTATAGCCAACTGCTACCTAGCATTTCATCACAAAATATAGCTCAAAATGACAAAACATGGTGCCAAAAAGAGTACACACCATGCCTTACCTTAATATTTTGATTAATTGTAGACATTGATGGGCTAAAGTTCAATGCAGTCTTTTAAGTATTCAGGACATCACTCTTCATTGGTCAATTATCTAGATCAACTTGAAACATTCACTGTATTATACTAAGTTTATAATTTTTTAAAAATTTTATTTTTCAATATAGTTCACAATATTATATTAGTTATAGGTGTACAACATAGATGTATATACCTTACAAGGTGATAACCCCAATAAGTCTAGTACCCATCTGGAATGATACCTAGTTATTACAATACTAGAGGCCCGGTACATGAAAATTCATGCACTGGAGGGGGGGGGTCCCTCAGACCGGCCTGCCTCCTCTCACAGTCTGGGAGCCCTCAGGGATGGGAGGCGACCCGGCGATCAGGGGAAGATGATGCCCCATCACACCTCTGCTGCTACCACTGCCAGCAGCGCAAGCCTCGGCCGGCCCTGGTTACCTGAGCCTTGGGAGGCCCTGGGCAGCTGGGCAGCCACCATCCAAGGCTTGCCTGTGCCTTGGGCAGCCCTGGGTGGCTGGGGGGCTGAGGGGACTGAGTATTCCAAAGGGGACTGGGTACCACCTTCTTGTGGCTGTGGGTGCCACCATCTTTGAGGGTGTGGCAGTCAATTATCATATTCCCTCCTTATTGGCTTATGGGCGCTGCCATATTTGAGGGTGTGCAGTCACTTAGCATATTCCATCTTATTGGCTGTGGGCACCACCATATTTTAGGGCAGGGCAGTCAATTAGTATATACCCTCTTTATTGGCTGTGGGCGCTGCCATCTTTGCGACGGCATGAGGGTCAATGAGCATATTCCCTCTTCATTATATTGGATTATTGACTATATTCTCTATGCTGTACTTTACATCCCTGTGACTATTTCTATAACAAGCAATTTGTTTACAGAGCTTATCTTTGATCATGTATTTGTCATTAAATTAACTTTATTGACTCCCATGATTTCTATACCTAATCTAATTTTGCCTAAAGCTATCTAAATCTTATCTTAAAGCAGTAGAAATCTTATATAATAAAAGGCTAATATGCAAATTGTCCCCACCTGCAGGGGTTCAACCAACTGGGAGTTAGATATGCACTGACCACAAGGGGGCAACGTGGAACATGGCGGGTGTTGGTGACCCAGCGCTGGCAGCGGGCGGCGGTGGAGGTTCTGCCAGTCCCAATGAGCCACAACGAGAGTGGGATTGCAGCAGAATGGTGGAGCAGGTGAGCGGGTGGTGCCAGGCCAAGGCAGGTGTGAGCAGGGGCCCCGATAGCCCTGCCGGTTGGCCCAAAGATGGTGACTGGTGGTGATGGCAGGGGCAGAGCCAATGAGTGAGCAGCACCAGGCCAAGGCAGGTGTGAGCAGGGGTCCTGATCGCCCCGCCAGTTGCCCCACAGATTGGCCCTGATCGCTAGCCAGGCATAGGGACCCTACCTGTGCATGAATGTTGTGCACTGGGTCTCAAATCTTACCTAATAATAGAGAAACATGTAAATTGACCATACCTCTGCTACGCCCACAGCCAATCAGAGTATGCAAATTAACCCAACAAAGATGGTGGTTAATTTGCATACATACCTGGGTCCCGGGAACCTCCTTGGCACCCAGGTCACTCTAAGCCAGGCATCGGAGGGGGGCGACCCTTCCCAAGCCTAAAGCCTCCATCGAGGCTTTTGGGAAGGGGCCGAGCCTGCAGCCAAATGCAGACCATCCAGAAGTCAGCGCTGTGTTGCCCAGCTGTAGCCTGGCAACCCAGCACTGACTGCCCAGGTGGCTGAGACCCAGAAAGTGAGTCAGGGTCTGATCTGCAGCCTCAGTGGAAGCTGTTGATCAGTGTACTTATCTCCCTCTTTCTCTCCCTCTTTCTTTCTGATCTTTGCCAGCAGCCAGGCTTTTCTTTCTCTCCCAGCCTCCATGGGGCTGCTGGTAAGCCCCGCCTCTTTGATCAGGACCAGAGATAGGCCTGGAGATGCTGATTGGCATAGTAACCGACCAATCAGAACAAAAGGTGGGTGCTGTGGGGAACCAATGGCTGTCTAGGAGGCAGAGCTTTTGACTCTGACTGGCATAGGAACCGACCAATGAGAACCAAATCTGGGTGCTGTGGTAAGCCAATGGGTGTCTAGGAGGCGGAGCTTTTGACTCTGACTGGCATAGGAACCGATCAATCAGAACCAAATCTGGGTGCTATGGGGAGCCAATGGCTGCCTAGGAGGTGGAGCTTTTGACACTGACTGGCATAGGAACTGAACAGAGAACCAAATCTGGGTGCTATGGGGAGCTAATGGCTGCCTAGGAGCCGAAGCTTTTGACGCTGGCATAAGAACCTACCAATCAGAACCAAATTGGTCAGCAGAGGAGGGCAGTTGGGGGTGACATCAGGCCTGCAGAAGAGAGCAGTTAGGGGTGATCAGGCTGGCAGGCAGAGGCAGTTAGGGGCAATCAGGCAGGTAGGCAGGTGAGAAGTTAGGAGCCAGTGGTCCCAGATTATGAGAGGGATGTCTGACTGCCAATTTAGGCCTGATCCCTGGGATTGGGCCTAAAATGGCAGTCGGAGATCCCGCAAGGGGTCCCCAATTGGAGAGGGTGCAGGCTGAGTTGAGGGAAGCCCCCTCAGTGCATGAATTTCATGCACCGGGCCTCTAGTATTTGCATAATCTGTGTCTGAAACTACACACATTTTCAGATAAAGGGGCCTTTAAATTCATTTGTTAGATTGCCAGTGGACTCATGCTAGCTACTTCAAAAAGTAATAGAGAATTAACTCTGACCAGTGTGGCTCAGTGGTAGAGCATCGGCCCATGTACTAAAGGGTTGATGATACCAGGTCAAAGGCATGTACCTGGGTTGCAAATTGGATCCCTTGCTTGGTCTGGTCACATGCTGGAAATGACCAATCCATCTGTGTCTCTGACATTGATATTTCTCTCTCCCTCTCTCTCTCTCTCTCTCTCCTCTTTTCCCTCCTCCCCTCCCTCTCTTCCACTCTTTCTACCAATTGGAAAAATATCCTCAGTGAGGATAAACAACAAAACAGTAGTAGAGAATTAGAAAAAAAAATCTCTGAATTAGGTTCAACATAGGGTAATGTTACTTGCTAGCTTTTTGTTCCAATATTTTTATTTATTACTGACCAAGAGTTATCTAAAAATCTAGCTTTAAACCAATTAAAGATGACTTGATTTTGTCCCATTTTATCTCTAATTTCAGATATTTTGTCTGGATTTGTTATTTCTTTCATGATCTGCTTACTTTGAATGACTAATCCCAACATTAGCTTACCTGTATCACAGGTTGATTATGCATGTGTCTGTCTTTGTGTTAGTTAGAAACATGTATTATGTGCACTAAATGAAAAACAACTGGTCCTTATCTATACTAATAAAAGGGTAATATGCTAATTATACTGGATAGACTGGACCTCTTCCAGATGTCATTCCAGATGTCCTTCCTGACAAAGCCAGGGGCGTGGCCAGCTTGCAAACTGCCGATGGCCCCTTGCCCAGGCCAGCCCTGGCCCCCAGTGGGGACCCACACCCCAATTGGAGGCCCCCTTCAGGGCAGGCCAGCTGGCCCCCACCGTGCATCAAGCCTTTATCTTATATAATAAAAGGGTAATATGCAAATTGACCCTAACGGCAGAACGACCAGAATGACCACTGGACCAGTCACTATGAAGCACGCTGACCACCTCTTCATTCTGTTCCCTGGCCAGCAGGCTCCAATCTCCTGATGGCCACCCATGGCAGGGGTGGGGCTGGTGAGCAGGTGGGAACAGCTGACCTCTCTGTCCCTTCCCCCGACCATCGGGCACCAATCACCCGATGGCAAAAGGGGAACCAGTGGTGGGTAGCAGTGGGGAGTGGGGCCGGCTGTGGGCAGCTGGGAAAGATGGCCCTGATTGCAGGCCAGGCCTAGAGACCATATCCGTGCACGAATTTTGTGCACCGGGACTCTAGTGTTTAATAAACTTACAATCTAGAATTTAAAGTGTTTATGTATATTTTATAGGTGATATAAACACACAAACACAATTGCAAATAATACAACTACAAAATATTATAACATGCTTGATAAATTAATTTATTCTAAAAATCATTAACAAATATTCTATGACAGGGTTTGTTCTCAGCACAGGAGCTCAGAAGATAAACAATTGTGAAATCAAGGAAGAGGCATCTGCTCTGGATTAAAGAAATGAATAGAGATGTTATTTGGTAACTGGCATATTAATTTACTCCAGAAGATAAAGTAGAATTTTTCCAAAAATTCAAATGGTAAGAGCAAGGTTCTAGCAAGAAGATGAAGAGATATAGGAAAGACAAAAAGAAATATGATACTCACCTGGATTTTAATAAATTACAGGGATGATCAGTAAGAGTTGTAAACTAATGGTGTCATTATTGGGAGAACAGTGTTTTAAAATGAGCACTAGAAAGCCAGGAGGTTCTGAGCAGTGCTTTCTGACCTTTTAGCACATGAATAACAGAATAGAGATTGAAACCATCAAAAGAAAAAAAAAAGGGTTCAATGGAAAATAACCTCACAGGGTTACTGATCATACATTCCTAACTGGGAAGGTCATAGTGGGTAGTTCTTTCCCAGGCCTATCACTTCTTCAGTGAAAGGGTTTAAGTAATCCCTGACCATTCCTGTGCATTGAGGTTAACACACCTTTGAAAAACAAGAAACAATACCCCTCGAAGAGGGCATTCACTCTCAAGAGCACATAATCTTGTTAACTATTTTGTAACCCAATCCCTGCCTTGCTTTCCCAATCTTCCTTACATCTTCTCCTTAATTTCAAATTAAAAGAAGCAGCAAAACTGTTATTCTTGTGAGCATTGAGATCTTGCTTCCCCACATTGTCATCAGTTTGGCTCAAAAAAAAAAAAAAAAAAAAACTCTAACAGGTTTGTACATTTCTTACATCAACACTTTGTCATTTATTGTTTTGTAAAAAGCATCTAAACCTGTAGAAAATTGTATAAGTTTATTTGAGCCAAACTGACAACATATGCTGGGGAGCCAGATCTCAAATGCTCCTGAGAATAACAGTTTTGAAGCTTCTTTTATGCATTTGAAATGAAAGAGGGAATTTAAGGAAAATTGCATGGAACTGGGAGAAGCAAGTCAGGGATTGGTTTGCAGAATATTTAACAAGATTAAGTGCTCTCTTGACAGTTAATATCTCCTTCCAGGGATATTATGTCTGGTATTTTAAAGGTGTATTATCCTAGATGCACAAGAATGCACAGGGTTGGCTTAAAACCCTTTATTAAAGAAGTTATAGGCCTGGGGCATGACTACCCATATGACCTGCCCAGTTAGAAATTTATGATCAGTAATCCTGTGAGGTTACTTCCTATTAACTCCTTTTTTTTCATCCACAAAATCATTATTGTATTATGTCTCCATAATGCATAACCAATAATATGGTATGCATTGGGTATGTATGTAAATAGTATGCACTAAATAATATAAACATAAATATTACTAGAGGCCCAGTGCACGAAATTCGTGCACGGGTGTGGGGGTGGTCCCTCAGCCCAGCCTGCACCCTCTCCAATCTGGGACCCCTCAAGGAATGTTCGACTGCCCGTTTACAGGGATGGGGCCATGGAGGTGTGGCCAGCCTGGGTGAGGGGCTGATGGCTGTTTGTAGGCTGGCCACAGCCCCATCAGGGTGGGGGGGTCCCACTGGGGTGCCTGGCCAGCCTGGGTAAGGGGCTGAGGGCTGTTTGCAGGCTGGCCACACCCCCCAGCGACCAAAGCTCCCAGTCCCTCCTTTTATTCTTTCTTTCTTTTTTTTTCAGTGCCTCCTTGAGTGGAGGCCAGGGCCAGCTGGAAGCAGGTATCTGGGATTTATTTATTTTCTATAATTGAAATTTTGTAGCCTTGAGTAGAGGCCAGGGCCAGCCAGGGCAGGCGGGAAGCTTGGCTTCCTCCATCACCAGGGGCATCCCAAGCCTCCTGCTCGCTCCAGCTCCGTGGCTGCCACCATTTTTGTTGGGTTAATTTGAATACTTGCTCCTGATTGGCTGGTGGGTGTAGCGGAGTGATGGTCAATTTGCATGTTTCTCTTTTATTAGTGTAGATATAGTTCTGATACATCAGTTTTTTAATTAACTAGAGAAAAAATGAAAAATTTATTCAACAAATAGATTAACCAATCCAATTTTATATCAAAAAGTTAAAATTCAATTCAATATTTATAGATTTTATTTTTTTCTATCATGGATATATGTAATGATAAAATATTAACTTACATGGGCAAATATTTGAGGTAAAATTTTAATTTCTAAAGATATTTCTGAAACATCACTGGAAATTTAGTTTTGTCACACTCATTCAGTTTTTGCTCTGCATTATGTGTAGGGAGGCGATGTATTACACAGGGAATTTAAAAATGGATTACTCCTGACACCTGCCTTGGAGGAGCAGATACAATGGTGAGGGAGAGAGAAACGTGTGTAAGCCTGTAATCATAATGCAGGGAGAGCAAGGCTTTAGAGGCAGTGAACTGGAGAGCACATTTTTACATTCGGAAAATTAAAGGTTCAATCTAGCTCACAGGTTATTGTCTTGCTAAGACTGAGACTCCTAATCTGTACAATGGGGATGATAGAAAATAGGAGGACACCTACTAGAGTATGACCCTGATTAGTACAATGTGATAAATATCCTACAGGAACACTTAAATAAAAGGCTATAGGGACAAAGAGGAGGACCCAATTGCTTTTGTCTGAGAAGGCTTGCTGAATACATTTTATTAATCTGGACCTTGAAGGTTCAGATGGAAATAAAATTCCCAGGTCAGAAAATGGAGAAAAAGCAACAAATGAACAATTTTGTAAAAGCATTTGTCAGACTCAAAAATATTCAGGTCCTTGGGTATATGGACCAGTAGAGGCTGTGGAAAAGTGGGCTGAACCAGGATAAAAAGAGTCTGTTCTACTGTTTGGATTTATTATGTATTAAACACAGAATTCACTGTATATTTTCAAGCAAATTGAATGCTTTAGAAATAGAACTTTAATGGATTGGCGATGGGTAGATTGGAGTGGGGAAAAATTGAAATCAGATACACAAGTCAGGCATCCTATCTAATAATAGACAAATATGCAAATTGACCATACCTCCGACACGCCCACCATCCAATCAGAGTGAGTATGCAAATTAACCCAGTTGAGAAGGACCAGGCCTGCAAGGGAGAGCAGTTGGAGGTGATCAACCCTGCATGAGAGGGCAGTTAGGGGTAACCAGGCTGGCAGAGGAGGGAAGTTGGGGGCAAACAGGCTGGCAGCAGAGTGGTTAGGGGGTGATCAGGCTGGCAGGCAGAAGCAGTTAGGGGCAATCAGGAAGGCAGGCAGGCAAGCAGTTGGGAGCCAGCAGTCCTGGATTGTGAGAGGGATGTCCGACTGCCCGTTTAGGCCCAATCCCTCTCCAACCAGATTGGAGAGGGTACAGGCTGGACTGAGGGACAACCCCCCTCCATGCACGAATTTCGTGCACCAGGCCTCTAGTATACTATAATTGTCTGTGCAAGAGATAGTTAAAACCTAGACTAAGTCAGACAAATAAAAATCAAGAAACAAAGGGAGCAGTCTGGTACTTGGCAATTAAGCATAAGTAAGAAATATTTTCTAGGTATAAATGGACATAGTTCAGGTATTTGTTTTAAGATGCTCTTGAAATATCCTAAGTTTCTGAGAGACTGAATATACAAAAGGACAATGGAGCTCTAACCCATAACTTCTGCAACAACCAGACCAGAAGAGTCAATGACTTATAGCTTCCCTAATTTTCCCCTGACTTCCAACTCAGGACCATCTAGAGAAAGGCAAATATGCTCTCCAAAGCAATCCCTAGAAAGTCCACTTCTGGTTATCTTACCCTCAGCTTCTCCATGCAAACAAACTTCAATCAGGATATTTGAAACATTCCTTTTTTTTCCACTATAATTTTTCACTATTCCTATATGAAACCCAAGTGAAAATTTAACATTTAACTTATTTTTAGAAAAGAACATGAGCAAATATACATTCTAACATAATTAATGACATTATTTCAACTTACAAATCTATAATGTATAAAGATTGATAGGATATGATAAACAGATTTAAACTTTTATATAACATCTAAGGGGACATTTTCTTTTTGAGATAGATAATTTGGGATAAGGATTTTTGCTTCAGGTGTTTTTGTTTTGTTAGAAGAGAGTTTGGGTTATAATGTTTTTAACATTCTAACACCCCTTGTCTTCATCAAAATGAAACATTTATTAAATTCAAGGATGTGTAAACTTTTAGTAATGATAATAAGAATCTGAAAAGGAAAGTCACCTTTAAATAACAACAAGGAAACTTTCCTTTTTTATAGCCCAAACCTGAATCTGTTTATGCATTCATTGTGAGTATTTATCGTTGTAAAGTAAAAGAGCTTACTGGTGATTCAGAGTTTCTCCTCTCATCTTATTGATTGTGGAGAAAACTTGAAATGACTACCAGGCTGCCAAAAAAATTTTATTGTTAACGATAATTTGTTAGCATAATAAAACATGAATATGGCAAGCTCTAATTTCCAGAATAAGCATAAAAGATGATTGAATACAAAAAGACAACTAAATGGAAAGATACACGCCCTGATAATTAGAGAAAACACTGGGCTTAAAATGTCTTCACTTCAGAACGAAAATAAAAATCTTATAAAGTTACACTGTTTCAGTTTCAAAGGGACTGGTTTTAATGGAACATTGTATATCATAACACAACCTTGAGATGTACTCCTTATGTCATTCTAAAGTGTCTGATGCATGCTCTAGTCAAAATAACAACGATCTATAGATATCGCTACAGATCATTTACCCTGTTAAAGGGTTTGATCTCCTTCAAGAGTTTCATATATCACTCTTATTAACACCTATTTTATTCTATCAATCTCCTTGTGCCTAATCAGAGGTGTGATGTGGGGAGAAAAAAGCAACCATAAGCAGCAATAATAAAACTTGCTTTGTGTGAGTTAACCATGTTGAAATAACAAATACAATCTTCCCTCTGTCTAAGGCATTTTTAACTAAGATAAGCAAGCATCACATTTGTCACCAGATTTATTATTTGTTTTTACAAAATGTACTCTTTATTTTTTAAAATGTTCTTATTGGTTTTCAGAGAGAGTGAGAAACATCGATGTAAGAAAGAAACTTTGATCCGCTGCCTCCCTCACATACCTGGTCTGGGAATCGAGCCTGCAATCTGGGCATGCGCCCTGACCTCAAACCAGCAACCTTTCAGTGCATGGGACGACACTCAACCAAATGAGCCATACCAGCCAAGGCCAAAATATATTAGTTTTAAAAAATTATTTTTATTGAGTTCAGAGAGGAAGGGAGAGGTAAGAGAGATAGAAACATCAGTGATGAGAGAGAATCATTGATTGGCTGCCTCTTGCACACCCCCAACTGGGGATGGAGCCAGAAACTTTGGCATGTGCCATGACTGGGAATCGAACCATGACCTCCTGGTTCTTAGGTCGATGCTCAACTACTGAGCCATGCCAGCTGGCAAAAAAATATATTATTCTTTATGTTGACTTTCTTTTTCAAATGTTACCATATTATTTTCAAGTAAACTTCAGCTTTATAGTCAATGATGATGATTCTGAAATTAGTATCATATTTGGAAGTGGGATAAAAACACACCAAAACACCGGTTTCAGTGATAGGTCTTATATGATCTCTAAAAATGTTTGAAGATCAAGTTGTATTTGAATTATCAATTTGAGAGTCCTTCTATGCACCATCCTCTCTACAACTCACTTATTGATAATGACATATTATGTCAATAGTAAATAATTCATCCAAGGATAATTATACATGAACCACACACTTCTATGAAGACAGGACATTTTTTAATTAATTTTTTGCTGCATGTTATATCTCTGGAAAATATTTTCTTGTGCTTACAAGTGGAGACTAGCTCTCAAATATGAAATCCACAAAGACAGGGAATTTCTTGTATGATATTTTCACATAGTTGATTTTTATTAAAGTTTGTGTTTATAAAGAGATTTAAAGCAGAAAGTGTAGATACAAAACCTTTAGGGAAGTACATGAAGATTCATTATGCATTAATAATCCCAGAAATAATCGATGCAATATATAAACCCATTTTTATAACTCAGACCAGAAAACTTAAATAATTTCCTTAACCTGAAACAGCTAATGGATAAAAGAGACAGGATTTAAGAGCAGAACAAATTCTTTTTAGCCATTTTATGAGAGTTTTGTGTGTCCAGTATTCTGAAATCAAACTACTGTTTCATGAGAAAATGTGTTTTGAATTCTGAACATTCAATATGGAAATACTTATTGGTTACAATCCATAGATATGACATGGTATATGCTCTGATTAAAAGATGGATTCAGTATAAAATGTTTAATATGGGAAATCAAATAACCCTGAAAATTACATCATTTGTGAGTGAGTCATCAGCAGGTATGTTTCACAGGGAATGGGTTTTAAACATTTGAGCTATAACTTGTTTTATGACAAGTTGTTAATACTGGAAGCACATCAGAGACAATATGATGTTATTATAAATAAAATCTTGGCAGAGCCTCAGCATTCAAATTTCCTGTTCTGAAGTCAGTGAGAAATATTTTTCTTTAATGTGTATTAAAGAGAAAGAAGACATCAGAGCCATTTATACAGAAAGTCAAAGAATGTTAAAACAGGGGAATAGGGATAAAGCCTGGTGAGATAGGGAAAATCTAATCTAGTCTGTTTTGCAACAATATCTTTTGACTATAATTTGCAATTTTACCCAAGTTAAATTTGTTCTTACAAATATTTAGTTTGGCTACAGAATTATATCTCAAATGCCCCCATAAACAGCACAAATGCAAGTTTAAGGCACATATTTTTAAAACATATGTGTTGTTTATGTTTTCTGAGACTAATTTATATAAAACAATTTTTCATATTAAATTATTTAAATTTTATTTGAATAATTTTTCTGAATATTTTTGTGTGCATTGGAATAATTTCTAGAAGTAGAACTAAAAATTAAGAAACCTGACTTATTATCAGTTGATAAATTATAGTTTAGATTGTCAAAAGCTATTAGCTATAACCTGGCTGGCATGGCTCAGTGGTTGAGTGTCAACCAATTAACCAGGAGGTCAGGTTTCATCCATGTCAGGGCACCTGTCCAGCTAGTGGGCTTGATCTCCAGTTGGGGGCATGCAGGAGACAGACCATAGATGATGATTCTGTCTCATCAGTGATGTTTCTCTCTCGCCTGCTCCTTTCCTCTCTGAAATCAATAAAAATACATAAAAAATGCTTTAAAAATAAATAAAGCTATTAACTGTAAAAATTATAGCCAAAATTAGAAAATATTTAACATTCACTCTCAATTTCTTTTACACACGTACATACACAATACACCCTCATATATTTATTTTGTAATTTTTTCTTAGAATTATGAACCTACATAATACATTTAGTTGATACCAAAGCAATATGATAAACATATATGTATTTAAGTCATTGATTAAAATTTTTAAATACTACAATTTACATCACTAACCAGTGGTGTTTCAGGGTTAATTTTAGAATAAATATTGGACAATAGGTAGGTTTAATAACAAAAGTAGCTAGGAGTCTAATTAAACAGAACTGTTAAATTAGTAATTGCAAGTCCACCTAAGATAAATTAAATCCATAATTAAATGAAGAAAAAGCTATTTTTAAACCTGTCATTAAAAAAATTTCCCTGATTTTAAGAAATCACTTGAGTGAATGTATTATCATTACAGATATCTTCAGCCTACCTGGTATTGATATTTAGGCTTTAGAAAGAAATATGTAGTTGGTTCAATGGTCACCAAAACAATATGCTAAAATACCACATTGATAAAAAAAAAAAAAAAACTTACCCCCCAGCTTTATTGAGCTATAATTGACATATAACATTGTATAAGTTTAAGGTATACATCCTGATAATTTGAAATATGTATATATTGTGAAATAGTTATCACAATAATTGTTAGCTAACTATCTGCCACCTTATAAGTATATTTTATTTTACTTCAAAAATATTTTTTAAATACATTTTATTGATTTTTTACAGAGAGGAAGAGAGAGGGAGAGAGAGTTAGAAACATTGATAAGAGAGAAACATCAATCAACTGCCTCCTGCAAACCTCCCACTGGGGATGTGCCCGCAACCAAGGTACATGCCCCTGACCGGAACCGAAGCTGGGAACCTTGAGTCCACAGGCCTTTGCTCTATCCAATGAGCCAAATCGGTCAGGGTTCAAAAATATTTTTATAATTTTAATTATAATATAGTAATTCTTGATAAGTGTTAGAACATCTATAAATATATAGAAAGAAAAAATTAAATATTTCACTTTTCTCAAAATCAAACCTCTCCTCTCCCAATAAAGCAAGAATTTAAATAATTTGATATATATCTTTCTGGACATTTAAAAAATATATTTAGGTTTCTGTGTGTGTTTTTGTGTTTACAAGTTTAAAAAACATAAGTAAAATTATATATGCTAGATAGATACTGGCCTATTTTAAACAAAATTTCTTATGATTGTCCTTCATTTCAGCATATATATATTTTACTTCAAAAATATTTTTAAAATATATTTTATTGATTTTTAGTCTAGTATAACATTCTATATCATAATTATAACATATTTTTAGTCTAGTATAACATTATTTTTAGTCTAGTATAACATTATTTTTAGTCTATTATAACATTCCATTATCATAATTATAACATATTTTCTTCCATTTTTTTGTATATCAAACAATGCTGCAACTAAAACCCTTAAATATATATGCAGATCTGTACAAGATAGATCTCTAGATAGATAATTTCTAGAATCAGAGGCATATGCATTTAAATTTTGATCGATATGCTCAATATGGCTATACTAGATCGTTCTTTGACTATACTGCCTTACCTGTCCATCAGCAACATTTGATATAGCCAATTCTCATGCCCACAACAGGGAAAGGTACAACAAACTAATCGGCTTGTAAGTTCTGCCAACAGGATGGAACCAAACCATTGTTCAAATAATTACTATTATTTTACATACTTTCATATTAATGATGTGAATTTCAATGCATTTTAAAGTTCACATGTCATGTGTATTTATTGTTCTTGGGCTGTATTTTTATCTGATTTGTTCATGTTTCTTTAAGTTGTTTTACTTATGTTATTTTCAGACTGTTCAAGTATTATCCTACCTAATAAAAGAGTAATATGCAAATTGACCGTACCTTCTCTACACCCACCAGCCACGCCCACCAGGAAAGCTTCCGCCGGAGGCTTTCCCAGCCTTGGGCACGAGCGGGGAGCCTGCGATGAATCACAGGGAACTGGGGGTCCGCTCCTGTGATGGGGTCTGCTCCTGTGGTGGATTGCAGGGAGCTGGGGTCCCCTGCCCAATGGGCAGTGTCTGCGATCACAGAGAGCTGGAGGTCCCCTGCTCAGGCCTAAAGCTTTGGCCAGAGACTTTAGGCCTGGGCAGGGCCTAGCCCTCCATTGGTGTGAACTATAGAGGAAACACCTTTTCTGACTGCACACTGGCTAAGCTTCCTATATGCCACTGGTAATATTCTTAGTAATTTGGGTAATAAGAATCCAAAAAGGTGATCTAGGATTTTTCCACCACACTTCTGGAGAAAAAAGCGAAGTTCTGCTGCTGGAGGGCTAAGAAATGTCATATCCTGCCCTAGCCGGTTTGACTCAGTGGATAGAGCCTCGGCCCGCCGACAGCAGGGTCTGGGTTGATTCTGATCAAAGGCATGTACCTAGGTTGCAGGCTCCTCCCTGGCCGGGGCCCAGATCAGGGCTCATGCAGGAGGCAACCAATCAAAGTGTTCCTCTCACTTTGATGTTTCTCTCTGTCTTTCCCTTACTCTTCCACATTCTCTAAAAGTCAATGGAAATATATCCTTAGGCGAGGATAAAAAAAAAAAAAAAAAAGAAAGAAAGAAAGAAAGAAAGAAATGCATATCCTATGAAAGACACATCTTGAAAATGCCTAAAGAAAGTTGTCATTTTTTTCTTGGTGAAGGGACTGGAGTCGTGTTGATGAAAATACCTTGGTGGCTGTGGTGACTGGCAGTGGCTGCAGCAGCGGGGTGATGGGGCTGGTGCCTTCCCCTGATCAGCCCGGTTGCCTTCCACAAAGGGAGGCCAGACTGCGGCTTAGGCCCGCTTCCCGTGGGGATCGGGCCTAAGCCATCAGTAGAACATCCCCTGAGGGCTCCCAGTATGTGAGAGGGGGCTGAGGGACCCCCCCCCCCCCAGTGCACTAATTTCATGCACCGGGTCCCTAGTATATTGACATAGAGTCCTCATGAATGTGCTGGGTTTTGTTTATATGGCCTATGTTTTGTTTTGTTTTTCCTCTTACTTATCAGACAATTAGATATTACCTGCCTTCTAATTTCTATGAAAATTTACTAAAATTTCTGGAAAACAGATAGTTCAGTTTCATGATATTTTATGCCAATAATGAATTTATTTATTTAGTTAAATATTTTTTTAAATTACATTATTATATTAGTTTCCAGGGTACAGCCCAGTGTTTAGACATTATATAACTAAATGATCATCCCAATAAATCTTGTACCCCATCTGATACCATACATAGTTATTATAATATTATTTATTATGTTCCCTATGCTGTACTTTATATCCCCTTGACTATTCTGTAACTACCAATTTGTACTTATTAATCCCTTCACCTTTTTCACCCATTCCCCTACACCCCTTTTCATATAGCAACTGGCAAAATGTTCTCTATATCAATGAGTTTGTTTCTGTACTGCTTGTTTGTACACTTTGATTTTTAGATTCAATTGTTGATAGATATATATTTATTGCCATTTTATTGTTCATATTTTTAACCTTTTTTTTTTTTTTACCCTTCCTCTTCTTAAAAAATACTCTAACATTTTATGTAATACTCGTTTGGTGGTGATAAACCCCTTTAGCTTTTTCTTGTCTGTGAAGTTCTTTGTCTTTCATTTCTAAATAATATTTCACTGGCTAGAGTAACCTTGGTAATAGGTCCTTGCTTTTTGTCACTTTGAATATTTCTTGCTAATCCCTTTTGACCTGCAAAGTTCCTGTTGAGAAATTAGCTGACAGTCTTATGGGAGCTCCCTTGTAGGTAACTAACTGCCTTTCTCTTTCTAATTTTAAGATTCTCTGTCTTTAACCTTTGGCATTTTAATTGTGATGTATCCTGGTGTGGGTCTCTTTGGGGTCACCTAGTTTGGGACTCTGCACTTCCTATCGCTTTGTTGAAATTCTCACTAAACTCATCTACTCTTTTCCTAAGTTCACTGAGAATCCTTATAACCATTTTTTTTAACTCTACATCTAGTAGATTGCTTGTCTCCATTTTCTTTAGTTCTTTTTATGGTGTTTTGTTCTGTTCTTTCATTTGGGGCATATTCCCTTATCTCCTCATTTTGGCAGCCTCCCTGTGTTGGTTTCTATGTATTAGGTAGAGCTGCTATGTCTCCCAGGCTTGGTAGAGTGGCCTTATATGGGAAGGTGTCTTATATGTCCAGTGGCACAGCATCCTCTTTGATCCACACTGGGCACTCCAGGTTTCCTCCCCTTTCCATGTGGATTGTGTACATCCTCCCATTGTAGTTGAGTCTTGATTGCTGTTGGTACATCAATGGAAGGGATTTATCCCCAGGCTGATCAGCTGCATGGTTGGGGATTATCATGGAAGATCAGCTGTGCAAGGGCCTTACCCATGGAGCAGGAATTACTTCAGTGGGGATTTGGTGCCCACTGAGTCTGCCCCTTGAGAGTGTCACTTATATAAGTGATTGGGCGATGCTTTAATGTAGTTTTGTCACAGGAAAGAGACTGGGTTGGATTGGGTCTTTCTTGTTCTGGCCAATCGGTTTTGTTTTGTTTTTTTATTTTTTGTTTTTTAAATTTATTTAAGAGAGGGAAAGGGACAGAGAGATAGAAACATCAGTGATGAGAGAGAATCACTGATTGGCTCCCTCTTGCACACCCCACACTGGGGATCACATGCATAAACCAGGCACATGCCCTGACTGGGAATCGAACAGTGATCTCCTAGTTCATGGGTTAATGCTCAACCACTGAGCCACACTGGCTGGGTCTGGCCAGTATTTTGTGGGTTCTTGATTTTATGCAAGAAAGACTTCACAATGTGAGTCTAAGTGATTTTGAGATTACATTTATTAAAGCTGGGGACAGTGAAACAAAGGAAGGGCTTAGGGTAGAAGAAGCAATAGAAGAGCAGTTAGGCAGTGTTCTGCTTTTGCTCTCTAGAAATGTTATAACACAGAAGTGAGCCCTCTGGGCTGCATGAATTCACTGAGAAGTAAAAGTCACAGTGACAGACTTGAGTCTTGGCAGGGCTACGTTTAGCTCACTGAAAAGTCTAGAATAAAAGGAGCATCAGGAAAAAGCCTAGGTGGTGCTTTGCTTTGACTCTCTAGGAACATTATAGGAAACTGAGCCATGGTGGGGCATCTGTTAGTTCACTGAAAAGTCAGAGAAAATAAGGCCTTGAAGACAGAATTAGGGTATAAACCCAGGATAAGCTGCTACTGTCCATTGCTCCCCTGGTTATAAGTCTCATAGGGACCCTTAGAGTTTAGGAGAGAAAGGTAAAAATGCACACCTGAAAGGGAAGAAAGGTATGAGCATGCTCCAAAGAGAGCCCCCACTGGGTCTTTGTCTTGATGGTTCTTATTTGTTTTCTAAAGATGAGAATTTAAGGGGAGGTCTTAAGAGAGGATCTCAAGAGAATATTCATGGAATATATGCTGATGTACCAAAGTGAGATTTATTCCCCTGACTTCATTTGTTATTTGGTGTGGTCAGTATAAATGGTACTAATTAGATTTCTGTTATCTATCTTTCTGATTAGGGTGATTTAAACTATTTACCCTGAGAAGGAAAAGTGTAAACAATTTACTCTTTTGTGCTTTACTAGATAGCTAGGACTGCTTGGCCATTTAACTATCTGTCTGTGCCCCATTTCTACTTGTCCTGGATTACTAACTCATCTCATTCTTTTTTTATTTTATTTTAAATAAATATTTATTGTTCAGATTATTACAGTTGTTCCTCTTTGTTCCCCCCATAGCTCCCCTCCACCTGGTTCCCACCCCACCCTCTGCGCTTACCCCCCGCACTGTCCTCATCCATAGGTGTACTATTTTTGTCCAGTCTCTTCCCACACCCCCTTCCCCCTGTGAATTGTCAGTTCACTCCCTTTCTATGCCCCTGATTCTATTATATTCACCAGTTTATTCTGTTCATCAGATTTTTTATTCACTTGATTTTTAGATTCACTTGTTGATTGTTGTTCATAACTTTTATCTTTACCTTTGTCTTCTTCTTCCTCTTCTTATAGAATACCCTTCAGCATTTCATATAATACTGATTTGGTGGTGATGAACTCCTTTAGCTTTTTCTTATCTGTGAAGCTCTTTATCTGACCTTCAATTCTGAATGATAGCTTTGCTGGGTAGAGTAATCTTGGTTGTAGGTTCTTGCTTTTCGTCACTTTGAATATTTCTTGCCACTCCCTTCTGGCCTGCATAGTTTCTATTGAGAAATCAGCTGACATTCATATGGGTACTCCCTTGTAGGTAACTAACTGTTTTTCTCTTGCTGCTTTTAATATTCTCTCTCTGTCTTTTGCTCTTGGCATTTTAATTATGATGTGTCTTGGTGTGGTCCTCTTTGGATTCCTCTTGTTTGGGGTTCTCTGTGCTTCCTGGACTTGTAAGTCTATTTTTTTCACCAGGTAGGGGAAGTTTTCTGTCATTATTTCTTCAAATAGGTTTTCTATATCTTGCTCTCTCTCTTCTTCTGGAACCCCCATAATTCGGATGTTGGTACGCTTGAAGTTGTCCCAGAGGCTTCTTACACTATCTTCCTATTTTTGGATTCTTTTTTCTTTTCCGGTTGGGTGTTTTTTGCTTCTTCGTATTTAAAATCTTTGACTTGATTCTTGCGATCCTCTAGTCTGCTGTTGGATCTCTGTATATTATTCTTTATTTCAGCCAGTGTATGCTTAATTTCTAGTTGGTCCTTTTTCATATCCTCGAGGGACTCACTAAATTTATCAGCGGTTTCTAGAAAATTCTTGAAAAACCTTATAACCGTGGTTTTGAACTCTATATCCAGTCATTTGCTTTCCTCCATTTCTCTCATTTGTGACCTGTTTCTTTGTCTCCGCATTTTGGCTGCTTCCCTGTGTTGATAGAGTGGCTTTGTGTGCTAGGTGTCCTATAGGGCCCAGTGGCTCAGCCTTCCCTTCTGAGGTGGACACTCTTGGTGCACCCCTTTGTGTGCTGTGTGCACAGTCTTGTTATAGTTAAGCCTTGGTTGTTGTTGGTATCACTGGGAGGAATTGACCTCCAGGCCAATTGGCTGTGAGAATCAGTTGTGTCTATGATGGGAGAACTTCTGTGTTGGAGACACCCTTACTGGGCAGGACTTGCTTCAGTGGGGCTTTGGTGCTCACCCTGTCTGCCCCCTAAGTGTGTCCCTTATGGATCTGAGGAGTTGTAATCTGGATGGTCCCACTATGACCACTGGGTACACTGGCTCTTGGATCTCCAAGGAGGTGTAAATTTAGCTCTGCCTGAGGCCACCCAGCAGGAGCTACGGAGAGATCTGCAGATTCTTCTTCTTTGTTTGGGGTTTGGAGGTGCCCAGATGAGGCTCAGCTGTGATGCCATGCAAGCTGCTGTGGAGCCTTGGGCCTTATTTTGGAGGTTCTGGAGCTCTCTGACCTAGCTGCAGTTTGTTAGATAATTTTAGATTGCAAAGGGCCAGGCCATTCATCTGCAAAAGCCTCTGCACACAGCTGGGGTGGGGTTGTAAATTGGGTGGGCGGGGTCTCAGGGAATCAACAGGGTGGAGCAAACAGCAATGGCTGAACTTCAGCCCTGCCCTAATAGGCCCCTGGGTCTCAGTGTCCCGAGGTAATCGCTGCAAGCACCTCTGAGAAAAAGCCACCCTTGTGTTCCGACCTGATGCCAGACAGTCCAGTTTCCCCCTCTATGAGTCTGGGTCCCAAGAATATCGCCTGGAACTGGAGTTCAGAGCAGTCAGGAGCTTGTGTCTCCCTCCCAATTGAAAAAGACAACCACATCTTCAGTTGCCAGCCCTTTCTGCACACACGCCTCTGTACCTCTGCACTTTATTTCTGCACCTCCTCTGAGTCTCAGTGTGCTTTTCTCTTCCCTTCTAGTTGTAGAATTTCCACTCAGCCAGCCTTCCTGTGGTTCTGGATGATGTCCATTTTGTCTTTTAGTTGTAGTTTTGAAGTGGTGTGTGAGACAGCAAGTTCAGATGTTTACCTATGCCGCCATCTTGGTTTCTCCTCATCTCAGTCTTAAGCTGTCCACCAGTGTGCTGGCTCTGGGGCCTCCCAGGACATGCAGACCAGGGTCAGCTACTGCTTATGATCTGTCTGGGCCACTCAGCATAAGCTACAAAGAGATCTGCAGATAGCTGCTATTTGTGCTGGCCTTGGAGGTGCCCAGGAAAGGCAAAGCTGGGAACCAAGACCAACTGCCACTAGTGCCAGGCCTGGGGCCATTTATTGAGAGGTACAAGGCACCCTGAGGCCAGATGCTGCTTGTTTGAGAGATTTTAGAAAACTATGAAGCATAAGCCCAAACAAGCCATTCATTTGTATGAAAAAGCCACTGGAAGCAGCTTGGTGGCCCCAAAAATTGGGTAGTTGGGTTTCAAGAAATCATCAGGTAGTGGAAAACAGTGATAGCCAGGTTGATGGAGACTCAGATATGGTGCTGGCTTGTTGGCTTTGTGAGGGGAGGGCTCAAAAATTAACCATAGCTTCTGCCAACACTTCTGTCTGGGGGAAAACTGCCTTCCATCTCTTGCATGAATGCCAGACAATTCAATTCCTCTCCTTGTGTTCCTGGTGCCTTTTGAGTTTCCTCATTCCATGTCTCTACCCCGCCTACCAGTCTTAATGAGACTTCTTTATATCATTAGTTTTAAGAATTCTGTTTAGCTAGATTTCAGTTGGTTCTTAATAATGGTTGTTCTGTAGTTTAGGTGTAATTTTGATGTGGTTGTGGAAAGATGTGAGTAGCACATTTACCTATACTGCCATTTTCTACAGAATCCCAGAATTTATTCTGAAACACACGTACACAAATATTTACCATCTCACTAAGATTTGATGAGGGGAAAGAGTTACATGCATATTCTGAAATACGCATTTAGACTTATTCTGACATTAATGATTTACTTAGAGTGATATACTTTTCTGTTGAATTGAGGACATTCGCATGGGCTCTTGAAACTTTCTATATAACAGTTCCATGGAATAGCAGTTCCATTATTTAATAGCACAAATCCAAATTAACCTCTCTAGGACTTATTTTTTATATGCACAAAGGATAGAATGATTCTACTTCATAAGGTTGTAGGGACTAGGTGAAAGTAAATAATGTTAAAGTTCCAGGAATAGGTAAATTATTTACAAGTTATTGTTTTTCTTGTATATGTTTGACGGATGGACATAAAGGAAATATCTGTGTCCGTGTTGCTTGTTTTATTAAGCGCCAGATACAAAAATTACATATGAATTCAACTCCAGGTGTGAAGACAATTCAATCATAATCAATTTATGATTATATACATATTTCTTAATGAAATAGTAATGTCTCAAGAAAAACTTATCTATTATTTATTTACAGCTATAACACACCTTCCCTTCTTACCAAAAATTAACATCTTAAACCTCTTACTGTAAACCAAGGAAGATATATGCTTTAAAGAGACATGCAGAGGGATGGGCATGAAAGAAAATTCATGTGAATATATCTTTGATTTCTGGGAATACAAAAAGTTAGGTCTATATTTTTATTGCAAGAAGATGATTTTATTGCAAGGAGAAGAGAAAGACACCATACATCTTTAATTACAGCTTTTTTAAAAAAAGAAGTATTAATTATATGTTATTATTCATCTTGGGCTTATTTTTTCTAACTCATATCATCTCTATTAGTTCATAAATGCACATAAAATAATAATATTAATTATCAAATAAGTCATGAACTTTGTACAATTGCATTTAACTTTATACATTTCAAATTCAGAAATAAAGACATATTCACAAAATGGGCTTAGGAGGAAATGATTCCATTAATTGTGCATGTTTTTCTTGGATAGAAGGAAAAACAATAATTTTGTGTGTGTTTGTTTACATGGAAACTTGACTTTGATATGTATACTTTTCTATGAATTTTTATGTTCCCAGATTAATTGGAAAACACTCCAGTAAAGAACAGTAGTATTTATCTATGTAAGACATACATCTCATGTTCTAGAATTGGGAAAATGCTAATTGTATAACAAATATTTAAATATATGAAGTGATGAATATTGAGACTGTACTTAATTCACCACTGAATGTTTGACCAGAACTATCCAGTTAATTATGAATTTTAGAAGAGTGATGATAAATTTATACAATCAACCAGATAATTTTTTCTGAATATCTGTATTTTTAAAACTGATTGCTGTAGCATATGCATTCTCAACTGGGACAATATAATCCCCCCAAAAAAGAACATTTTGGGGGTGATTTGATTTTTATTGGGGTTTATGGCCCTCCAGAAGGCAACAGCACATAAACAGATATAGAGTATATATGTGACATTAAAATTTCATGATTGTAGACAGTGAAGAAAATGTTTAATGTAGTGTTTGTAGGATTGAAGTTTTGATGTATTAAATATTGTTTCAAAAGGTGTTCTAAGGCTTGAAAATATATGGGTAATAGACCAAATTCTCATAAAATCTTTAATAAATGTAATAAGAAATGTTTCTAATTTTAGGACAACTCATATAAAATAGAAATTATAAAATATATGTTTCTGCCATCATTCATATTAAATCAAAAATCTTTGCTCATTTGCCTTCTTGGTTTGTCCATTTTATTCTAATTTAATACTATGTAAAAGAGTATGTTTTATTCTTCCTTAAATACTTTTACCTTTTAATAAATATGAATATTTTCTTACTTTAAGATTCCATTATGTCCTCCTAGGACACAACCTGATGCATGAGAAATGCTGGTACTAAATTCCTGCTCTGCATGTGCTTAATTACTATGAAATTGTGTTGAGCTTGAGCTATAGAAATAATTCCTTTTCATTTTTCCAAATATAAATTGCCTTACACTAGTGAATATGCCTTTTTATCTAAACCATCCAAGTCAACACAAAGATTTAAATTATCTCTCCTTGTCCTGCTTATTATATAAATCATTATGGAAAACTGGGACATTGGTCAGCACTTTGTCACTAACTATGCTTTATAATAAGCCACTTAATCTTCATGAGTCTCAATCATCTCAAAAATGAAATATAAATAGGTCATTACTCTGTTTTGTATCTTGTGGAACTATTTTTAGGAACTATATAAATTAATGCCCTTTGAAATAATTTTAAGTATTAAATTTAAATTTCCAAAATATTGGAGTACCAATTGTTCTATTTACACTATAAGAAGCCATGATTAGTAGTGGTAATTGCACTTTGTTCCTAACTCATAGAATCAGCATCTCACCATTAAATTGTCTAAAATCACATGGTTAAAAGTTTTAAATATATTTAATAGTACTATTTAAATTTATCTTTTCACGGACAGGGAAATAGTCACATTTGTTTCTTAGAGACTGCACTGTAGAAGGTATTTAGTAAATATTTGCTGAATTAAAAAAAATCACTCTACCTCAGTTTTATAAAATTTTGGAAATATATGTGACATACTATATAAAACACTGACAATATTTTTCAAGTTTAAGGGTATAGAAATTTAACATCAATGTAGTTTCATTTGATTATCCTGATATTTTGATGATAAAAGTTGAACAATTATTTGATAACTTCCAAAATTTATCCTGTACAAAAATCCAGCATACTTATTTATGATATATTATACATCCTATCTAATAAGGAGGAAATATGCTAATTGACCCTCACCCTGTGGCAAATATGGCAGCGCCCACAGCCAATAAGGAGGGAATATGCTAATTGACTACCCCACCCTCAAAGGTGGTGGCATCCACAGCCACAAGATGGCGGTGCCCAGTCCCCTCAGCCCCGTCGGGGCCGGCAGGCATGTAGTAAGGCTGGGCTCGCCTCCAGGCAGGCCCGGTCTCTCCACTCGCTTGCCTCCAGAGTTCTCCAGTCCTCTCAGCCCCCCAGCCGCCCAGGGCCAGCCGAGGAGCAGGCAAGCCTTGGATTGTGGCTGCCCAGCCTCCCAGGGCCGGCCCAAGGCACAGGCAAGCCTCGGATGGTGGCTGCCCAGCCTCCCACGGCCACCCGAGGCTCAGGTAACCAGGGCCAGCCAAGGCTTGCGCTGCCAGCAGTGGCAGCAGCAGAGGTGTGATGGGGCGTCACCTTCCCCTGATCGCCGGGTCAACTCCTGCCCCTGAGGGTTCCCGGACTGTGAGAGGGGGCAGGCCAGGATGAGGGACCCCCCCTCCAGTGCATGAATTTTCATGCACCAGGCCTCTAGTTATTTAATACTAGAGGCCCAGTGCACGAAATTCATGCAGTGGGGGGATGGTCCTCAGCCTGGCCTGCGCCCTCTCACAGTCTGAAACCCCTCAGGGGATGTCTGCCTGCCAGCTTAGGCCCAATTGGCTGGCAGTCAGATACCCCTCTCACAGTCTGGGACTCTTGCAGTCTGGGACTCTTCACTCCTTACCACCAGCCTACAACAGAGGCAAGCGAGGCTCCTGCCACTGCCGCTGCGCTTGCCAGCCGTGAGCCTGGCTTCTGGCTGAGTGGAACTCCCACTGTGGGAGCACACTGACCACCAGGGGACAGCTCCTCCATTGAGTGTCTGCCCGCCTGGCGGTCAGTGCGCATCATAGTGACCGATTATGCTGCTGTTCGGTCGATTTGCATATTAGCCTTTTATTATATAGGATTGGTCATCCGGCTGCAATGTAAGCTTAGAAAAGTTAAAATTTTCAGTATTTAAAATGCCTTATAAGTAACTTTGATAAAGTACTTAAGAAGTCATTGTGCTTATGATATCTTACAGGTAACTAAAAAACTCATGTTTTTTTTTTTTTTAAGTTATCTTTGTTTTTTTAAATTCTTTATTGTTTAAAGTATTACATATGTCTTCTTTTTCCCCCCATTGACCTATCCCTGGCCGTTCCCACCCACTCCCCGCAGCACATGGCCTCACAACCTACTGTCTGTGTCCATGGGTTATGCTTATATGCTTGCATTATTTCACTTAGCATAATGCTCTCCAGGTCCATCCATGCTTTTGCAAATGGTAAGAATTCCTTCTTTGTTACTGCAGTGTGCATAGTATTCTGTTGTGTATATGTACCACAGTTTTTTAATCCACTCATCTGCTGATAGGCACTTAGGCTGTTTCCAAATCTTAGCTATGGTGAATTGTGCTGTTATGAACATAGGGGTGCATATATCCTTTCGGATTGGTGTTTATAGCTTCTTGAGATATATTCCTAGAAATGGGATCACTGGGTCAAATGGGAGTTCCATATTTAGTTTTTTGAGGAAACTCCATACTGTTCTCCACAGTGGCTGCACCAGTCTGCATTCCCACCAGCAGTGCACGAGGGTTCCTTTTTCTCTGCATCCTCACCAGCACTTGTCATTTGTTGATTTATTAATGATAGCCATTCTGACAGTTGTGAGATGGTACCGCATTGTCATTTTGATTTGCGTCTCTTGGATAATTAGTGACTTTGAGTATGTTTTCATATGTCTCTTGGCCTTCTGTAAGTCCTCTTTGAAAAAGTGTCTATTTAGGTCCTTTGCCCATTTTTTGATTGGATTGTTTAACTTCCTTTTGTTAAGTTGTATAAGTTCCCTATAAATTTTGGAAATCAAACCCCTGTCAGATATAACATTGGTAAATATATTCTTCCATGCGGTGGCTTTTCTTATTGTTTTGCTGATGGTTTCTTTTGCTGTGCAGATGCTTTTTATTTTGATGTCTTGAAAGTATTACAGATGTCTCCCTTTTCCCCCATTGACCCCTTCTAGCCTGTCCCCACCCAAAAAAACTCAAGTCTTGACCCATCTTGAATCTCATCCATCTTGGAGTAGTCTAAGGATCATTGGTTAGCCATTGGTATATCAAATGATAATCAGGCAAATAGGCTTTTTTTTGAGAAAAAAAATTTATTCATAGATATTTTTAAAATTTGCCATTAAAGATAATTGGTAAATTCTTAAAGGTTTTGTCTGAGATAAAAAGAGTGTGTAGGTTAATATTAACAGGATGTGGTTCATTTCAGCTAAACCATTTCCATGTTATTTGCACACATTGAATATGTTTGATGTTTCTTTTTGGTAGTTTTCTATAATGTAACTTTATTTTCTCAACTTTTGGAAATGGATCAATGGTTTAATATTAGCCCACATAAGTCTGAAAATAAGTATGCAAATTGTAAAATAAGTATAACAATTTACAAATGCAAATTATAAGCTGAATCCTTCTGAAGATTTCTATTTGCTGAGACAAAAAAAATCTGTATGACTATTTTCACAAGCATCACCTCAATAAGAAATGAGGAAAAGTAAAGTTATAATTAGAAAATTTGATAAAATGTTATGTATTTATATTCTGCTCCCTAGTAGGTTATCTATTAAGAAACTACGTCACATGTTGTCATAAAACCAGCAAAGATTTCACATAATTTTCAAACCAAAAATATTGAATTTACTAGCAAAAAATACTATAAATTTTCTGAAATAACTTTAAAATAATATTTTCCAATGTAAAAATAATTAATTCTCTTTTCATGTGGAGACAAAGTTAAAGTTACTGTAGCACTTTTTGCATTGCAGCAATTCCAACTATTTTTAAAGTTCCCTAACCATAATGTTACTGAAGTTATATACATGGAGTATAGTAGAATATCATTGTGGTAGGTTATATGATAAACAAGTACATCAAATGTCATAAAGTTGCTACTATTCATACTTACTAGGCTATATTTTGCTTTTCAATTTATAAGAACATATATGAACATAAACTGATGAACAAAAACAGATCCAGAGACAGAGAAGCATCGATCAAACTGTCAAACCTCAGAGGGAAGGTAGGGGAGGGTGGGGGTAAGGGGCAGAGATCAACCAAAGGATTTGTATGCATGCATATAAGCCTAACCAGTGGTCACGGACACCAGGGGGGTGAGTGCATGAGTGGGGAGTGGGGGAGCAATGGAGAGATAAGGACACATATGTAATACCTTAATCAATAAAGAAAAAAATAAATCACAAAAAAGAACATATATGTATATACTAGATATATCATGATTTTTGCACAAATCACCTATTGTGATTTTTTTGAAACCTGAGAAAATAATTAACAACTCTTGATTCTATTAACTGCAATTTTATTTATTTTTGTACATCCTTGGTTTGTTGATTATGTTTTATAGATTCTAGTAACTGATTAAATATGTCATACATAATAGTAGATAGTCAAAATGCATTAGTTCTTGTAATATTGTTGACCGGTCTATTCATTTCAAAAAGAGCTTCTTTTCATATTTGTGCTGGGTTACATCCAATGTACCCTAGAAATGAGATAACATAATATAGCTTAAAGAACTTAAAGGTTAGTTGGTTGAAAGGCCTACTTATTTTAAATTACTGATATAATACTTCTGGGCAAAAGATGATTACCTAGTGTCAGAAAATTTCAGGTTTTAAAGCTTTCACTTATTTAAGAGGCAATACCTTCCATTATCAGTCATTTGTGAATTTTATATAAGCCTTATTATGTTTTGAATTAATTCAACTTACCTATAAAAATCCAGAACTTCCACTAATGTTTCTTGACCACACTCAGGGCATCTGTATTTCTCACTTTACGTATTTTAAAGTAGCAACTGGAATCCTTCTAAAATTTTCTTTATCTAGAGTACAGGAGACCCTCAATTTATATAATTTGTAATATATATACACCAGTTACCAAGTTTATTTAAATAACACCAATCCCCTAACAATAAGGTTCAAATTTCAATCACAATGATATATTAACATTGATAAATTGCATAAACAGCCAACTTTGCTGCTAGCTCTTCAGTCCACATGTCATTTTGTAAACCACAGATGCACACCATGATTTCTCGTCCGTCATATCACTAATTTCAGTCTGTTGGTGATTGGTCACTGCGCATCTGTTATTTGATACATGCATAGATAGCAACACATGCAGTTTTGTTGCCTCCTTTTACCAAAGTGAAAACCAAGGTGGTGTTTCACAAAAATAAATAATTAATAGAGGGAAAGGGGCATCAAGGATAAAAGTACAGCAATGAAACAAAATGTCAGAATGCTGAGAGTAAAATTTGAATCAAACGTAAATCGAGCTATAGAAGAAATCAATGACCATGCAAATGCTGACATTGCCACTGTCTGAGAGACTCTAAATTTGTAGTCAGATACATTTAGTGAAGGCAAAATTATCTATAACTGAAAAAGTGGTTGCAGCGAAAGGAGGAAGATTCACCAGAGGCAATGACAGAGGCAAAAACTTTACATAAAAGGAAGCCCTGTAGATAGTTCACAACATGAAAAGTGCAAAGGATAAATGTTGGAAGAGATCCCAAATTTATGTTTGACAAGAAGGCAAACACTTCAAGTTGTCTAAATTACTCATTTTTTTACAAAGAAATAAGACACTTTAATCCCCAGTGTCACTAATGATTTATATTTTAGTGTACAAAATAAATATTCATTTTGTTGCATTTTAAAATTTCTCTCTAATTGAGGATTGAGAGTACCAGAGTTCTTAATGTTTGACAAAATTTTTATTTTATTTATGGGTATGCCATTTGTTAATAAAATTATAGAGGTTTCAAGTGTACAATTCTATAATATATCATCTGTATATTATACTAGTATTGTGGGTTCACCATCCAAAGTCAGGTCTCCCTCTGTCACCACTTATCCCTCCTTTACCCTGTATTACCTCCCACCACCCCCATTTCTCTCTGATAATCACCATATTTTTGTCTTGTCTCTGAGGGTTGTTTTTTTTTATTTCCTTATTTTGCTTAATTCCTTCACCTTTTTTTTTATCCAGCTCCCCAGCCACCTCCCCTCTGAGAGCTGTCAGTCTGCTCTCCATATCTATGAGTCTGTTTCTCTTTTGTTTGTTTATTTTGTTCATTAGACTCCACATGTAAGTGAAATTATATGGTATTTATCTACCTCTGACTTATTTCACTGAGTCTAATATTCCCCAGGTCTATAGATGCTGATGCAAAAAGTAAGATTTCCTTCTTTTTATGGCTGAGTAGTATTCTATTGTGGAAATGTACCACACCTTTTTAATCCATTCATTTACCAATGGTACCTTAGACTGCTACCAAGTCTTGGCTATTGTAAATAATGCTGCAATGAACATAGGGCCGTGGTAGGCAAACTGCGGCTCGCGAGCCACATGCGGCTCTTTGGCCCCTTGAGTGTGGCTTTTCCACAAAATATCATGGCCTGGGCAAGTCTATTTTGAAGAAGTGGCGTTAGAAGAAGTTTAAGTTTAAAAAATTTGGCTCTCAAAAGAAATTTCAATCGTTGTACTGTTGATATTTGGCTCTGTTGACTAATGAGTTTGCCAACCACTGAATAGGGGTATACATATTCTTTTGAATTAGTGTTTTGTGTTTCCTTGGATATATTTCCAGAAGTGGAATTGCTGGGTCATAAGGCAGTTCCATCTTTAATTTTTTTGAGGAAACTCAATAATGTTTTCCACAGTGGCTCCACCAACCTGTATTCCCACCAACTGAGGGTTCTCTTTACAACATTCATTATTTTATTTACTATTTGAAAAATAATCCATGGTTATACTGTTTCCGATATCCTTAGAGATAATAGATTATATCTCTATTTTCTTATTTTACTTGTACTGTACAATAAACACTATTTTTTAATTTCCACTGTGATGAGAACACAATGTGAAATGAGAATTCAATAAAATGACCTTTTCAATGTATTGTTGAATCCAGTTTGGGGATATTTTGTTGAATATTTTAGCATCTATGTTCATCGGGGATATTGGCCTATAATTTTCTTTCTTTGTAGTGTCTCTATCTGGTTTGGGAATTAGTATAATGCTAATTTTATAAAATGAACTTAGGAGTCTTCCTTACTCTTGAGGTTTTTAGAATAGTTTGAGAAGGATAGGTGATAGTTTTTTGAATGTTTAGCAAAATTCACCTTAAAGCCATGCAGTCCAGGACTTTTTGTTGGGATTTATTATTATTATTATTATTATTACTGCTTCAATTTCACTAGCTGTTATCTGTTTATTTAGATATTCTGATTCTGCCTGATTCAGTTTTGGAAGATTGTATGTTTCTAAGAATTTAATCATTTTGTATGCATTGTTCAATTTTTTGGCATATAGGTATTATAATATTTTCTTATAATCCTTTGTATTTTTTTCTTTTTTGTGTCAATTGTTACTTCTCTTTCATTTCTGATTTTATTTATTGGATCCTTTTTCCATTTTTTTTTTCATGAGTCTGGTTAATGGTTTGTCAATCTTGTTTATCTTTGCAAAGTACCAGCTTTTGCTTTCATTGACCTTTTGTATTTTTTTTTTTAGACTTTATGTTGTTTATTTCTTCTCTAATTTTTATTATTCTATTCCTTTTAGTCATTTTGGGCTTTGTTTGTTGTTGTTGTTTTCCAGCTCCTTTAAGTGTAAAGTTAGATTGGTGTTTGTTTTGTTTTGTTTTGTTTTAGTTTTTTCTTCTTTCTTGAGGTACAATTGGAAAATGGTCTCTGGCCTAGCATCACAGAACTCAATCTGTTCCAGATTCTGCTGACAGCCCAAGCTCCACCAGGCGGGCCTGCTGGCAGTAGGGATGGTGGGGCTAGTGGATCTTATGTTAGGGGAAGGTGCTAGTCAGGCTTGGGTTAAGGTGAGGGGATTGGCCTTTGAACCAGAGCCACACAACTCAAGTCTGTCTTAGATTATGCCAAGATCTTTTGGGGAGTCATTGCTTGGCAGGGTGAGGCCCCCAGGAGTTGGGCTGGTAGATAAGAGGGGACTACTGTATTAGTTTTCCCATACAAGTGAAGATGTATTTTTGTCTTCTGTTTTATACCTTTGACTCTTAAGAATATTTTTAGAATCTTACAGAATTTTTGGTGAAACAGTTATTTCAAATTTATTTGTAGTTTCCTCTTTATAGAACTTAAGAAGCAACAGAAGCTATATCTGAGGTCAGCGTGAGATGTATTATCATATACTCAAACTAATCCCTGCTTGTCATACCTAGGACATGTCATACCTAGTGCTATAGTACCCATATTCTGAGCCTTTCTCTCTCTTTCCTTAGCCTAATGCTTTTCATTGAAGCAACTTAATTTATGATGCAAATATTTTCCAAAGAGACACACACAACCAGTCCTTTAAATTTCCAGACATGTTGGGAATCTAAAAAAATCTCTGGTTAAGCTCAGACTTGAACTATACATTAAAAGTTGAATTATTTGGTTTTGATCTGTCAAAAATTGCATCAGACAATGTTAAACAAGCAGGAATCCTTTATTCAAGAATACTGCAAAAGGGGAGGGAAATTTAACTCTGCTGAAACAAAAGACAAGAGGGTTTTTTAAGCATTGGAGTAAGCTTGTGTAAAGGTAGTGGAGGGCATTAGAAAGGAGGTTGGCCAATAGAATTAGGTCTTCTCTGTTTTCCAACTTTTCCTTATTGAAGTTAGTTTACTACATTCCCACGGAGACTAAAAGATTGAAACACTACCTTTCTTGATAATCACACTTTAAGACATGACCCCCAGGTCCTTGAGAAAGACATTCCTGAGTTGTGAAAACTAACAAGATGCTAGGAGAAGATTTACATCCCAAAGGGGCAGAAAAAGAATTTATAATAGCAAGTTTCCAAAGCAAATGCTCTAAGCAAAGGGCAGACATATAGACAGAAATAAACCTGTCTAAAGTTTAGTCATGCTGAGAGGAACATTAAGGCTGTCTCACTCACAGATAGGATCCTGAAGTTCCAAATTTCATCATATCAAAGCAACCTAAGAGAGGTCATGAATACATATTCAAAGAAAAGTAATAATGTTGGTGATAATAACAGAAAAGCTGCTTTACTGATTTTTCTATCAAGCACTATGATTAGCTCTTTATATGATATTTTAATTAATTATTTAAAATACACCATTAAGTGATCATCTTACTCATTTTCCAATAAAAATTCTGAGTTTTAATAAGTTACACAAGTTCACACAAATAGTAGGTGGCAGATTCAAATTTAAACCCACCACACTTCCAGTTTTTTTTGGCTATGAGAGGTAAAAATAACATGTATTACCAACTGAAAGTTAGCCATACATACCTAGTTCTGAAAAACAAAGCTAAATCAAAAGAAGAAGCTATAAGGATTAAATTGAAGTTTACATAATCTAAGTTAATTGGTGTTCTTACTTCACAATTTATGTCATGTTAACTTGCAGTTTGTAGTCTCTCTCTCTCTCTAGAAATCTCATCCTAAGCAATATTACCCAAGAAACCATCTTTAATGTAACATAAAAGCACATCATGAGAGATCCCTTTGGACTCTCTCCTTGAAGTTGCAACAATTTGAACACCTATAATTCAGCAAATGATTTCCTGCTCAACACACAAACGCATCTGAGAGATCCACGTATTGACACATTGAAGGTGGACAAGTGGGGTGAACCAGGGAGGCGAGAAGGAAGAAGAGCTCAAAGGAGCCAGGGACACATCTCTGCAGCCCAGAGCTCACTGTGGGGCTCAGCCCAGAGGAGGGAGGAATCATGTTGTGGCTGGAGCTCCCTCCAGCTGGAAGAACAATAAGATTTAGTAAGCATTCCTCCAGGAGGGGGCAGTACAAGTTGGGGCTGAACCCAGTGACCTGGGCAGGGACAAAGCACAGGGATGCAACCATGGCTGTCTGGCAATGCATTTCAGACATAGAAACAAAGCTATGGAGCCTGGCTGCCTTCCTTAACTTCCCAGAGCCCACCTCTCCTCACCCTTCATGTTGGAGTGCAGAGCACAGTATCTGTAAACCCTAGAATTGGTACTATAGAAACACCTTTTTCCTTGACCTGAGCATGTACTCTGCAATTAATCCCAGGGTTGAGTGGAGGAGCAGTGGGTACGCTGTATAGGTGTGCTGGTCACCATTGCTGGGAGGGAAAAACAACAAAAGAGGTGGCCAGGATCCCGCAGCACCCCATACCGCCACACATCCAGGCTGAATTGCTCAACGTTGGGCTGTCTGGAAGCACTTGGATGTCACAAATTTGAAGTCCTATCACCCACCACATTCCTCTATGAAGTTGGTCCCTGGGATTGACATAACTGAATCTCAAGGAAGGCGCTCACCTTCACAGGAAACACAGGCCATTTTCTACCAGACTGCAGAGATCTGAAAAGCCAAAAAAGTGAAAGAAAGCTTTAAAAAAAATCCTTGTAGTTTAGCATCATCTACTGGAAAACAATGGAAAGACTTCTTAACAATCTACTAGAGAAGTGCCACTCATACACAGATATCATGACAGAGAATGAATCCATCAAATACTATGAATACCAAAGCTAACAAGGCCTCTCAGAAAGAAGACCAATAAAAAGCAATGAGAGCCCAGAAATAAAACCCCATATAAATGGGCAAATAACTTGTGACAAGGGAGCAAAAACATTACAATGGAGTAAATAAAACCTCTTCAATAAACGGTGCCGAGAAAATTGAAAAGCCAAATGAAAATGAAGGAAACTAAAATAGTTTGTACAAAAAAATAATTCTACATGCATCAAAGATGTAAAAATTGGATCTGAAACAATAAATTACACAGAGAAAACATAGGCACTGAACGTGTGAACCTTGCTCATAGAGAATATTTTATGAATTTGATCCCCAAGACAAGAGAAGTAAAGGCGAAAATAAATGAATGGAACTATATCAAACTAAAAAACTTCTACACAGCAAAAGAACCTGCCAAGAAAACAAAAAAGCAACCAACCAAATGGAAGAAATTTGCAAACAACAACTCTGACAAGGGTTTAATATCCAAAATATATAAAGAACTCATACAACTCACCAGCAAATAAACAATCCATTTAAAAAAATGAGTAGAAATATCTTTCCCAAAAAAACATACAAATGACCACCAGTTATATGAAAAGATGCTCACTATCACTAGCTCTTAGGGAAATGCAAAGAAAACTACAATGTGATATCAACTCACACCTGTTAGAATGGCTATTATCAACAAGATAAGTAATAACAAGTGTTGGAGAGTTGTGGATAAAATGAACTCCCTTTCACTGCTAGTGGGAATGTAAATTGGTATAGCCACTATGGAAAGCAGTATTATGGTTTTTCAAAAAATTAAGACTTGGGTTACCATGTGACCTAGCAATCCCTCTTCTGGATATCTACCTATAAAACTTTGGCAACATTTATTTATAGCACTGCTGTGTTCATAGCAGCATTGCTAATGATGGCCAAGACATGAAAATAACCAAAGTTTTCTTCAATAAATGATTGAATAGAGAAGCTGTGGTACATACATACAGTGGAATACTACTCAGCCATAAGAAAAGATGAAATACTGCCATTTGTGACAACATGGATGGGCTTTGGGAATATTATGCTAAGCGAAGTAAACCAGTCAGGAAAGCTAAGAACCAAATTATTTCACTCATATATGAGATATAAAAATGAAACTCACAGACACAGACAACACTATGGTGGTGACCAGAGAGAAGGGGGGTAAGGAGTTTGTAAAAGTTAGACTAAATATATTGTGAGGGAAGATGATCTGACTTTGGGTGATGGCCACACAATTCAATACACAGATCATGTATCATAGAAATGTACACTTGAATCCTATGTAATATTATTAACCAATGTCACTGCAATAAAGTTAATTAAAATTTAATTAGAAATTAGGCTAAGTAGAAAAAATAAAATAGAGTTGCATTAAAAAAATAAAAGCATATAGCTAGATTCAACAAAGTTGGGAATTTTTGCCTAATTTGTTTCCTGTTTGTACTATTATATAATATATATATATATATATATATATATATATATATATATATATATATATATATATAAGAGGGAATCAATGAATGACCAACCAGTGGAAAATACATGACTTAATGAAACAGTGGTCTGTCTAGGTTATATCTATAGGAATGAAAGAGGATCTAACAGCCTTTTTTGTCAGTTTTTCCACACTCACATACTAATTCTAATTCTCTAGATTTTAATAATTTGATATTGAGAAAATTTTAAAATATGAAAAAAGCATAAATAATAAACAATGTATTCTATAGCAACTATCAGTATGAATTTTATTAGACCATAAATAAATATAGATGTGATATAGTATCAAAAATATTTCTGCAATCTTAGGATGTGCAATCAAACAGTAGTGTTTAGAATAAAACAAAATAAATGCAGATTTGAAGGATGGTAGTGAGAGGAATTACATAATTGACTATTTTAAAATATTTAAATATTTGTCATATAAAAGCAACTGCATTTATGTATGGGTCTATAATGTAAGAAGCAAGATTAAATATATAAACTGAAGAATATCTGATATTTATTAAAATCAAAGACTTCAAAAATTGCTTCATTGTCTACAGTAGAAATAATTTTCTTGATAGTCAGAAACTTCTCCATTATTAAAATTATTCATGAGAGAGTTTGACTATAGGATGACAGGATAGAATGAAGAATAGAATAGAGAGTAATATAAATATACACTTTTAGATCTATTATATGTTTATTCTGTGATTCTATAATGTGTCACTTCAGTATCAAAGGGCCTTTGATGTATTTTGTTCTCTCCTGGGATATATCAAGCAAATCAACATTGAACAATTCAAATGTACTGTAAGCAGGATAAGACTGGGCCTAGGAAAGAGGGTAAAAGTAAATTGTTGTAGATGCTAGAAACACATTAAATTAGAGGAGAGTAGAGCATGGTATTCAGTACCAAAAAAAGTAATTGCTCCCTAGAAAGGAAATAAGGCTTAAAATACAACACTACAGAAGCAACAATTAAAAGGGACTTTAGAATACAGCTTTAAAAAGGAAATTGTATAATTACAAGTTTTGTTTAGGTTTATTTTTTGAAAGAATGAGATTACATGTGATATATCAATTTACTCCTCCTTGGAACATTTAAAAGAATGAGTAGAATTTTGTAACACTTCTGTAATTTGGTAGAATATTAACCTGGATAACATGTACTAGTAAGTTCGCTCTAATATTGAAATTAAACTTTTACAGTCTTTTATATTATTGAAATAGAGATGTTTCAGACATTCTTTATGCTGGATAAGAGACTTCCTATGTCTAATGATTTTTCAAAACACCATCTGCCTTAAGACTCTATTACAGTGTATCCAATGATATATTGAAGTGGATATTAGTATGCCACCTGGCTTGTGTAGTGTTTGAATGAACTCTCCAGTACTTTATTATGAGGCAAACACAATGGTCTAGTTGTGTCAGACAGCCACAATCCATTATGTTAGTAAATGTGAAATGGCTCTTACACCTTCTGCTCTTATTCAACAGAAGAAAACAAAACAAAAATTATTCTTGTTAGTTCACTGGATCAATACAGTAAAAAGACTTGTAGATTCATGTACTAGTATCCTATTATTTGTTTTCTCCTTTTAATATTTCAATTCATGCAAGGTATTGAATGAAATGGGTTGAATATTCTTTTGAGTTTGTATAGTCTAATAAATTAATGATTATTTAATGTTCTACTCTTTAGTTTAATAATTACAATTTATTAAAATTATTTATTTGTTTATATTATCAAACACAATTAAAATTATTTTAAATAATTTAAATTTTTAATGTGAGTAGGTTAGTAGTGATGTATTATATAATACATTTAAAAAAATAAATCACATGGCAATGCTTTTAGAGAATTAATATACATATATATGTATTCATTACTTTGCTTAAAACATTTTTTAAACCTGTTTTTAATAGATTTTACAGAAAGAAAGAGAATGATGTGAGAGAGATACATCGATCAGTTGCCTCCCACAAGCACCTTGACCAGGAATCAAACCTGCAACCTGCGTACGTGCCCTGGCTGGCAATCAAACCTGCCACCTTTTGGTATATGGGATGATGCTAGAACCAACTGAGCCACACGGGACTGGGCTTCTTTACTTTTCTAGAGGTTGCAAAGTCATGTGTCCTTTTATAATGATAGAAAAAAAACCCATATATATAAATAATCATAATGTGAAGGTACTGTGGCCTGAAATGTTATATTTTAATGAAAATATCTGTTACATCTTCAACTTATGCTTTTGACACTTTGTCACTAGAGAAGAGATGTGCAAATATAAAAAAACACTTGAGAAAATTTTAATGTAGTGTTAACAGTGACAAAATTGCCCTTTTGAGACTCTTTGAAAGTTATAATCACCATAGTCACTCTTTGAATTTGGTCTTTGACAATATTGCATAGGAATAAAATAGTCACAATTATTATAACTAGCTTTTATTAAGTAGTTATTATGTGATAATTCCTATGCATAGCACTTTAAATATATTATCAAATTTTAGGAGTAAATTTAGAAATAAATTATTTACTTCATCCCTTGACCCCTCTCTTGTCCCTCCTTTAGGTATGTAAATAATATCAATGTTAAGTCAAGTAAACATAATTATTTTGCTGTTATATAGTAAACCTTATTGTAAGTAATTCCAGCGTAAAGTAAAAGGGTTTATATATGAGAGGATGGTAATTAACATACAATGATCAAGATGGGGAGAGGTACGTGAGGTAATGAGGGGCTTATATACCATGGTAAAAATGTCTGATAATGATCCGAATAATCAAAAACTATTTTAGTACTGAAAAATGGAATTGTAGGATTATATTTTAATGAGCAAGACAGACCAAGTTCTGTAATATTACAAAGTGATAAGTACTATGAAGAAAATAAAGCAGGTAATAGGACAGCGAGTGACAAATGGTGATGACATTAGGGGACTTAATTTGGATATTGTAGTCAAGGAAGAATCCTTTATGCAGGTGACATTTGAGCTGAAATCTTCATAATGAAAGGCATTAGAGATGAGACCCAAATGTTGAGAATGAATAAGTTATCAGAAAATCTTGTGGAATGATGTTCTAAGTAGAGGTCAGGAAAAGATAAAATATCCTGAGATTGAGAATAGTTGGTGTATGTTTTAAGGACATCCAGATTCCCAGTGTACATGAAACATAATGAAAGAGAGGGAATGTGATAAAAGATGTCTAAGAGGAAGGGCCGTGTCATGCGTATGTAGAAACCATAGTAAGTAGTCTGCAGTATATTCTATAATATCAATGAGAGTGGAAAACCTTTGACATGAGCCTCTATGTACATTGTAGACCCATCATTCAGAAAAAGTTATATAGGAAGAATAACAGATGTGAACCTGAATAAGTGAATAACAGAGAAAATGATGTTGACATTGAATGTATGGAGTTTTAAATGCCATTGGGGTGTTTACCTTGAGATTTCCTAAGGAAAAGTAACATACTCTGTGGGTCTGTAACACAATGAATGAAGGTTGAAATATTGGAAATAAATTAGTTTAAATCATTGAATAAATATAAAAGGAATGAGGTCTAAAGATAAAACTCTCAGGGATACAATTTTAATGGGAGCCAAGAGAAATGGAACATTGATAGTCAAAGAGATCAGAAAGGAAACTGGAGTGTGTAGAACAGATGAATACAGAGCAGAAGTAAATTTCAAGAAGAGAACATGAAAGGTATCAAAACGAAATGAATTTCAAATCAGATAAGATCTAAACATTTATTGCATTTTTAGCAATTGAGACTTCGAAACTAGGTGAATGTTGGTATCTTAGGATGGTACCAGGCATTAATAATGTTCATAAAATACCATCTCTTTAGAAAACCTTCAGAACATTTCAAAGCTTATAAGAAAATCCCGAGAATTTCTGCCCTTGTTTTAACTGGAACAGAGAGCATGGGTGGGAATCATGAGAGCGGTTCATGCATTGTTGTGAGCCTGTTCATGCATTATGTATGCCACAGAGATGATGAAAACTGAATAGATGCCAGTTTATATTTTAAGTGTTCTTGATCAATCATTCTCCTAAACTATTAATTTAAGCATCCCTCTCCCCTGCTCCCTCTCTCTGTCTCTTATTTCTGTAATTCTCTCGCTTCAAATTTGCTGTCGATACAAATACCTGCTACAGGCTGAATTGTGTCCCCTCAAAATCTATATGTTGAAGTCCTAACAACCTGTCACAAAATGGGACTGTATGTGGAGAGAGTGAGCCTTTAAAGAGGTGATTAAGTTAAAATATTTTAATAGTCATTAGAGTGTGCCCTACTCCAATTTGAATGCTTTATAAAAAAGAGGAAACCAGCACACAAAGACACCAGGAATGCACAAGAATGAAGACTGTGTGAAGAGGCAGCAAGAGTGCATCCATTTGCAAGCCAGTGAGAAAGGCCTCAAAGGAAATTAATGCCATTGGCAACTTAACCTTGGACTTCAGCCTCCAGACTGTGAAAAAAAAATTATGTTCTTTAAGGGACCCAGTCTGTGGTCTTTGTTGATGGTAGCTCTGCATATAAGATGGGGTTCTTGTGTGACTCTGTAGAACAACATTTCAGGTCTCAGCCCATATTTTTCCCCACATGCCTTCCTCTTTTGAATTTTCTATTCTGTATGCTCTCTTAATTCTGATAGTCTTAAAAAGTGCACTGATATTTTCAACAATGTAGATTTTAAGATTCCAATGTCATCTGAGAGCAATCATTCATAAATATTTTAGGTATTGATTTATAAAGTAAGATGAAAGCAACAAAGCCATGGTGGTAAAAAACAAACAAACAAACAAAAAAAAACAAAACAATGCCTGTTGATGTAATGAGATGTAGTGTTATAGTGATTATAGTGCATGACTGAAGGAACATCCAAGAAAAGGTCTGGAAAGAAGCCAAATCCAATGAAGCAAAATTAAACATAGATGATAGTAAAACTGTGAATTAAATCTAAAAACTATATTTATAAATATAAAGTGGAGATAACAGGGTCAACAACATGCATGAAATTACCCCCAAATCCTAACTATTTTAATAGACTATTACTAAAATATTTATAAGTGCTGTTAAGCTTGTAAAAAAAAAATGCTGATGTAAACTTAGATGCAAGGGGAATAATTGCCTCTAGGTTGCTCATACTAAACTTATACAGTTCTCTCTAGCTGGCAGAAGTAAGAGGGATATTAACCAACCTGATTAGGTCAGAAGAAAGGAGCCAGGATGTTGACTAGACCCTGTATCATTGTCTACAATGAAAGACCTGGGGAGATTGAATATTTACAATAAGATAAAGACTGGAGAATCCTCATAATAGATATCTTAAAGTATTTAAAAACTGTCATGTTAAATTTTTTTCAAAGTGGTCACAAACAAACACTTGAATCAATTATCAGAAAATGGCACATTTAAGAATTTATTATAAAATAAATTTGCTTAAAGAATAAATTGGTCTAAACAAAAAAGAAAAAATATTTTTTTTTAAAAAAAGGAATAAATTGGTCTAATGAGTTAAGAAGTTCTGTCATTAATGAGACTAAAATTTTGGCTGAGCAAACATTGTTGCTAATATTTTAAAAGTAGGCTCCATGATATTTGGGTGATTTAATTATATTGCTTAATAAACCACACACTATAGCAAGGGCAAGATAAAAGGAGCTAAGTGGTTAAAGTTCTTCAACTTTGTCTTATTTCAACATAGAAGTCTTGCATATATATATATATATATATATATATATATATATATATATATCACCCTTCTAAACATTATTTCACACCTTCACTTCCTCAGACTTCATTCACTACTGTACCTGTCAGGATTCAGGTAATAAAACAGAAGCTACCACTCTAGATATTTCAATCAGGAAAGGGATATTTTATAGGGACTTAGGTTGCAAAATTGTTGCAAGGACTACACTATTTTACAGTGGAGGGTAGTATCCAAGAGTCCATAACTGTAGTAAACTGATACCAGCCTTGGAAAAGCAGGCGCTTGTCTGATGCTGTTGTCATCAGAACTTATGCTTTGCCTCTTCAAAAGACCTGCTGCTTCTTGCTCTTCTCACCAGCATTGGGGGCTTCCCACTGGCAACACATTCGAAAACTTGGAAGGCAAGGAAGCCTAGCAAATGTAATTTCTGGGGTTATAGCATCTGTCATTCAGGAGAGATTATTACAGAGGGCAGGCAGCGTGCTGAAAGGCAAAAAAACTCAGCTGATGACACCATCTCACTTACTCTGGTGAAAACTAAAGTAAGCAGACAGGAGCTAGCTCATATGACTACTCAAAAAAGATCAGCCTATGAACATCCTTATTCACATCTTCACTTTCTTTCCCTTTGCAATGTAACAACCACACTAGCTATAATATTAGACAAACTCCTCCTCTGCTACTATAGGCACCAGCCTCACTCTTCTTTTGGAGGGAGAGTGTCCCTCCCTCAGTTATCCCCATTATCAATATTTCAATACCTCTCCACTGGATTATTATAATTTTAACTAGAGGCCTGGTGCACGAAATTCATACCCGGGTCGGGGGTGTCAGCCAAGCCTGCACCCTCTCCAATCTGGGACCCCTCGAGGGATGTCCAACTGTCCATTTAGGCCCGATCCCAAGACTGCTGGCTCCCAACCACTCGCCTGCCTGCCTTCCTGATTGCCCCTAACTACTCCCCTGCTAGCCTGATCAACACCTAACTGCTCCCCTGCCAGCCTGTTTGCCCCTAACTGCCCTCCCTTGCTGGCCTGGTTCCCCCCACCTGCCCTCCCCTGCAGCCTGGTCACCCACAACTGCCCTCCCCTGCAGGCCTGATCGCCCCCAACTGCTCTCCCTTGCAGGCCTCGTCCCTCCCAACTGCCCTCCCCTGCTGGCCTGATCACCCATAACTGCCCTCCCCTGCCGGCCATTTTGTTGTGGCCATCTTGTGTCCACATGGGGGCAGCCATCTTTGACCATATTGGGGCGGCCATCTTGTGTGTTGGAGTGACAGTCAATTTGCATATTACTCTTTTATTATATAGGACATTTCTTACATTATCACTATCCCTTTGTTACAAGAGGTGAACCCATCTGGAAATAGGTTCTCGTGGGGTGGTGGGAAAAGTATTTCAAGGACACTTACATAGTAGGATTTGAGAGATACTGGCAAGATTTATTAGAGAGCAAAAGTACAGTCTGATAGAAGAAAGGACATGCAGGGTCCAGATCCCCTTTGAAAGGCTTCTACGCTCAATGACGCTAGACTCACACTTCCCTGGTGAGTCTAGCATCAGAGGCTGGTTGACGTGGTGGCTCTGCCTCAAATAAACCATGGGCAATGTCTCATTCACAACCAGGTGGCACAGCTCTGTCTTGCTGTGGAAGAAGTCTAGCTCAGGCCCTCCCTCGTGCCTACAAGGCCCAATCTCTTTCCTGGATTTTCCAGAGACTTGTGCCCTTCTCCAATTCAGTTCTATTCCCAGACTTTCCCAGGATAGTCCCTCCCCTCTATCATCACCATTTTGGCTCTTACTGCATGTTCTCCTTAGTTCAGCTTCATCATTTGGTTTCTACTGAGTGTGCACTCAGTAAAAGGAATTTCCCTTCGTGGTTTCTCCCTCTCCCTATTTATCCGGCAGAATGTTGCTGGTTGCTCCCTGGGATGACTGAAAAGTGTCTTTCCTATCTACTTGGATGTCCGAGGTGACTGTGAAACTGTCCTTTCCTAGTTAATCTAGAGTCTGGATCCCTTCTTCCCCTCCCCTTTGGTTAATACTAGTATCTAACTGCCTACTGTAACATTCTGCCCCTTCTCCTCAGGAATTCTGGATCCTTGTGATCTCACAAGAGTAAATGAATGGAGATCCCATCTTCTGTAGCTTCTTCCAGATGTATGTGTGTGTGTGTGTGTGTGTGGGGGGGGGGGGGTCGGGATAGTCCTGCCTATGCCTGGGCCCAGAGATTCTTGCAGGGGAGAAGGAGAGTCTGTTGAGTCAAGGTGAGTCCGTTGCTGTTCTTGGAAGGTAGCATATGTGGCATCTAGAGGATGACCCTGCAGGACAAGTTGCTATCTTAGAGGTGACAAATTTAACAAGAAGGTTAAAAAGTCATGGTCTGAAAGTGAGAGGAGAATTATGGCAACTAAAGAAGGTCTGATTAGAGGTAAGAACTAGGTGATAAGGGAGGGACAAAATTCACAGTGTCCTAGATGAAGTTGGAGTAAGGGCTTTCTTGATGAAGGTATGTCACCTGACTGAAGCCCTCTTGTTTATCATATGCAATTCAAATTAGGCTAAGGGAACATTCTAAAATCTCCTTCCTAAAGCAGGCTTTTTCTGTCTGAATCTCTTGGGCAGGAAAATGGAAGAGTCAAAGGCTCCCCCCTACCCAAAGTCTTTTGTTTTCGAATAAACATCCCAAAAAGTAATTTTCAAAGTGATAGAACTTTGATCCCTTTAATTCCACCTTTTAAGTAATTAAGTTTTACATTTCAGAAGTGAAGTTGATAGACAGCTCCACACTTCACGGACTCAACCATCTAGCCTTGACAACAAATCAGTTCAGCCAAACCACTGGGCATCATTTGAGGAGATGGTGATGCAGATAGGCTTCCAAAGTGAGGCTTACATTGTGTAAACAAGCAATCAGGTATTTAATAAGGGGTATGCCTATGAAAACCGAAAAAAAGAAAAGAAATATAAAACAAAGGTAATGATCAGAGCAAATTATAAACAGTTTCCGAGTCTGTAAGACTGTCAGTTGAGAAGGTTTTTAGATGTAAGGCTGTTGCTGGAATGAAAGTGAGCAGTGACAATCTGGTATATTTTTCTTGTCTGCAGTTTTAATATCTCTGTTGATGTCATCAGGTGCTCAGGTTAATGGTGTGCACAGTCTCAGGAAAGAAGTTTTAGTTCTCAATAATTCCCAGTCTAAGGATGGGGGAAAAATGAAACACCAGTTTGGAGGGTCATAGCCACATATTTAAGATAACTAGAAAAATGCAGGATTCAGTTCTGTTAATAGGTAAAAAATAAAATGTTTATTTATTTTTAACTGAACTAGAATCTAATATCCATAACTGAGCATTACAATTTTTATTAAAACACTAGAGGCCCGGTGCACAAAATTCATGCATGGGGGGGTTACCTCAGCCCAGCCTGCACCCTTTCCAATCTGGGACCCCTCGAGGGATGTCCGACTGCCCATTTAGGCCCGATCCTGGTAGGGCCTAAACGGGCAGTCGGACATCCCTCTCACAATCCAGGACTGCTGGCTCCCAACTGCTCGCCTGCCTGCCTTCCTGATTGCCCCTAACTGCTTCTGCCTGCCAGCCTGATCACCCCCTAACCACTCCCCTGCCAGCCTGATTGATGCCAAACTGCTCCCCTGCCAGCCTGTTTGCCCCTAACTGCCCTCCCCTTTAGGCCTGGTCACCCCTAACTGCCCTCCTCTGCTGGTCATCTTGTGGCAGCCATCTTGTGTCCACATGGGGGCAGTCATCTTTGACCACATAGGGGCAGCCATCTTGTGTGTTGGAGTGACAGTCAATTTGCATATTATTCTTTTATTAGATAGGATAATTTCTCCCCCTAAAAGAAGCTTCATTTTGTTGTTGTTGTTGTTAATCCTCACCCAAGGATATTTTTCCATTGATTTTTTTTTCCTTTAGAGAGAGATAGAGTGTAAGAGAGAGTGAAAGACAGAAACATCAATGTGAGAGAAACACATCAATTGGTTGCCTCCTGCACATGCCCTGACCAAAGCCCGGGCTGGGGATGAGCCTGTAACCAAGGTACGTGCCCTTGACTGGAATCAAACCCGAAAACCTTTTGCTCCACAGGCTGACCTTCTATCCACTGAATTTTTACAATAAAATAATATGCAAAATTGTGTCAGATGGACTAATTTAAGGGGAGCACTTGCAAAATTGACTTTTATATTTTTCAAATACATTTATTTTCATTTTATCTATCTTTTGCAATTACTACCCCAGTTTATGTCATCATTTATTTTATTCTTCTGAGTATATACATTTGTTATTTATTCTGACATTCTTGTTTATAAGGTACATATAAACAAGGTACACACCAACTACTTTTGTTGAAATGCGATTTCTTTCTTGCTTTTGTTGGATACCTCCTCTTCTCTCCTCTTCTTTTTTTAAAATATGTTTTTATTGATTTTTTTTTTTTAGAGAGAGAGGAAGGGAGAGGGATAGAGAGATAGAAACATTGGTGAGAGAGAAACATCGATTGGCTGCCTTCTGCACATCCCCTTCTGGGGATCGAGCCCACAACCCAGGCATGTGACCTGACCAGGAATTGAACCAGTAACCTCCTGGTTCATGGACCAGCACTCAACCACTGAACCACACTGGCTGGGCCAGGCTACTTCCTCTTCTTACGTGAAAAAGAAGCACATTTACTTTTTATCAAAGTTTTAACCATGGATGACTTCAGCCATCTACACTTCAATAACTAAACCAGAAAGCTGAATAAACTTAGAAAAAATAACACTCTCTTCCTTGAACATTAGGCTCCATAAAAGAGAATGGTGATTAATATTTATTGGACTTTCATTATTTCCAATCAATTTTACTCTTTTTCTCTTGTCAGCTTTTTCCCTACTCAACTGAATAACAATATCCAAACTTTTTCAAGCTTCTCATATATCTCATCTCTTTTATTCTCACTCACTTTTGTGAGATGAATTTTGTTTCCATCATTAAAATAAAAGAAGGCTTCAAATGAAAATTTTCTAGCTTTCTCAACACCAAACTTAAAGTTGCTATTTGTGTTCATCTTTCTATCCTGACCTAATTAGACAGACGTATCCCCTCAAGCTCTACATGCTTTACCCGTTGTTTTTATTTTCTTCCTTCCCACTTACTACACCTCATACTGTTGTTTATTTTCTCTCCTTCTTCAACATTTTCCTCTCTACTGGATTTTTCCCCATGTGCTTGTTTATCACATCAATGCATAAATAATAGCATTAATAAATAAACAATAGATTGATCATAAAATTATAATAAATGATAAATAATAAAACACAAATCATTCATTTGTACACATTCTTCCATCTATCCCACATATCTCTAAAAATTCCTCTCACCTTTTATATACAGTTAAGTTTCTCAAAAAAGTTTTCCAACCTTCTAATAAAATTTTCTCTTCTTTAATTTACTTCCCAACATACTTCAATCTGAATTTCTTCCTTAGAGTCACCGATGGCATCCATGCTGATGTGTTCAATTAATACATTTCAGTTGAAAGACTATTTTCCTAAAATCACTAGAATCTTCCTATTCTTAGAATAATCGGTTGATAATCTATTCTCATTCCCAGGCCCCACTTACCCTGGATGGAAAATTACACTCCACATCAAAGTCAAAGCAAAGTTACTAAAAAGAACACCCTGTACCTTTCTCAAGGAACCTGCGGGGTCTTTTTGTTCTTGTTCACACCAAGTGGCATCCTATTTTGCTGAAAGCTTGCATGTCAGAACCCTTAAAGCCTTGCAGTTTATTTTCCCAGAATCACTCCTACTTGTCCTTAGCATGGCTGCATCTGCAAAAGCCCTGTAAATCCCCTTCCCTGTTTAATCTCTTTGAAGCAGTTTCTTCGGAGGCTGCCATCCCTGCTGTGCATCAGTTTATAAAGAGAAAACTTTGTTCTTGCAGACATCCTTGTTTCTTTCAACATGGGCTTATTTACTTATGCATTTATTGTATTTTACCTGTTTCATTTATTCACATCATTGATCACTACTAGGCACTCCTATCTTGAAGCATTTGCTTATCGAAGAAACCATATCCCACTTTTACGGTTTCCATTTCATCTCTTGTGGCTGCTCTCTTAGCCTCTTTTTCAGTTTTCCCTCTTTTATCTGGCTCATATTTTGAGTGTCTCTGGGTTTGGCTTTACAATTGCTATATTCCCCTAAAATACCCTATCCATTTTCATAACTTCAAGTACAAAATATATCTCAGTGAACTAAAAAAGTACATTCTAGTAATTTGTATTGAGCATCAGACTCATGTAGCTATTTTCTTTATTAATCCTTTTTCTTTCTCAAACAAATCACAGAAAATCAACATGTACAACTTGAACTCTTATTCCCGGCAACACACTTTCCCTCCAGTTCAGCCATTTTAGTAAATAAACTACCATTCCCTGCCCCCGGATTTTGACATCTGGCTCTCTCTCTGTCCAGTCTGTCCGTTTCACTTCTGTCCATTCTCCATGCCACTTCTCTAGACTCTGACACTATCATGTCTACTCAAGTGCAGAACGAAGTGCTCTTTCCTGGTCTCTGTGTGACTTTCTGTTTCTTCTCACGCCAATCTTCAGACATCTTTCTCTCTTACAATCTTCATCATGTTTCTTTGTCTGCTTTATTTATGCCGAATTTCCCACAATAAACACATGACTTGATACATAGTAGACAATCAGTTATTAAAATCACTGTTAAACTCAATGAATATATGGCAAATGCAGTTCTTAGTTCTTGAGAATGTAAAGAAAATTTTAATATTTAGATGCTAATGAGGTAGGTGCAATTATGGAACCAGTGGGTAAAGTTCCCAGCAATCAGAATATATACTGTTTACAAGGATGACTTTTGTGCTCATTTAGGAAATAAATTCTGTGAGAGTAGAAAACTATATCTATGATAAGAAAATAAAGCTTTTGTTATAGATGCCATTCTCTACCTGAATTAATACAGTAATAAAATAAAATAAAATAACAACCACTGAGAACCATGATGAAACTTGTTAAAGACTTTAGATTTCATTACATTCAGATATAATTTTTTTAAACAAAGGAAGAGGTTTTGCACATAAAGTTGACTTAGGGGCATTGTGGTTACATGGTCAAGCCATCAATTTCCCATTGAATCAAACCCACTTTGCTTTCACCAGGAAGGGCATTGCCAGACTATTGATAGTGAATAGCAGCAGATTAGTGGCCTGAATTTATTTTTCTTTTTTTTTAAATAAATCTTTATTGTTCAGATTATTACAATTGTTTCTCCTTTTTTCCCCCCATATCTCCCCACCACCCGGTTCCCACCCCCCCTCTGCCCTTACCTCTCCCCCGTTGTCCTTATCCATAGGTGTATGATTTTTGTCCAGTCTCTTCCCGTACCCCCCACACAGACACCCCTTTCCCCCTGAGAATTATCAATCCACTCCCATTCTATGCCTCTGATTCTATTATGTTCGCCAGTTTATTCTGTTCCTCAGATTTTTAATTCACTTGATTTTTAGGATCACTTGTTGATAGATATGTATTTGTTGTTCATAATTTTTATCTTTTCTTTTTTCTTCTTTTTCCTCTTTTTAAAGAATACCTTTCAGCATTTCATATAATACTGGTTTGGTGGTGATGAACTCCTTTAGCTTTTTCTTATCTGTGAAGCTCTTTATCTGCCCTTCAATTCTGAATGATAACTTTTCTGGGTAGAGTAGTCTTGGTTGTAGGTTCTTGCTATTCATCACTTTGAATATTTCTTGCCATTCCCATCTGGCCTGCATAGTTTCTGTTGAGAAATCAGCTGACAGTCATATGGGTGCTCCCTTGTAGGTAACTAACTGTTTTTCTCTTGCTGCTTGTAAGATTCTCTCTTTGTCTTTTGCCCTTGGCATTTTAATTATGATGTGTCTTGGTGCGGTCCTCTTTGGATTTCTCTTGTTTGGGGTTCTGTGTGCTTCCTGAAATTGTAAGTCTATTTCTTTCACCAGGTGGGGGAAGTTTTCTTTCATTATTTCTTCAAATAGGTTTTCAGTATCTTGCTCTCTCTCTTCTTCTGGCACCCCAAAAATTCGGATATTGGTATGCTTAAAGCCATCCCAGAGGCTCCTTACGCTATCCTCACACTTTTGGATTCTTCTTTCTGTCTGCCTCTCTGGTTGGGTGTTTTTTTCTTCCTCATATTCCAGATCTTTGGTTTGACTCTTTGGGTATGGTGGTCTACAGTTGAGTGTCTGTATATTCTTTATTTCAGACAGTGTATGCATAATTTCTGACTGGTTCTTTTCCATTTTTTTGGTATTCTCATTAAGGTCCTTGAAGGTCTCTTCAAGTTTCTCAGCGGTTTTTAGAAGATTCTTGAGTAACCTTATAAATATGGTTCTGAACACTGTGTCGTCCATTAGTTTGCTTTCCTCCATCTCTCCTACTCGTGACATACTTTGGTATCTCCGCATTTTGTCTGCCTCCCTGTGTTGATGGAGTGGCTTTGTGTGGTCAGTGACCTATAGGGGCCGGTAGCTCAGTTTCCCCAGTCACTCTAGGTGGTCGCTCTTGGTACACCCCTTTGTGGGCTGAGTGGAAAGTCTTGGTGTAGTTAAAAGCCTTGATTGCTGTTGGTACACTGGGAGGAATTGACCTCCAGGCCAATTGGCTGTGAGGACCTGCTGTGTCTATAACGGAAGAATTGCTGTGCTGGAGACACAGTAGGGCTTTGGTGCTCACTGAGTCTGCCTCTTGAATGTGTCCCTTATGAGAGTGGTTGAAATCTGGTGTCGTCCACACTGACCACTAGATACCCTAGTGTCTGGATCTCCAATGGGGTGCAGGTCTGAGGCCTCCCAGCAGGAGCTACAGCAAGAGCTACAGTTTTCTCCTCTTTGCTTGGGCAGTTTTGGAGCAGTCTGACTGGAGCTGCAGTTAATTTGGTTGAGCTGCCACAGAACAGGCCATTTATATGTAAAAGCCACTGTGTGGAGCCTGGGCGGGTTTGTAGAATGTGCGGGGCGGGGTCTCAGGGAGGGGCGGGGTCTCAGGGCGTCACTAGGCTGGGGTGTGGCCAACCGCCATGGCTGCCTTCAGCCGTCTCTGCCTTTCTGCGTTTCCAAGTCGCCGTGTCCCGCGCTCCAGTGCAGCAAACCCTGATTGCTGGGCGCACCTCTGCAGAAAAGTCACTCTCCAACTGATGGCCGAGAGTCCAGCTTCTCCCCGTAGGTGTCTGGGTTCCCCTTGTGTCCCCAGAAACTGGAGTTCAGAGTGATCGGGAGTTTGTCTCCCTTCGGTTTGAAGAAAAGCCGCGCGCCCAGTCCCCCGCCGCCATCCCTCTTCGCGCGTGCCTCCGTACCTCAGCTCTCCAGTGTTTGCGCTCCCTTCTCTTCTTAGTTGTAAATCTACCACTCAGCCAGCTTTCCCGTGGTTCTGGGTGGTAGACGCTTTGTTTTTTAGTTGTATTTTTGAAATTGTTGTGCGAGGCGGCAGTTTAGTTGTTTAACTTTGCCTCCATCTTGGTTCCTCTCAGTGGCCTGAATTTCATGTTGGTCAAAATCTATTTGCGGTTTTCAGAACTGTACATTTCTTCAGCAGCTCTTACTGAAAAGCCAAGCTGTCTCTAAGCAGAGAAGGGGCACAAAACTCTCAATTCAAATAAGATGGAATGGCCAAAACCGGTTTGGCTCAGTGGATAGAGCGTCGGCCTGCAGACTCAAAGGTCCCGGGTTTGATTCCGGTCAAGGGCATGTACCTTGGTTGCGGGCACATCCCCAGTAGGGGGTGTGCAAGAGGCAGCTGATCGATGTTTCTCTCTCATCGATGTTTCTCTCTATCTCTCTCTCTTCCTCTCTGTAAAAACATCAATAAAATATATTTTAAAAACACACACACACACAAAAAAAAAACACACACACAAAAAATCAAAAAACAAATAAGACGGAATGAAACCTTATCCTGCCACAAGTAAGTGCTTGGCTTTTTTTGTGGGTGACATTGTATCACTGATTCTCTGCATTACCCATTAATAAAGTCCCTGCACTATCAGGGAGATTATGCATTATTTGAATACCGAGTTGTTCTCATGCATAAAACTAGGATATGAGGAGGAGGGAAAATAGTTTTTACTATGAATGCACTGAGCCACTTAAGTGGCTGTCAGGTGTCCCTCAGGTCAACAAAATCTTTTCTCAGTATCCCCTGGGAAGTTCAGAACATTCTTTTGGAAATAAAAATGTTTTTCTTCCTACTCCTACTGCATTTCTTTGAAGCCCACATACACACCTTTATTCAAAGAATGAATAATCCCCCAAATTCTCCTGGGAGTATCATCATGATGCATACCGATATAATGCAAGACAGAAGACAGAATGAGATTTTTTTTTTTTAAATAGCTGGTGCAGTTAACAACAAAAAGAAAAAGTCAAAAATGGTATAATTTAAAAAGTTTTGCTTCATAGTATGTCTCTGTTAATTTCACCATTAGACAGCCAATTTTTTTAAAAGAAATTTGAGGGCTAGATTAACCTTTACTGTATTTTGTAAGCATCATAACCTGTAGCACATTTCATCCTGACATTTCCACCATCCTATCTATGCCATTTAGCTGTTTTATGAGGCTTCATAAAGTATATAAAAAAAAACTAACTGGACGAGAAGGGACTGTGTTTACAGGAAGGAAAATAATGTTTTCAAACCAAATATAAAATATGCTATATTGCAAAATTGACTTTTAGTGATTCAAACCTCATGTGAATTATAACAAATCAGGGAAGATCTACCAATACTTAATCAATAACTTGACTAATATAGATTTTGCTGAATTTAACCATGTGCTTTTTACAGAAAAATATGAGAAAAAAATTTCTAATATATTTGAGAATAAGTCAAGTTTGCAGTAGCGGTAACAACTAACATTGACTTTATTTCTTTATTAAAAAATATTGAAAATGTAAAAACAGTTCTTTCACGAATAGCTCTTTTAGGCTTTTGCTATGTCATTAAAAATGGTCCACACACCCCAGGCAGGCCTTTTCTATCCATCTTCCCTGATTTATTTTTTAATCACAAAACTTATCTTAATGTGACATACTGCTGTTTATTGGCTGTATCCTCAGGCACTGAAAAATGTACAGGTTCCACATTCTGAGAAAGATGACTATAAGAATTAGAGTCATAAGGACAGCAATAAACATACTGGAACTTCACTGGGGCCTCCAAGGCAGGTTAGGTTTAGAAAACATAATACATTAGCAAGTTAACGTATAGAGAATTTTTGATCACTCCTTTTATGATAATTATATGACTTACTTGGTAGGATTTTGTAGGTCCATCATCACACAATCTCTGATTTTGGCAGGCAGTGTGGTTAATGAAAGTGGCAATGGCCTGCATACTAAGAGACCAGGATTTTAGACACACATAGAATATTAGTTACTTTTGTTATTTTGGGCAAGTTACTTTATTGCCCCATCTCTTGAATTAAGGAATATGGACTCAGTGATCTCTAATATATTCCTTACTTTCTTTGATTCTTGATTTCTTCTATTCATTTGTTCATCCATTTTCTCCTTCAATAAATGTTTAGAGCTTGCATCTTGTCAAAGAACTAGAAATAAGAAAGATAAAAATGTGATATATATTCAAGTGGAAAATTAACTTAAATGTAAATAAATATATAAGATAAAGTTTAAAAAATAAAACAGAATAAGGGAGTAGGGTGAGTGGAGATTACTTTAATGTGGATAATATCAGAAGACATTTCTCAGGAGGTAATGTTTGATCTGAGACTGGAATGATGAGGTAGCCAGTCATGTGAAGATTTTAGGGAGAAACATTTCAGGTTGAAAAAACAGCGAATCCTAAATCTCTGGGACAGAAATAAGCTTAGAATATTTAAAGAGCAGGAAAAATGTCTATATGGCTGGTGCAGAGCACAGTAATTGTAATATGAAAGGTGGACAGAGCTGGGCCATGTTGGACTTCACACCCTAGAATAAAGAGCTTGAGATTTATTTTAAGTGTGAAGGGAAGCCATTGAACATGTTTTCATAGATGAAGACTCACTTTTGATATCTGCGGAAAAGGGATTGCAAATGAGGCAAGAGTGAAGCAGAGGGCTTAGTTAGGTTGTTGCAATGAAATTTGAACTAGGGAGGTAACAGTAAAGAGGTGAGAAGTGATCCAATTTAGAAAGTATTGTATAGGCAGAATCCAGAGAATTATCTGCATTATATGTGAAGTATAATGGGAAGAAAAGATTCAAGAACAATAGAGTGTGACGTTCTGGATAGTGGTTTTAGTTCTGAGATTAGGAAAGAAGCAAGCTGTGTAGGGAGGTAGTGAGGGCATTCAGAAATCATTGACACTGTATGATAAGAAGGTGTTTCATTGCCAGCTAACAAAGTTTAGGCCAGGTACTTGAATAAGTCTAATGACAGTTCCTATTATACATGCATCATTATGGGACAGTTAAATATGACATTCCCTGTCACAGTCACTAATTATTTGACCTTTTGTTTCCTTTCCTTTCTTTGTTTTCTTTTGTGGTACAGATTCTAATTTTTTTTTTAATTGTGATTTTAAAAGTCTGGAACACTTTCCCTGCCCTGACAGTTCTTATGATACACACCTCTCCTCTTGAGGCCGGCTAGGAAGTCCAAAGCCAGGGGATTCTCTGGGAAACTAACTTAGTCTGCCGTTGTAAGATTTTAAGAAAAAATCCAATATGAAGGTAAATGACTCCCTCTGGGAGACACTATATTAAGCACATGGGCTCTAGACCAAAGTCCTCTCTAACAGCCAAAAGCAACAAGGTATACCTTAGTATAGATGAGCACTAATTCTCAAGGTTACTTTGACATATGAACTTTCAAAGAATCACAGTTGACATATTCTCAAGCTCAGGTCTCAGGTGTGTTTTTTTTTTTCCTTTTCTTTTTTCTTTTCAAGCAAAGAATGAGTCTGAATTTTTAGGAAACCGGGAAACCCAGCTACTGGGCAGAGCTACTTTGCATAGGATTCAGATTATTCGCATCATTCAGAATTTACAACATCAGTTTAATTCCTATGAATGTGGTAATTTTTGCTTTTTATTTTGGGGGCAGGGGAAGCCAGAGAGACCTGCTTTAAAGGAAGGAGAGGCTCAGGAGCTAATCACACCTTCTACGGAGACAAAAATTGTTAGCAATGATAAGATCTAATTATGACCGGATAACATCACTGGAAGTAAAATGAACAAGCAAGACTTTATTACTGATAATAGTTCACACTTGTGTAGCATTTAATACTTTTTAGGGATTTTGATATGAGTTGTGCATATACTGACTCATTTAATCCTCTCAATAACCATATGAGGTAGGTTTTATAATATTCTAAGTTCATAGAAGAAACTCAGGCACAGAGAGGTTAAATAACCTGTGCACAGTTACATGGCTCCCAAGTATTAGAATTGTGACTAAAACTCAGTCTGGACCTGGTCGGTGTTGCTCAGTAGTTAGAGTGTTGACCTGCACACCGAAGGGTCTCTGGTTCGATTCCTGGTCAAGAGCACGTACCTGGGTTGCATGTGGGAGGCAACCAGTAGATGTGTCTCTCATATCGATACTTCTCTCTCTCTGGTCTCTCTCTCTCTCCATCTCTCCCTTCCACTCTCTCTAAAGAGGTATGTGCCTTTGACCAGGAATCAATCCCACAACCCTTTGGTCCTTGGAAACAATGCTCTAACCACTGAGAAAACCGGCCAGCGTATGACTTTTTTTTTTAAAATATATTTTATTGATTTTTTACAGAGAGGAAGGGAGAGGGATAGAGAGTTAGAAACATCGATGAGAGAGAAACATCAATCAGCTGCCTCTTGCACACACCCTACTGGGGATGTGCCTGCAACCAAGGTACATATCCTTGACCGGAATCGAACCTGGGACCCTTGAGTCCGCAGGCCGACGCTCTATCCACTGAGCCAAACCGGTTTCGGCTGACTTTGTTTTTAACAATTAATAATTTTCATGTTATTTTATTCAGTTAACAAATATCTATTGAAATCTTTGTTGTAGGCTTTTGGGATTCATCAGTGAACAAAAAGATTCTCACCCTCACTAAATTTTCTAAGAGAGGGAATAGCTGAGAGGCAAGATTTGCTTATTTCCATCTTTTTCAAAAGAGGTAAGAGAACAAACATAGACCTTACCGTGAATGCTGGATGGATCCAGGCCTGTAAGGAAAGATTTGATCAAATATGTGTCAGAATACTAAGGCATACTCATTTTATGGGCTCTGAGATATCTTTTCCACACCAGCAGGCAACGATTGTTCTTCATTGCCTGCAGGGGTGAACTAAGGTTTCATCCACTGGAAATCTATGAGGACTGCATGGAGGAGGTCATTCTCTAAAAGCATTAATGTTGTTTTATGGAAACCGATTCTTGTTATTGTTGTTTCGCTTTCACTAACCCTTTGCGGTGTCTAAAAGGCATTAAATCAGCTAAAAATCCCTACAGCTCTTACTTGGTTATGCTTCAGAGGACAAAATCATTAATGACAATAATCTGAGACCTATTTGGAATGAAGAAAGCTACCTTTCAGCACTTCTTTGAGATTTCCCCATTTTGGCCTAAGCAGTATAAATGGGCTGCTGAACGGTGTTATTGCATCTTCAGCTACCGAGAAAATGGATTCTGTGCTGCTCACTTTAGGTAGAATACTGGGATATCAAATAATTAGACACTGTTTGTGTCTAGAATACCTTTCTTCTGATTTTACACAATGAGCAATTTATTGTGCAGATTAGATAGTGGGTTCACGTAATGTTTAGCTGTTGTCTTGAAGTGATAACTTTTTAATGTGCTGGTTATTTGTCTTGTTTGGATGAGGATGCTTATTTATGAATGTTTTCCAAAGACTAGACAGAGGAAGGAGGCTCTGCGTTTTAGACAAATCAATAAAAACACACATGCATAAATAAATGAAGCACATCTGTCAGGCAGTTTTACTATGATCTAGTTAAGACTTTTGTTTTATCACCTTTAAAATGTTTTCAAAACATTTACGACCATTAGAATTTGATATTTGAAGTTTGCAGGGTCTTATGTTGGCACTTGGTTGAGAAGAATAGTGTGAGATCTTAGCAGCACAAACTCAGACATTTCAGAGAGCCATTTTTAGACCTATTTTCTCCTATATTTTTATTAGTAACCTTGCAACTCAGTATGAGATCTCCTCTGTGTAAATTGACAGTGTGCCAATGCTGTGGTGTGAAATTGTAGTATGCAACTTTGCCCCAAGGAATTTAGCAGTCTGGAGTTGAACTGTGATAAAAATGAGTGGATTATTTCTCCCCAATGGGAAAAGCTGAATGGCCTGGTGTGCAAGACATTAGATGGTGAGTCAGAAGTCATAACCTTGTCACTTACTTGCTGTGTGACCTTGGGCAAATCAATTAACTTCTCTGTGCCTCAGGCTCTCCATCTGTATAATGAGGACCATGATACCTACCTTAAAAGGAAGGTGAAAGGATTAATGAGGCAATGTCCGAAAAACACATTAAGCTCCATGGAAGAGAGGTGCTCTATAATTACAAGCCATTATTACTGAATTTAAAAGACAGTAAAATGGAACCATTATTTTACTTTATCTTCACCTGTAGAAGTTATTTCAACTGAAACAGTATTAGAGAGAATCTTAAGGCTGAATGGCTTATTTAAAATGCTTGAATTTTTAAAAATTTCTTTTAATTATACAACATACCAGATTTTCAATTTAATAGACCTAAGAATTAAAAGAGTTCTGTACACTGAGAGAATATAATCACTAAATGTTGCACTTCAGATGGCCCCATATTTATTCCACTGGGTAGACAGTGATGAGCCTATTTCATCTCAGGGAGATTATTATCTATTTGATCTTTAGAGTCTTAAAAGAGTGTTTCTAAGGCCTCCCCTACTAACCGGCTCTAGTTTTTAGTGAAACAGGATTGCACATTTAACTAAAGAACTTTTTGCTCAATTTAACTGCAATTTTTAAAATTCTCAGTGGAAAAGAGAATAGTCATTTTACACATCACATTAAATTTTTATATGCTTAAGGAGAGCTATTAGTTATATTTGTGTCTCAATGCTAAATAACTATAATTTCCCATTATTCTTCAGCGGTCCATTTTTTGCAATACTGCTATCTCTTCCAACACTGAATGTCCTTCAGTGTTTCACAGTACTTTACTAATGCAAAGTCCATGCTGTGAAGAAATACAGCTTCTCCTAGTTTGTGTGTTTTTTTAAATATATTTTATTGATTGTTTACAGAGAGGAAGAGAGAGGGATAGAGAGTTAGAAACATCGATGAGAGAGAAACATTGATCAGCTGCCTCTTGCACATTCCCCACTGGGGATGTGCCCGCAACCAAGGTACATGCCCTTGACCGGAATCGAACCTGGGACCCTGGAGTCCGCAGGCCAACGCTCTATCCACTGAGCCAAACCGGTTTTGGCAGCTTCTCTTAGTTTTGCCAACAACTAGTTGTTTGAGCTCTTTGTAAGTTACTTAATCAACCAGTTAGTTAGTTTACTTATTGGCAACCTAAATAGGTGGGACCACATCACAAAGGTGGATTCCAACATTCATATCCTACACTGCTACATTTTTTATTTTATTTTCCCACTAGTTTGTTGCGTGTCAATCAGATGTTCCAGACCTTTTACATGATTTGACTTATTAAATCATTTCAACAACTCTGTTAAATATAATTATCTCTTTTTTATTGATAAGGGAACTGATTCAAACAGGAACCACCATGTTGCTTATAATTAAGTGTCTGGCCAGTAAGTCCTACAGTTTTGGTATTAAATATAATTAATTCAGTTGCCTAGGTGTCATTTTGTCCATGTGATCTAATAATACTTATTTCAAAGATATAATGAGGACTAAACAAGATAATATGTTATAAGCACTTAACATATGCTTGGTATATTCAACATTTGGTAACTGGTAGTTTTCTGGTTTTGATTGTGATTGGGGCTGTGGTTAATGTTAGTGATTCATTATCTTATGTAATACATCTTGAAGGTAGAGCCATAATTTTGATGCAAATTTGTCCATAGCCCCAAACCAATGATTATTCAGAGTCTTTAACTATTTTTTAAGGTGTCAAGAACAAAAATCTTATTAGAAATAATAGATAATTTCTCAGTTTCTTTGTGCCTATTTTCAAAGTAGCTGAGACTACATAAATCAGATATTGGATAAAATTCCTGTTGAGAAATTTGCTCTATTCCTTATACTACACACACACACACACACACACACACACACACACACACATATATATATATATATATATATATATATTACTCAAAGAATATATATTTACATATATATTTCAAAAGATATTTTTAAAAGCTTGATATTATTACTCAACAGTCAGTTGATAAAATGTACAAAGTTAATGACTAGATAAACTAAATAACCAATTAATTCATTTATTTTTTATCATCAGAGTAGTGTTTCAATGATTTGTTATCACTGACATTGTGCTGGGAGTATGAAGGCTCTAAAGTCATCCCTTTCTTATCAGACTGTGAGTAATTTTTGCTTTTTTCCCCCCTCTCAGTTTCAATGACACTGAATTCTGACCCTTAAAAGGTGCCCCTTGAATTTTGAACAAAACTGAATTTTCTTGAGAAATATATAGCCAAGTAGGACAGTGATACATGTACCAATCTGACTTGGATACAAAGTAAAAATATTATATTTGCCATAAAGGAGGTGGAGAAAATGGCTTTTCAGATTTAGCAATGGATGAGATCTCTGCCAGAATATAGAAACAGAATTTCCTGGGGCGGGGGGGGGGGGGGGGAAAGAAAGAAAGAATTTAAGTGCAGCCCTGAATCAGGATATGTAAGATGCAGAAGTGGAGAGACAAAATTTTACTAATTTTTTCCTCTGTGCATTCTTTTTGCACATTTCTGAATTCTACCACATCTATGAAGTAAGCATCATTTTACAAAGGATAAATGGAATTCAGAGAGGATAAGGCACTTGTCAAGTAATGATAAAACAGGATTGGTCAGTTTGACTATCCAAAACTGTACCTTAGATCCAGAGGGACTAGGGATTGAGTGGGAGACAATACAAATTAGCAGTTCACTTTGGAGAAAGTTACCTAGGTCTCTTTAATCTTACCCCATTCATAAAGGGCCAGACTGGAACTGACTTGGCTGCTCAGATAACAGAGCCCGATTCCCATGGTTTGCATTTTACGAATCACTGTGTGACCACAGTCTCTAGCCATCACTCCTTGTCTTATTTTCTCTCTGCAAAACAATTTATAGTCAAATTTAGTTATAAAATCAGAGATACCTTCGCTCACTTTGTGATGATAATTTGAGATGTGTACCCATGGGCAATTTTTAAAAGTTTCTTAATTTAATTTCAATATTCATATAATTTTGATAGTTTTATTTATCTTTTACTATTTTATAAAGATTTAAAATAATATATGATAAAATTTAATGATCATTCTGTCAAGCAGGAATAATACCAGTTATTACTATCATTATTTTGAAAATTAAAATAGATAAAGTAAATAAATGATGACAGTATTTTGTAACAGATAAGAATTTGGATACTGAGAAAAAAGTATGTTATATATAAATATATATAAATATTAACATATAATATATTATATAATATACATTTATATATTTATATAGTATACATGTAAGCATATAGTATTTATGTAATATATAATACATTTAAATATATAATGTGTATATAGCTATATAGCCTCTGCACACTGTCTAGTATGTAGTAGCTGCTTGATAAATATTAACTCATAGTCCATACAGCTCTATATTAGTAATTCTAGAAATAAGGGAATATCTACCTGTTTGGATATATTGTTTTAAATAGAATACATATATAAAATCAATTCATAACTTCTACAGAATTTACAGAAAATACAAATGACACCCTATAATTCTGACACATAATGATATTGTAGTACAGCTGAAACACACAAAGGCATATGTACAGAAACACACATATACAATTGTTGTCACATTTTATTTAATTATTTGATTGCTTTTTTACTTATCATTTTATAGTATTTATTTTTTTGCCATTAAATTATCATACATTACATATCGCCATAATCTAATTAAGTGATCATATATTCTTGAGCATTTGAGTTATTTAAATTTTTTCTATACAAATAATGGTTTCATGCATAAATCTTTGACTCCTTCCCTGATTGTTTACTTTTTAAGGAAACATTGCCATTTTTAAAAGTGAAATTGCTAGACTCGAAGATATGTATATATTTTAAAGGCTATTCATACATCATTTCAGACTGTCTTTTGGAAATATTGTCCGTCTCATTAGTCAGCATTCTTCACCTTTTCTGTACTATTTGACAAAGAACTTCAGTTTTCTTTCTTTTATTCTTTCTCTAACTGGCAGCTACTCTGGAATCTCCTGTGAAACTTTTCTACTGAATGTCAAAGCTCTGAAGATCATTCACACAATATTCTGTGTATGATGAAAGTCTTGTTATTTATTAGAGCAGGAAAATGGTTTTATTTACTTATATTCTTTATTTTCATGATACTATTAATTTAAAGTATGAGGGAAGTTTCTCTAGAATTGAGAGATTTAAATCCATCTTTCTAAATCTAGAGGGATTCAGTATGCCAAATTTAGCAAAATATACACATTGATTTATATTCCCTTTTATTGAGCTTAGATTGAAAATACCTCTGCACTAAAATGCCTATCAATATTAGTGCCAAGAGCCTCACATTCTACAGGAAGAGTACTTTGCAATTTGAAACTCCTGAAACCCTCAAATCTCGTTCAGCAATAACTTAAATTTATTCTTTTGGGATACAATTACCGTGTGTGCTTGTGTCACTCTTCTGAAATCAGCTACTGTTATCTATAGCTCTCCAAAATTAACTTTGCATTAGGAGCTAAGAAAAAAAAAAGAATAACACACCTATCGGTTCATTGAAAGCAAAATTATAAAAATGTGGGCATCACTCATATGTAGTGGTACTTTTCAAAAAATGGATGGATTTGTATTTTTTATTTTAGTAACTAATTGCTTATGACTGTATATATGAAAGAAATCAAGGATAGCATAGATATATATATAATGATGCTATAGAATTAATTTTTATACCCTCCTTGCCCCCGCCAATACATTGGTTGAAACCTAATCCCCAATGTGATAGTACTTGCAGGTGGGACTCTTGGGAAGTGATTAGGTCATGATGGTTCTGCCCTCATGAATGGCATTAATTTCCTTATAACCAGGTCCCAGGGAGCTCCCCGGACTCTGCCTGCATGTGAGGACACAGTGGGAACAGCAAGCTATGAACCGGGAAGTGAGCTGTCACCAGAAATCACATCTGCTGGTGCCTTGATGTTGGACTTCTCTGCCAACCAAACTGCGAGAAATAAATTTCTGTTGTTCATAAGCCACTCAGTCTCTGGTATTTTGTTATAGCAGCCTGAATGGATAAGGGAAGCAATGATTTCACATTTGGGGAGCAAGATTTACTTTTATATAATTTAGTATGATAAGGAAAGTAGAATTGGTTACTAAACAAAGATAAACTATGCTGGAATATTTCTAGTTTGTAGCAATGATGTTGACTTAATATTTCTGTTTTAGTTGTAAACACTAAGAGTTACATAATTTAAGAATTTATTGCATTTTATTTTCAATAGAATAGTCAGGTAAGATATCCTATCTAATAAAGAGGGAATATGCTAATTGACCACCACGCCCTCAAAGATGGCAGCGCCCACAGCCACAAGATGGCAGTACCCAGTCCCCTCAGCCCTGCCGGGCGGCAGGTGTGTGGCACAGCCGGGCCCACCCCAGGAGGGTCTGGGTACTCTGTGTGTCTGCCTCCAGAGTCCCCCACTCCCCTCAACCCCCCAGCCACCCAGGGCCGGCCGGAGGTGCAGGCAAGCCTTGGATGGTGGCTTCCCAGCTGCCCAGGGCCAGGCTGAGGCACAGGAAAGCCTCGAATGATGGCTACCCAGCCACCCAGGGCTGGCCCAAGGAGCAGGCAAGCCTCAGATGTCAGCTGCCCAGCTGTCCAGGGCCACCCGAGGCTCAGGTAACCAGGGCTGGCCAAGGCTTGCACTGCCAGCAGTGGCAGCAGCAGAGGTGTGATGGGGGCATCGGCTTCCCCTAATCACCGGGTCACCTCCTGCCCCTGAGGGCTCCCGGACTGTGAGAGGGGGAAGGCCGGGCTGAGGGACCCCCCCACCCCCCGGCTCCAGTGCATGAATTTTCATGCACGAGGCCTCTAGTATTTCTTATAAGACTCTTTGACCTCATTATTAACTTCTCCTATAAGAGATAACTATTGCATGATAAAATTCATAATTCCTGAAGTCAGGTTTACAATTCTTCTGGAGAAAAAGACTGTCTCTTAAAAACAAAATAACTTGATGGGCTATATGGGTATGAAAAATTAGGACAATGGGCAGGTTCATGTAGGACAGAGTTTATAAAATAGAGCTAGAATCAAACTACTTGAAAATAATGTAAAATTGTGCATCCCCACCCCCCTCCATTCAATATGAGACCATCTGTGGCTCAAAAGTATTAGAGAGGGGTAAAGGAGAAGAGCTCAGCAAGGGACAGAGATTGGAGAAACTGAGAAAGGCACAATTCATCTGTTATCAATGAAAAGTTGACAATTGTGCTGTATTTAATATATAGGCACTTCTAATATCCACCACTCCTCATTATACAAGTAAAAGTCAGGCAAACACACTCACTGTTAATACTATTTTATAGGGAAACATTTCTAGAAGAATCCTGGGGGATGGGTAAACCTGTGTGGAAGGGAAGTGACATACAAAAGGCTGAATCATAAATGCATAAATTGAGAATTCAGAAACAAAATGAACATGGAAACAGGCATTCAGGTTTAATGTCAGTCCTCCAAGAATCCCCATATTCACTTGGAAGGGCAGTAAGTCTCCATTAAATGCATTGGATGAGGTTGGCATAATCTTATTTAAATCCTTAACAACAATGTGACCCCAATCATATTGAAAGACTCAGGGCTGATATTTGAATTTTGTCCTAAAATGATATCTTATACCAAATTTAGCCTTACAGCATATCATCATATCTGTTTCTAGCATATATGTCTTCCTACTTAGAATGTTAAAAGATATTATGTCTCTTCATAATATTAGTATTTGCTAGCTCAAAGTCTAATTTGGCTTTTGTTAATCTATTTACTTGCTTATTTCTCATTTATTAAAAATAGCCAATAAGTACATACTTTATATTAAATTATTGAACAGACAATTTGATAAATATTAAGGACTTACTAATTGCCAGAACTGTTGATAAAATATTTAGGAAAATAGGCATGATCTCACGTCTCATAGAAATTGCATTCTGCTGAGAGCGCCAAATAAGAGAATAGAAAAGGCAACCATGCTATATGCCACAAAGCAAATACATATATCTGTTATGGGAACATCAGATTCAGGAGGTCAGAGAAGACTTCCTTAAGTAAATTTTGCCTGAGCTTAAATCTTAACCTTTTACACTCGGATGTCGAGTGTGACTCGAAACGGTTAGCATTAGAATAAAGGTATCGAGAAAAAAGCAAGCGAGTACAAAGGGTTAATGCTGCACAAGACATAACTGATGAAGATAAGCAAGAGCAGTACAAGGGGATGGAATAAGAAGTAAAAAGTTGCTACTGCAGGAGGAGCAGGTAGGGTTTTCCAGAACTATAAGACATCTGTACAGCTGGAGATTTCAGTGAAAGGGGCACAAGGTATGACATACACCTGCAGTTGTAAGGAGGGTCTCATTTTATGCTGGGCCTATCTGGTCTCTTTCAATAGTTTGGGCTTTATTTATTTACCAGTGCACAAATTTGCGCACCTTGAAAGGAACTGTGAGCCACAAGGCTGTGGTGGGCACAGGGGTGGGTCTCAGCCCATCCTCCACACCCCCACCCGGCCCCTCCTGCCGCGGCCCCTGGTCCCCTGTCTGCTGGCAGCCCAGCTCCCACCGCCACTGCTCCTACATGCTGACTGCATCAGCCCCGCTTGTGCCTGCTGATGACATGGAGTGATTGGGGCTGACGCCAGCAGCAGGTGCAAGCAGGGCTGGCCACATCAGTAGATACAAGTGGCAGCTAATGCCCCGATTGCTCCTCAGGAGCATGGGTAGGTGGAGAAGCCCTTAGGGGTGGTCAGGACTGGTGCCGGGCACCAGCAGCAGGTGCGAGCGATGGTTCTGGCACCAGCTATGTGTGTTATTGGGGCCGGCACTGGCAGTGGGTGCAAGCAGGGCCATCGCTGGCAGCAGATGCAAGAGGTGGCTGCTGGCTCCAATCGCCCCCCAGGATCAGGGGGAGGTAGAGAAGTCCTGAGGGGAGATCAGGGACAGCAGCCGCAGCTCATACCTGCTGACGGCGCTGAGCGAATGGGGCCAGCACCAGGTGCCAACAGCAGGTGTGAACGGTGACTCCAACACTGGCAGCGGGTGTGAGCTGGGCCAGCACTGGCAGCAGGTGCGAGCACTGGGCGGGACCACAGCATGCAGGAGCAAAGAATTTTCAGTAACCACCAGAGGCTCGCCCCAATGACAGCAACTGGCGCCCCACCTTGGACTGGTTCCCCTGCTCACCTGCTCCGCCATCCTGCCGCAGCTGATGCCCACCATGTTCTGTGCTCTGCCACCTGCTGCTGATGCCTGCCATGTTCCATGTGTGCCCTCTGGTGATCAGTGCACGTCACAGCGACTGGTTGTTCAGTTGTTTGGTTGTTCCGCCATTTGGTCTATTTGCATATTAGGGTTTTATATAGAGAGATTATTTATTTATTTATTTATTTATTTATTTATTTATTTATTTATTTATCTATTATTTTAAATTCATCTTTATTGTTGAAAGTATTACGATGTCCTTTCCCCCTCATTGATTCCCTCCTCCCCACTCCCGTCCCCTCCTCAGGCCTTCACCATACCATTTTCTGTATCCATGGGTTATGCATATATGCATATAAGTTCTTTGGTTAATCTCTTCCTGCCCTCTCCCTCCCCTTCCCGCTGAGAATCATCAGTCTGTTGTGTGCTTTCATGTCTCTGGATATATTTTTTGTCAATGCCTTTTGTTCACATATGAGTGGGATCATGTGATATTTGTCTTTCTCTGACTGGCTTTATAAAATAAAAAGCTTTTGCACAGCGAAAGAAACCAGCATCAAAATGAAAAGGGAACCCACTCTATGGGAGAACATATTTGCCAATGATACATCTGATAAAGGGTTAATTTCCAAAATACCTAAAGGACTTATACAACTCAACAAAAGGAAGACAAACTATCCAATAAAAACTGGGCAGAGGACTTAAATAAATATTTCTCCAAAGAGGACATACAAATATCCAGGAGGCATATGAAAAATGTTAATTGTCACTAATCATCTGAGAGATGCAAATTAAAGCCACAATGAGGTACCACCTCATACCTGCCAGAATAGCTACCATCAATAAATCAATAAACAACAAGTGCTGGCAAGAATGTAGATAAATAGTAGCCCTAATACACTGCTGGTGAGAATGCAGACTGGTACAACCACTATGAAAACAGTGTGGAATTTCCTCAAAAAATTAAATATGGAACTGCCATTTGACCCAGTGATCCCATAAAGAAGCCTGAAACACCAATCAGGAAGAAAATATGCACCTCTACATTCATAGCAGTGTAATTGTAACTAAGATCTGGAAACAGCTCAAATGCCCATCAGTAGATGAGTGAATAAAAAAGCTGTGCCACATTTACACAATAAAATACTATGCAGCTGTACAAAAGAAAGATCTACCCTTTGAGATAGTACTGAGGGACCTAGAGAGCATTATGCTAAATTTTGGCTTTATTTTAGGAGCAATTATATATTAAAGAATTTAAGTGTGCCTAAAAGAGGCAGGAGAGTTGATAAGGTTATATTTCAATTTCAAAGACAATCCCTATTTCTAACTGTAGAATTTAGATTGGCAGTTTGAGGAAGCAAGATCATCTAGGAGTCTATTACAGACACTCAGATGAGTTTTAAGAGTAATGTGGGTTACCGTATTTTCTGGCGTATAAGACGACTTTTTTCTTTTTTTTTCTTTTTTTATTTTTATTTTTATTGATTTTTTACAGAGAGGAAGAGAGAGGGATAGAGAGTTAGAAACATCGATGAGAGAGAAACATCGATCAGCTGCCTCTTGCACACACCCTACTGGGGATGTACCCGCAACCAAGGTACATGCCCTTGACCGGAATCGAACCTGGGACCCTTGAGTCCGCAGGCAGACGCTCTATCCACTGAGCCAAACTGGTTTCGGCAAGACGACTTTTTAACCCAGGAAAATCTTCTATATGCCCACTCATCTTATACTCTGGAAAATACGGTATTATGATCACTGGTGGAAATGGCTACAGTGAATAAATTTGAAGTAAATAGCCAAACTTCAAAACAAAAGTAAATTGGATATTTGGAGGGGATAGGCAAAAGAATGGGAATGCTTATGAGTGACTTTGTGTTTCTTCCTTGCGGTACTCAATGGGTGGTAGAGTCTGTCAATAATACAGAAGCTCTGAAGAAGGACAGATATGGGAAGAAAAGTTTACGGATTTGTTTATACAGGATGAATAACTGATTACTGTTAAATAGTTAACAGGAACTGTAATAAGTAGTTGTACATGATAGTCTGAAATAGAAGAAAAAGTCTAGGCTAGTTGTAATGACTTCTGACATCAATTACCCAAATTTAGGCCAAACCTCATAGGTTCCCACAAGACTACTCTCACTTCCAACACAAGCTACAAGTGTTGGGGTTCCCAGGCCACCCTCGCCGTTGAACAGGTGACTTCTAACTCGGGGGATTCCACTCTTTCTTAAGGTTTACTAATTCACTAAAACAGCTCATATCACTCAGGAAAATGCTGTATTTATCACTTTAGTTTTATTATAGCAAGTGGATTCAAACCGGAGCCAGCCAAAGGGAGAGCTACATAGTGCAAGACTGGAACAGTTCCAAATGTGAAGCTTCTATTGCCTTTCCTCCTGGAGTCAGGACACGTGAGCCTCCCAGCTCACTGATGTGTGGCAGAGTATTGCCAACAAGAGAAGTTGACCTAAGCTCAGCATCCAGGGTTTTTATTGAGATCTCATTACATAGGCAGGATTGATTAAATCACTGGCCACATGACTCAAACTCAAAATTACCCCTCCTTTCTTTCTCAGAGGTCAAACTGATATCACTTGGCTCAAAATCCCATTCCTCTAATCACATAATTGGGCTTTCTGGCATGGTCAGCCCCAGCCTGTCATCTCATTAGCCCAAACTCTCTAAGGGCCCAGGCTGAGTCACCTTGTTAGCATATACCATCAGTTGTGGCATGAGAGGTCCACCCTGAATATCAAAAACACTCCTATCATTCAAGAAATTCCAAGGATTTATAGGTTACCACTCTGGAACCAGGGACAAAGGTCAGTTATTTTATTACATACTAACAATGCAACTTTGTGAGAACTCTACATCTAGACCTTTTACAACTGTGGCTATAGATAAGCTTACCCAAGGATTTGAATGTTGAATTTGGGGATGGTTTTAAGACTACACTGAAGTTTTAGAATGTCCCACATTTAATGCTTAGGTTGAGGAAGGTGAGACAATAAAAAAATGGAAATAAGGAGTGGCTAAAGATGTAAGAGGGATCTAGAGTAGATACCCAAATATTGGAAGAGATCAGACATGCAACTGTTGTTGAGAGGTCTTATAAGAGGAGGCCTAAGAATTTTTCTTTTTATTTACCCTCTTGGATGTAATGTTGACCTTTAGCAATGTGGTTTTGGTCGCTGGATGGGAGCTGACTAAGTATGATTCAGCAAGTATGGAAAAAAACTTAAGGACATGTGGCTATGAAGGGAAAGAATACAGGTTCTCCAATAGCTGTAAGAATGTAAAGAGTTTAGGGTATAGGTCCTCTTTGGTTTGGTTTGTTTTTACCTGAGGAAAATTACAAGGTATTAAAAGTGAAGAGGAAAAAAGAAAACATTAGAGAATGTGATATTAATTTGAAAGAAAAGCTGTGATTGGTTCTAGAGGATTTGGAAGAGAAGAAAGGGAATTGCAGATGGGAGAGTTTTAAATAAAGGGAGGGACAGGAGGAGAGGGAATTATAATAGGTAAAGAGTGAATTATTCCATGACAGGCTTTCTTGTGGGCCTTGAGCACAGAGCAATGAACAAAGCAGAAGTAACTCTGCTTAATGAAGCTTAGAGTCTAGTTCATTGATGGGCAACCTTTTGAGCTTGGTGTGTCAAAATTCGCCAAAAAACTGAGCATAACTCGGGTAGTGTGTCACTTTGAGGAAAAAACATTATTTCATGATATTTATAGCTTAAATAACATAAATGTATAATTTTTATATATAATTGTATTTAATAAACCAAAAACTAAATATTTAACTTACCTGCTTAGTGACTTCTTTGTTCATACGTCAGTCGGTTTCTTTTGTTGGTCTTGATATTATTTAGCTTGTGTGGGGTGTCATGAACTAAGATAAGTAAGGGGGAGGGGGAATTCTTTAACTAACCTGCCTATTAGTGACTTTTTTGTTGCTGAATTTCATTGGCTAAATCTTCAATTGCAGGTTGGTATTTTGTACACTTCAGGCCCAAGCAAGAGCTACTAACTTCATCTGTCAATCTGTTTCTTTTGTTGGTTTTGATATTATTTAATGCTGAGAAAAAGGCCTCACAAAAGTATGTAGAGGGAAAATTTGTGAGTAAAGCCATTGCTATATTTTTCAGGGTGCTAAAAGTGTCTGGTAGTCAGTTCCAGGCACTCCAAATTTCCTGTTCGTAGTGGCACTCATCTTGATTCTCCAAGCGGCACCTTTCCAGATTCTCAAGCTTTGACCTCAAGTCGACAAACACCTGAGCCCAGATACTGTCTTGAAATTCTGCAAGTTGCATCTCCAAATCATCAATTTGCATCCATTGAAAACCATTTAATTCCAAACTACTGTAGACTACTACATCAGGATACTTAATTATTTTCATGGTCTGTTCTAGACTTCTAAATTGACTAAATCTATCACTAAACTGGTCAAGTAACGAGTCTAAAACATGCTGGTACTTCATATGCAAGAGTTCCATTTCATTTTGTACAGCTGCACTGGCCTTCTCAAAATACTTTGTTACTCGAGGAAAATACTTATAAGTTTTAGTTTCTACATTTCGCTTGAAAATTTTAACTTTATTTTCAAAAGCTTTTATGTATCCAAACATAACGTCAATACTTTTGCCAAAACCTTGTAACTTTAAGTTCAGTTCATTAATATGAACAGAGAGATCTGTAAAAATCATCAGGGTGTTGACCCACTTATCATCATTAAGCTGAGGAAAGTTTCCCAGATCCTTATCATCAAGAAATACCTTAATTTCTTCAAAGCACTCCACAAAGCGCTCAAGAACTTTGCCTCGGCTCAGCCATCTTACATTATTGTACATCAGCAGTCCACTGTAGGTGGAATCAACCTCCAGTAAAAGTGCCGAAAATTCTCGCTTGTGAAGGGGGCGAGCAACTATTAAATTAACTATTTTTGTGACAACTGACATTAAGTCGTTTAAGTTGGTGAATCCTGCCTTGGCACATAAAGCCTCCTGATGGATAATACAATGAAAAGGAACAATCGGATGTCCAATAGCTTCTGTAAACAATTTGACAAATCCGACTTTTTTCCCACCATATTTGGTGCCCCATCTGTCGTCACTGACACAACTTTAGAGATATCAATGCTTAGGTCACGAAATGTTTGTATAACAACCTTACATATTTCGCTTCCTGATTTACTTGTTGACACTGATACTAACTTTATCAACTCTTCTCTCATTGTGAGACCATCAAAATATCGACCAATAATGGCCAACTGAGCATGTGATGTGACATCAGTAGTTTCATCAAGAGAGATTGAAAAATATTTACACTTCCTTATGTCTCTCTTTAATTCATGTTGTACATTTGTGTTCAGTCTCATTATTCAGTCTTTTATGATATTTCTACTGAGTGGTAACTCAGATATTCTCTTAATAATTGCATCTTTATTCTGCATATCATGAAATAGAACTGGTGCACATCTTAGGAGAGTTTCTTTAATAAATTCTCCCTCACTGAGCGCTTTTCCATGCTGAGCTATAGAGTGAGCAATGCTCAAACTTGCAGATGTTAAATTTAAGAATGGTTTTAGATTGGCTCTTATAAAGGTGTAGCTGCCTGGAAATGTATTCCTTCCTTTCATCCTCACTTTTTTCCAAGAGCTGGGAATGATTAGTTTCAAAATGTCTATTTATATTCCACGTTCTGCTTACTACCGTTTCAGTACATAGAACGCAAAATGATCTGCCATTTTTTTCTATAAAGCCATACATCTCGGTCCATGTCTCTTGAAAGGGTCGGCCACTGCTACTACCACTTCCTTTACTTAACCTTAGTTTTTTATTTTTGGGGTTCTCCATCAGGGAGGCAGTGACAGAAGATAGAATTATAAATAGCTTGTTAGGCTTGCAGGCAATTAGGGGTTAACTAGCCTAACTAACCACAAAATGGTGCATATAACTGTCTTTTAGGAAAGGGCAGGGTTAAAGCAGAAATAGGGGTTAATAAGGATGCACAACAGTAATAGTGGTGAAATGGAGTCTGCACTATGGAGCAAGATGGTGTTCCTTATGTGAATTAAAATGGCTGCCGCTATTTCTAATGGTGGGAAACGGCACCCATAGCACGCCACAAACCCTCGCCTCTCCCAGCCTCCCCCTCACTTATCTCAGTAATGATGGATTAGAAATCCATGACACCCCAGAACAGTAGATAATGGTTGCTGTGGTTAACTGTTATTTGGTTACTGGTAATGGCAGGGCCCCCAGAGATGCGTCCCCCGCTGCATTCCGCTGCTCCCTGCTCTGCCGGCGGAAGTGAGGGCAAAGATCCCGGCTTAACCGGAAGTCCCAGAACTAGACGCTCTGTGCCGGACTTCTGTTGTTTTGGCCTACAGACCTCCGGCACAAGTGTCTAATAGGGGAGCATGAAACATTTGCGACTAGAGTCTTGGAGTTAGAGACTCTAGTCGCAAATGTTTCATCCTTAGGAGCAGCAAATGTTTCATCCTCTGCATGCGGCCGCCTTAGAGGCTGCGTGTCATCAGAAATGGCTACGTGTGTCAGTGCTGACACGCATGTCATAAGTTCGCCATCAGTGGTCTAGTTAAAAAAACTAACATTAAAGAGGAAATTAACCAAATGCACACAAAAATGACCAATGAGAACAGTGTAACCGAGGAAACAAATAGTGTCTAGAAGTAGAAAACAAACACATGAACAAAACAAACAATAAGTGGGCTTATAGAGAGGACTTTGAGAGATTCTTAAAGCTGATGTTTAGATTAAAAGTTGAAAGGGCTAGCCTTGCAAAGACATGGGAGTGAGAGAAACAAGAGGAAGAATACCTCTTACACCAAGCATGTCAAGCTCAAAGGCTAACACAGGCCAAATAAACAGGTTTAAGTTTATGTGGCACAAAAAAACAAAAGCTTCAATTTTCATAGAAACATAGGTTTATTTCGATAGAGACATGCTGAATACAGAGGGCTGAAATAAATGAGTAATCGTTAACATAAAATAATAGAACATTTTAATAAAAATAATATTTTTTCTTGAACATTAACTTACCAGACACTGAATAACTGCACAAATTAATAAGCGTAATGCAAATAAACTAAGGTAACCAGATTTTAACATTGGTAAAGCGGGACACCATTGACCGGGGTGGGGGGGTTCTTAATTAAAAATTTGGTCTATATGGAGCAACAAAAATTTTCATAGAACACAAAAATAGTATTGTAATATATTTTTTAAAATTTCAACATAAGTACAATTTACAAATATAATAAATAAAAATTTATGTATAGTATTATTTTATTCTTTGGCATATTTCTCATTTGAGTGAATTTTTTTTAGTAGATTGCTGTCGTTGTTTAAAAGGTCATGAATTTGCCATAACGTAAGTCGTAAGTGTCACTTTCAAGGCCGGCGCTAGACTTTTTGCCGCCACTATAAAATATAAATAATACGAGTACTGTCTGCTAAATTCAAGAAAATTTATGTATTTATGAAATAAATAAATAAATTACTTACCTAAATTATCTGAATAGCTGATTTGTAATGACATCACTTGTTTAACTAGCTTACTAGCACGCAGTACAATGTGTATCGTCTGAGAGACAGTTACAAAATGTTTTCGTCGTTGCCAATCCCAAAAAATGCCATTGTTCATTAAGTCCAAACAATGGTGGTCGAATTCTAACAACTGATCAACAATGCGAACTTTGATAAGCAGTTCTCAATAATCACTTCTCAACAATTATTTGTTATTATTAAAGTTTAACATTATAAAATTAACAAAAATAATATAAAACTCATATCCTGGCTAAATAGCCACATGGCCGGCGAAAACCGTATATTCCCTTCCCGTTCTCCCGCCATTCCCTAGCTTGTTGTGCATTCTTTCCAAAACTCGGGACTTTTTTAAAACGCCGCAGGATGCGGGACAAATTGTTAAAAATCGGGACTGTCCCGCCAAAAGCAGGACGTCTGGTCACCTTAAAATAAACCTATCTTTCTTGTTCTCTGAAAGCAAAATATTTCCTGTTGCACACACACCAAACAAGTCAGTCCAAGACTAATGACGTGGCAATCGGCTGCTAAAATATTCACTGCTAGTATTAGTGGAGAGAAATGGTGCGCCTGTGCTTAAGGCATGTAAGGGAAATGAATGCAACACGATTATAGTAATCAGTCATTAGCGAACATTGTAGTTCATTATTAATAATTATGTATAACAGGATATTATAAAAATTAAGTTATGAAATTTTTATGAAAATGTTTCTTACATACCGTTATATTGGCTGGGCCGCAAAAATATTCCTTGTGGACCGCATGCAGCATGTGGATCACGAGTTTGACATGCTTGTCTTACACTATTGCAAAATTTTACCTTACAGGCAAAAGTATGTAAGTATATTTATCTTCTGATAAAGATATGAAAATATGATATTGACAAAGTATTTTTAATGTTTGAAAAATAATAACTGAAGTCATGTTTCAAAAATTCATGTATGTAGATATTATCAAATGAATATATGATTTATGGAGTCTGAATCTGTTTCATGATGTTATTAAGATAATAGAGTTAATTAGTTATTTCAAGAAATATCCAAGTGCTTAATATTAACTGGTCTCCATTCTATGTCCAAGTTACAATGAATAAAACAGATAAAACCCTTTGCCTCATTGAGAGAGGAGCAATTTTTAATCTCTGTTCAAAATGACAATTACTAAATCTGCAGCCTCATTTTAAGGTTATTTAAACTCATCAAGTTTACATTAAAAATTACCTAGTCAGATTCTGAATTTTGCTAATTTTTTAATCTCTAATTTAAAATTCTGTTGTCTATACAAATCTTAATTTTATTTTCAATTAACTTCTCTTAAATTTTTTCATTGTATTGCTTTAACAAAGGCTTTATAGGACAAATACCTACCAAATCTCAGTATCATTAGCTAGTCAAGTGCAGTATATTTGTGTTACATGTGTGCCTAAATATGAACTTGAAAGAATAGCCTTGCAGAATTATTTTTTCACAGATGTTCCAAATTCTTTTGTATTTTATTTTCAAATAAAATTGTTTGCATTCCTCACTGGTGATGTAGCATGAGTCAGCTGTAATGATATAATTTATATAGAGAGAATGGATAAACAACTAATAGTAGATAAATAATAAGGGCAAACTTAGCTTTGTCCTATAGCGTAAACCCTACTAGCAAAGATGCAAACCTCATGCTTTTGAGCAAAAAAATAAAAATAAAAATAAAAAATAAAGGAAGTTCAGGAGAATTTGATTTTGTATTGGCATATCTACTTGCTGTCTCCTGTGTATGCCAGGCACTAGCTACTGACTTCAACACTATAATTTAACACTAGGAACTCACTCTTTCTTAATGACACCATCCTTTGAGCAATATACTAATAGATCATGGGCTGATGATGTTCATTAGTGATGAATCACAATAATATATCATTTTCTCTGTCACACAGGTGTTTTATCAGATTAATTTCATAGGTGCAATGACCTGTGATAATGATGCATTGCTTAAGGATGGTGCAATCCAGAAAGAAATGAAATTTGAAATTAAACCTGCATTCAGTGGCTTTCAGGCTTTATTTAAAATGTTTATAGAGCCCTGGATGGTATGGTTCAGTTGGTTGGAGCATCATTCAGTACACCAGAAGGTGACAGGTTCGATTTCCCATTCAGGACACATACCCAGGTTGAGGATTCAATCCCCAGTTTGGGTGCATGTGAGAGGCAACCAATTGATGTTTCCCTCTTTTTTTTTTTTTTTAAACATATTTTATTGATTTTTTTACAGAGAGGAAAGGAGAGGGATAGAGAGCTAGACACATCGATGAGAGAGAAACATTGATCAGCTGCCTCCTGCACACCCCCTACTGGGGATGTGCCCGCAACCAAGGTACATGCCCTTGACCGGAATTGAAACTGGGAACTTTCAGTCCACAGGCTGACGCTCTATCCACTGAGCCAAACCGGTTTCAGCTTGATGTTTCCCTCTTACATTGATGTTTCCTCTCTCTCTCTCTCTCTCTGTCTCTCTGTCTCTCTCTCTCTTCATCCCTCTCTCTAAAATAAATTTAAGAAACTGTTTGTTTAAAAAATATCTAGAAACAATAGATGTAAATGAGATGTAAACTTAAATATCCACCATTCTAGTATTTATAATGAACAGAGTAAAGCAGCTTATATTTCTACTAGAGGCCTGGTGCATGAAAATTCATGCACTGGAGGGGGGTCCCTCAGCCTGGCCTGCCCCCTCTCACAGTACGGGAGCCCTCAGGGGCGGGAGGCAACACGGCGACCAGGGGAAGTCGACACCCCCATCACACCTCTACTGCTGCCACTGCTGGCAGCACAAGCCTCGGCCGGCCCTGGTTACCTGAGAGGCTGGGCAGCCGCCATCCGAGGCTTGCCTGTGCCTCAGGCCAGCCCTGGGTGGCTGGGGGGCTGAGGGGACTGGGAGAGTCTGGAGGCAGGTGCGTGGAGCAGACGGATCTGCCTGGGGACAGGCCCAGCTGTGCTGCATGCCTACCGGCCTGGCGGGACTGAAGGGACTGGGCGCCGCCATCTTGTGGCTGTGGGTGCTGCCATCCTTGAGGGCATGGTAGTTAATTAGCATATTCCCTCCTTATTGGCTGTGGGCACCACCATCTTTGTGAGGGCGTGATGGTCAATTAGCATATTCCCTCTTTATTAGATAGGATTTACAAATGATTTAAAACACACACACGCACACACACACATACACACATTTAAATCTTAAAACTAAAGCTTCTGACTTTTTGAGAAGAGGTCTATCTGGGTATCAAATCATCAAACTCATATAAGATAGTTTTATGTAAAATTAAAAAGATTTTATCTGCCAAAACAGGTTTGGCTCAGTGGATAGAGCGTTGGCCTGTGGACTCAAGGGTCCCAGGTTCGATTCCGGTCAAGGGCATGTACCTTGATTGCGGGCACATCCCCAGTAGGGGTTGTGCAAGAGGCAGCTCATCGATGTTTCTCTCTCATCGATGTTTCTGACTCTCTATCCCTCTCTCTTCCTCTCTGTAAAAAATCAATAAAATATATTTTAAAAAAAAAGATTTTATATTTTTCTTTGTACTGAAGTAAAATTTTTAAAAGTTAGCAGTTTAATTTCTTTTTAATTTTGACATTTAGCAAAGCATATATTTAGTGACTTACATATTAAGTCAATAACAAAATGTTTTATAGAGTGAATTTGGATCAATTTAAACTGATTTTTGAAAGTTTACAATATATATCTAGGAAAAAAGAATATATTGAAATGATATGTTCTCTTATTATATGTGAATACAATTTTTAAAACATCATTAAGAATTTTAATTACACTTCCCATGGTGATAATGAAAAAAAGTGTTAACTATATTCTTATTACATTTTCATTTTCAATTATAAAATTGAATCGCAATTAGAATCCTATTAAATTACTTTTGTATGATTATTACCTATATATAATTAAAGATATTTCCCCCCTTTATTACCCCTCCCAAGCCCCTTTCCTCTGGTAACCACCATACTGTTGTCTGTGTCTATGAGTTTCAGTTTTATATCTCACACTAGAGGCCCGATGCATGAAGATTCATGCAAGAATGGGCCTTTCTTCCCCTGGCTGCTGGCACCACCTTTGCTCCAGCCAGAGCCGCCTTTTTGCTCTGGCCCAGAGCTGCCTTTCCGCCTTCCCATGCTGCCCAGAGGCCCTGAGCAGCTGGGGCGGTGCAGATGGTGACAATGCAGGCATCCCGCTCCACCCCTGACTGCTCGGCACCTGCATATGCAAATCAACCCACCATCTTTGTTGGATTAATTTGCATACCCACTCCTGATTGGCTGGTGGATGTCGTGAAGGTACAGTCAATTTGCATCTTACTCTTTTATTAGTGTAGATATGAGTGCAATCATATAGTTCTTAGCCTTTTCTGACTGACTTAGTTTGCTTAACATAATATTCTCAAGGTCCATCCATGCTGTCTAAAATGGCAGGATTTCATCTTTTCTTAAGGCTGAGTACTATTTCGTTGTATATATATATGTACCAGGTTTTCATTAGTCAATCATCTATTGAAGGACACTTTGGTTGTCTCCATGTCTTGGCCAACATGAATAATGCTGCAATGAACATAGGGGTACATATATCTTGGTGAAAAATGTTTTAGAGTTTTGGGGGTACTCAGAAGAGGGTTTTCTGGGTCACATGGTAACTCTATTCTTCATTTTTTGAAGAATTACTATACTGTTTTCCTTAGTGGCTGTACCAGTTTACGTTTCCACCAGCAATGAATGAGGGTTCCTTTATCTCCATAACCTCTCCAACACTTTTTATTACCTGTCTTGTTCATTCTAACAGGTGTGAGTTGTATCTCATTGCAGTTTTGATGTGCATCTCCTAATAGCTAGTGAAGTTGAGCATCTTTTCATATATCTGTTGGCCATTTATATGTCTTCTTGGGAGAAATGTCTGTTCAGATCCTTTGACCATTTTTTAATTGTATTGTTTGTTTATTTGGTGTTAAGTTATATGAGTTCTTTATATATTTTCCATATTAACCCCCTGTTGGGTTAATAAATAACCCATATATAATAAATAATCCTAAATAAATATATTTAGGTCTTTGATCCATTTTGAATTAATTTTTGTACATTGGGACAAACTAATCTAGTTTTGTTCTTTTACATGTGGCTTCCCAATTTTCTCAGCAATATTTATTAAAGAGGCTTTCTTTTCTCTATTGTGTGTTTTTTGTCTTATTTGTCAAAATTACTTGTCCATTTACATGTGGTTTTATTTCTGGGTTCTAATTCTGTTCCATTGGTCTGTTTTTGTTTTTCTGCCAATATCATGCTGTTTTAATTATCATTGCTCTGTATTATAAACTGAAGTCAAGTAGTGTGATACTTCTGGATTTCATTGTTATTTATCAAGGTTGCTTTTGCTATTTGGGGTCTTTTGTGGTTCCATACAAATTATAAACTTTTGTTCTATTTTTTTTTAAAATGACATTGGGCTTTTGATGGGGATTACATTAAATCTGTATATTGCTTTGGGTAATATGACATTTTAACCATGTTGATTCTTCCAATCCATGGACATGGGTATCTTTCAATTTAATCATGTTTTTTCAATCTCTTTTAATAATGCTTTATAGTTTTCAGTATATAGGTTATTCACATCTTTTGTTGAGTTTATTCTTAGGTATTTTATTCTCTCCATTGCCATGCAAAAGGAATTAATTTTTTCTGAAATTTCATTGTTAGTATACAGGAAAGCAGTGGATTTTTTTATATTGATTTTGTAACCTGAAACTTTATTTATTTATTGTTTCTAGTACTTTTTTGGTGGAGTCTTTAAGGTGAGGGTATGTGCCAGGGGGTAGGGGAGGCCAGGGGAAGGTCAATGGGGGAAAAAAAGGAGACATATGCACTACTATTTGTAATACCTTAAACAATAAAATAAAATTTAAAAAACAATACAGAATCATTTCATCTGCAAAAGAGTGACACTTTTATTTCTTCATTCTCAATTTAAATATATTTTTATTGATTTTAGAAAGAGGAAGGGAGAGGGATAGAGATATAGAAACATTAATGAGAGACCAACATTAATTGGCTGCCTCCTGCACACCCCTAGTGGGGATCGAGCCCACAACCTGGGCATGTGCCCTGGCCAAGAATCAAACCATGACCTCCTGGTTCATGGGCCAATGCTCAAATACTAAGCCACACCAGCTGGGTTTCATTCTCAATTTTGATACCTTTTATTTACTTCTTTTGCCTGATTGTTCTGGCTAGGACTTCCAGAACTATGTGGAATAAGAGTGGTGAGATTGGGCATCCTTGTCTTTTTTCTGATTTTAGAGAAAATGTTTTGTTTTTCACCACTGAGTATGATATTAGCTGAGGGCATTGTCATATATGGCCTTTATTACATTGAGGTACTTTTCTTTTATACCCAATTTATTGATTTGTTTTAATTATAAATAGATATTATTTCTTACCAAATTGTTTCTTGTATCTATTGATATGATCATAACATTTTTATCATTTGTTTTGTTAATGTGGTGTATTACATTGATCGATTTGCTTATGTTCAAAGATCTTTATATCCTTGGAATGAACCCCACTTGGTTCTGATGTATTACTTTTGTAATATACTGTTATATTCGATTTACTAGTATTTTGTTTAGGATTTTTGCATTTGTATTCATCAGAAATATTGGTCTCTAGTTTTGCATGTTTGTAATACTTGTTAGATTTTGGTTTGGGGGTTATTTTTGCCTCACAAAATGTGTTAGGAAATATTGCCTCTTTTTCAATGTTTTGGAAAAGTTTGAAAAGGATAAATGTTAAATCTTTGAATGTTCAGTAGAATTTACTAAGAAAGCCATCTGGGTTTTTACTTTTATTTTAAAGGAGGTTTTGATGGTTGTTTTAATTTCCTCACTCTTGATTAGTCTATTTAGATTTTCTAATTCTTCATGATTCAGTCTAGGAAGGTTATATATTTCTGCAACTTATCCATTTGTTATAGGTTACTCAATTTTGGGACATATAGTTTCCTAGTATTCTAGCATGATTCTTTATATATCTGTGATGTCTGTGGCTTATATATAACTAGAGGCCAGGTGTACAAAATTCGTGCGTGGATATGGTCCCTAGGCCTGGCCTGCGATCAGGGCCATCTTTCCCAGCTGCCACCCACCCCCGGTTCCCCCTTCGCCATCAGGTGATTGGTGCCTGCCAGCCGGGGAAAGGGACCAAGAGGTGGTCAGTGCACCTTATAGTGACTGGTCCAGCGGTCGTTCTGGTCATTCTGCCATTAGGGTCAATTTGCATATTACCCTTTTATTATATAGAATGTGCCTGCTGCCTGACACCAAGGGCAAAGAGAGGTAAGCTCTGGGAGGTTAAGGGGTGGCCAACCTCCATTGTTTTGATTCTCTGTCTGGAATGCCAACCATGAGACAACTGTGGTCACACCTCTGTGCTGTGTCCCTGCCCAGGTCACTGGGCTCATCTGCACCTGGTACTGAACACTCCTGCACGAATGCCCACTGAATCTCATTGCTCCTTCCAGCTGCATTAAATGCCTGATGCCTCCCCTCTGTAGGCTGAGCCCCTCGTGAGCTCCTGGCTGTAGGGCTGCATTCACTGCTTGTCTCCCTTCTTACCTGCCCAATTTGCTCCCACTTTCCCACCTTTATATGTTTCAGTGTGCATATCACTCAGGTGTGTTTGTGCATTGAGCAAGAAATCCTTTGTTAAATTATAGCTGTTCAAATTGTTGAAAATTCAAGTGGAGAGGCCAAGGGGTTCTCTCAACACTGCCATTTCTCTGACATCTCTCCTCTTTTTTTTTTTTTTTTTTGTAGATATTTTTAAAGATATATTTAATCATCAATTTTAGAATTTTCTTTTACAAAATAACTGTTTATTTTTCCTCAAAATAAAAACTGAGCACTTTAGAGTACATGTAAATATATAATTTACATTATAATTCCTGAAGACAATCTTAATCCTTTAGTATTTACCATCACGTTTCAAACTGACCTAGATCTATGCCTGACATGCATGGTTTTCTAACATCAATATCCAATAAATATTACCAGTTTGCCATATTCATATTTAATGTAAAAATACTCCTGTATATTTAAGTCATTGAGGCAATTTATTGATTTTGGACACATTTCAAATAACTTTGAGTGTTGAATGGAACATAGAAAGTATGTTATCCTTTTCTACTTGGCACTTGATCTCACCCAGAAAGGAACTAAAGTGATACCAAATACAACATTATGAAGAGATGATGTTGTCTCTTCTATTTTTATTCTTAAATCTTTACTGGCAGACAAATGTGACCATCTCATATTTTATACTTCTATCACATTGGTTACCTAACCTGTGGGATAAGAATTATAACAGTAGGAAAGGCAGGGGGAAGCCCCAACATTTTCCAACTCACGGAAAATAGAGTAATACAAAGTAATTTTGTATCTTGTAGAGACTGAAGAAATTAGTATTTCAATTAAAGATTGAAAGTATGCAAGGATTGTGTCTTATTTATTTATTTATTGGTTTGGCTTTAAAAAACTAACTGGTTTGTGGCAGATGATGATGAATTACCACAAATTTTTCCAAACGGCTGTCTAAACCACGGCTGCTATGGTCTAGTAGTACATTTTCTGGAGAAGAAAAACATAGCCTTTAACACTTGCTATATAACTATTGACCTGGAGAATTTATTCTTCTCAAGCTTTGGCAGTAATGGGAATCAAAAGCAGTAGATGTACTGCTGTCACAATAGTCTCACTCAGGAGTGGCTCTAAAAGATAGCAAAAAAGAATTATCTCCCAGAGGTTGTGGTTGAAACATATACCCTTATTTGTTTACTTTGTATAGAGATAGAAGTATAGTAGTAGCCTGAGGTCCAGATATACATGGACTCTTGTGTAGTGGCAAGTGGCTTGGTATGTTAGTGAGTGATATAGAGGGAAAAAAATTTAGGAAATGGAAGGGGAAGTCTAAGGAAAAGACATGTAGATGATATGGAAGTGAAGACAATATGTGTTTATCATTTTTTTTTGTTGTTGTTGTTTTGTTTTGTCAATGACTTCTAAATGAGGAACTCTAAAACTAAGTGGCTAGGATGAGTCATTCTGTAGAAGTCAGCCAACCTCATGCAGCCGCTCAGTGTTGGCACAATGAGCACATAAACAGATTGGCCATGATGCTGATGGCCATTCATGGGCTCAACAGCATGGTTGCCTCTTATCAAGGTTGTTCCAATTATTGACATTGAAGAATGTACTGTAGACTTCCAGCAACTGAGGCTGATGCCAACTTCTTAGCATGCACTATCATTTGATGCGGTAAGTGAGTCACTTGGTGACACACAGATTACCCTTGAGGAATATTTTTCATCCTCAAGGGAACAGTGATTTGCCTTTTATAGAACTGATATCATCTCCAAATATAAGTTTGCTTTTCCTGACCATGATGCCTATCCCATACAAACATTTGCATAGGTCTGATCAATTGGCATGATTTCATATAATGTTGACTCAGATTGTTGAATACATTTTGCTGCAAAGAAGATGTATCTATGGGCATATGATCATAATTTGGTCTTAAAATAGATCCCAATATCTGAAAGAATTAGTCCAAGAGAAGAGTTAAATACTAGTAGCCTGTTAAAGGCTCAGCTAAGACTCTAGATTCAAAATATCGATTCATAGATATTTGATATATTTCCAATTGTGGATAAATGGTGATGTGTCCCTAACAGCCAGAATACAAGAGGCTGGGTATTGGGATATGGGAATGGTATCGGTTCTTTCTAAAACAACTTTAAAAAATTAACTTGGAAAATTTTGTGCTTTCTGTCCCTAATACTTCAGGCTCTTCTGGATTAGTGGTTCTTGCTCCCACTGTAAAAATATTTCCCCAAGTAGCTCAATAAGGGTTTAATGGAAATTGAAGCTATGACTACTACTTGATCACTTTAGACTCCTCCTTCCAGTCACCATCAATCAAATCAAAGAGTTACTATACTGAGGAGATAATGGCCAATTAACAAAGTAGCCATTGGCTACATGGTGGGGAAAGATGAGAGTATATCTAGTAACTGGGGAATTAACTGGATTTCTCTTGGTTCTTTTCTATTTTGTGGTAACTACAAACAGGCAATTGCAACAATCACAGAAGGACAATGGTAAGACAAATAAGGGTCATAACTTCTGAAGAAGAGTATATGGGTTAACCCATCTGGTAAACAAACTTGACCAGCAAAAGTAAAGGCCAAGAGTGAGATAAATCTAGTATGGGTGGTAGAAAAAGCAAATGAAAAATATTAATCATTGCCTTGGAGAAAAAACTCTTGTTTTCTATTAATTGACTGGTATTATGTCCTTTAAGAGATTGGGTTACTACCTTGAGGAGGCTTTGTGGCTGATTGGTCTAATATAGCTGAGTGAGTGGTACTCATAGTTGGCTTCATGGGACACCTTTTGGTATTACTGTAAATATCAAGGACCTTTTCTTGCTCTCAGCACTGCTGAGGCAACTATTTCCAAGCAGCTTTCTGAGAAGCTTTGCAGATAAAATAGTGCCTGGTGTAAATTAAACCTTTTTTTTGCCTATTACTTCCAGGCCAGGAATTCTCATTTCTGTTATCTATCTACATGGAATGCCTGTGGGAATCCACCTAACACCAACACATATGTAATCTTGAACATTAGAGGCTTACAATGTGTAGGAGTGCCATCAACCACGCAGAGAACAAAGGCAGCAGGTAAATATTTTCCTTTGTGTCCCAAAGTGGGATAATTCTAAGATTCATTTTATAGATACCAAGAATGTCAAACCCCAGTCTTCCACACCAATAGTCAACCATAGATATTTTTGAATTAGTTGTCTGTCCTTCCATCTTTCAATCTCCCTGCAGCTCCCTGCAACTAAAGCCAAGTTAATTACTCAAATACTATGCTCGTATATTTCAGTTTTCTTCTATCTTGCATACAAAAGAAATTGTACATATTGTTTGCTTTTTAAGTGTCTGTGACTTATACTTGGAACTACTGTACATATTTTATATAATTTATATAGCCTCTAAGAATTTTACATAAGGGAATAATTTTTAACTGTCATATCACAGTGTATTTCTAATCACATTCCATCAGTGACACACATTTTAGGTTGTTAAGACATCATGTCTGAAAAACAAAACTCTAGAATGGAATGTAAAAAGCCCTTTCTCCTAGACTGTTTGAATTATTCATGAGCACAACACCTTGTCGGCACTTAGAATATAATCAAAATATAAATGATGCATGTGCATGTCGTGTCCAAATTCCACACTGGATGTTTCTAAGTTATACATAAGTATCACTATCTTTTTAAATAGCAAAGTAAACTTGCAACGGTGTAAGATAGTTTTGACAAATATAATTAATTAAAATATTTTTATATTTAAATTTATCTATCATAGTTTTAAATATGAACTATTCACAATGACTGCATTTAAACTCAAATATGTTATCTAGTAAATAATGAACTACTTCACACCCTTTTAGAAAAAAAAAATTGTTACACTAGCTTGTATTTTTCTGGTAGGTTTTCATGAGGTTTCCTGAAATTTCACTTTATATTAATATATCACCCTAAAGAATATGTTATTCTATTTTGCTATATCTAGGATATTTAAACAGGGAAATTCAGTACTTGGATTGTTACATATGAAGGCATAATTTCACATTAATTTATCTGTAACAGTAGGCAGTATATGTTATAAAGGTATATTATGTAGGGCAATTAGTAAGTAGATTTTATGAATATATGAAGTTAAACTCCACTACCTGAATCTGGTATTAATTTTGGAGCTAGATAGGCATCTAAAATAGAAATAGGGACATGCACATATATCAATATATGGATATATACATATATATGTATGTATAGATAGATAATAGATAGATATTGAGCTCAATATTACATAGAATGAAGAAGAATTATTTGACAAAATAGCTGCCTTTATGAACAGAGACAGATGGGGAAAGCTGATTATCATCCATGGGGGGAAGAAAAAAAAAAACCTGTGATAAAGGAAGTGATAATTAATGCTAAAGATAACTAGAATGGGAGTTCATGATTCATTTATTTAGCCATTAATTCAAAAACAATTAGCATTTCTTATATACAAGGTATGTCGCAAGATACAGACTATTTCATGAAAAAGACAGATATGCCTCTGACCTTAAAAGGAAGCTTCAACACTAATATTGTTGGGCTGGGTAAAATAATAAACAAATAGCTTATAAGGAGATATGCCTTATAAATACACTGAAATGTCAAAAGTAAAATGAGAGAAAAATATACTCTGCAAACACTAACCAAAAGAAAGATGAGATAACTACATTAAGAACAGTAAAATTAGACTTTGAAAAAGTATTATCTCTATATATAAAAGCCCAGAGACTAGAATGACGGAATGACCAGAATGACCAGAACCACCGGTGGCTATGATGCACACTGCAGCAGCCAACCAGCCTGATCCGGGCCCCGATCAGACCTCTCTCCCTCTGACTGGCCAGGCCCCCAATCGGCTCCCAACACCCCAATCGAGGGTGGGACCAGCCGGCCAACTGCCCGTGGCCCATGCCCCCTGCCAGCCCAGCCCGATGGGCCCCCATCAGGGTAGGCCGGCCGGACCCCATCTGTGCATGAATTCGTGCACTGGGCCTCTAGTTAGAAATAAATAAGATATATATATATATATATATATATATATATATATATATATATATATATATTTTATTGCTTCCAGAAAAAAAGAGGGAGAGAGATAGAAACATCAATGACAAGAATCATTTATTGGCTGCCTCCTACATGCCCCCGACTGGGGACCAAGCCTGCAACCTGGGCATGTGCCCTGACCAGGAATTGAATCTCAACTTCCTGATTCATAGGTTGATGATCACTGAGCTACACCAGGGCAAGAGGATATTTCATAATGATATAAAGGTACATTCACAGGAAAATAAATCTAAATTTCTGTGTAGCTAATCTCATGCTTTCAAAAGATGTCAGGTAAACAGTGCCATTTCTAAAAGTATGACTAGACAAATTCACAATCACTCTGTTAGAGACAGAAATAGAAGAGTAGCAACTAGCTATAGTTATAAGAAATATTAATCATGCTCTGTTACCATGATTGTTTTGTTCTGATTAAAGAAAGCATATTCTGATCTGGCTGGGAGTTGTATGTCCCGGGACCTGGGAGTTAACCATTGAATGGGGTCCATTCTCATTTAAGAACTACCTATCGTCATGAAAAGATTAACTTGTAAAGACAATGGAATACCAGAGTTGCCCACCCTTTGCAACTCCCAGGCCTCATTGGCTGTAATCTGTAACCATTTTACCCATTTTTATTCCCTTTCCAGACCCATTCTTATTCCTCTTGCCAACTTCCACATGTAATCTTTGTCCTTCTACCCAATACAAGCAGCTGGTTTATGAGGGGTGGAGTGCAGAGCAGATTTTCATGGATGACCTGCTGCTCTCCCATACTGCTGGCTATCCTCTCTAATAAAATGGTAATATGCAAATTAACCATCACTCCGCTACATAAGCCATGCCCACCAGCCAAGCCACGCCTACCAGCCAATCAGGGCAAGTATGCAAATTAACCCAAACCAAGATGGCTACAGCCACAGAGAGCAAGGTTTCCCAGGTAACAGAGCAAGCCAAGCTTTCCATAGCCATTGCAGGCCTAAGCCTCCACTCAAGCTACAAAGTTTCAATTATAGAAGGTAAACAAATTCAAACAAATGGCGGCAGAATGGAGCTTGAGAGAGCAGGCCAGGGTTGCCGGCGGCAACAGGGGAAGCAAAGCTTTCCGCACACCCTGGCCGGGCCCACCCGCTTAAGGCAACAAAGTTTCAACTGTAGAAGGTGAATTAACTGCCACAGAGATGGCTGACGCCCCGGAGGGAACAGCAGGCTTGGCTCTGCTCCAGGCTACAAAGTTTCAATTGTAGAAGGAAAATAAATCCCAGATACCAGGGCCTCCGCTTAGGTTGCCAGGGGGCGTGGCCCACCTGCAAACCACCACAGGCCCCTCGCTCAGGCCACCCCACGCCCCAAGGGAACCCCACCCTGATCTGGGACACCCTTCAGGGCAAACCAGCTGGCCCCCACCCGTGCACCAGGCCTCTATCTTATCTAATAAAAGAGTAATATACAGATTGATCATCACTGCAACACACAATATAGCTGCCCCCATGTGGTCAAAGATCCTGACCCCATGTGGACACAAGATGGCCACTACAAGATGGCCATCACGGGAGGGCAGTTGGGAGGCACCCGGCCTGCAAGGGAGGGCAGTTGTGAGGGACCAGGCCTGCAAGGGAGGGCAGTTGAGAGGGACCAGGCTTGCAAGGGAGGGCAGTTGGAGGTGATCAACCCTGCAGGAGAGGGCAGTTAGGGGTGACCAGGCTGGCAGAGGAGGGAAGTTGGGGGCAAACAGGCTGGCAGGGGAGCAGTTAAGCATCAACCAGGCTGGCAGCGGAGTGGTTAGGGGGTGATCAGGCTGGCAGGCAGAAGCGGTTAGGGGCAATCAGGAAGGCAGGCAGGCAAGCAGTTGGGAGCCAGCAGTCCTGGATTGTGAGAGGGATGTCCGACTGCCCGTTTAGGCCCGATCCCACCAGGATCGGGCCTAAACGGGCAGTCGGACATCCCTCCAGGAGTCCCAGATTGGAGAGGGTACAGGCTGGGTTGAGGGACAACCCCCTGCCGTGCACGAATTTCATGCACCGGGCTTCTAGTTATTAAAATAAAAGCTCACACATGATTCAACCCTGTTTCTGCTTAATTGGCTCAAGTAGTGACAGGCAGCTAGACCCATTTGATGTCTGGTTTCAGTTGTGAGATATTTTCTGAGGAACTGGTAGATTAAGTAAACCTAAAATTATTAGAAAAGATTTCAACATGATTAACAAACTTAACTTAATTGACACATACAGAGCAATGCATTCAACAACTAGAGAATACATATTATTTGCAAGTTCACTTAAAGCAGTTACCCAAACTGACCACATACTGAGTCAAAGAATAACATTTCAACACATTTCTAATAATGTAAATTATATAGAGTAAGATCCCTGACCATAGTGGAACTAATAAAGCCTACAAAAGTATAACTAGAAATATTTGAAAATTAAGCAATACATTTCTAATCTAACCATGGTATGATGAGAAATTTTATGTGTCAACTTGACTGGATTGTGGGATTGCCTAGATATTTGACCAAACATTATTCCTGGGTATGTCCCTGAGAGGGTTTCTCAATGAGATTAGCATGTGAATTGGTAGATTGAATAGAAAGTTTTGCTCTCAGTGTAGGTGGGCATCATCTGATCTGTTGAGGTCTAGAATAGATAAAAAAGGGGGAGAAAGGAAAATTTGCTCTCTCTGCCTGAGCACTTGAGTTGAGCTACACTGGGAGACTGGGATTTATAACATTGGCACTCTAGTACTCAGAACTATACCATCAGCTTTTCTGGGTCTCCAGCCTGCAGACAGATCATGGTACTTAGCTTCCATAATCACATGAGATAATTTATTTTTTTAAATTTTTATTATATTTTTATTGATTTCAGAGAGGTAGGAAGAGGGAGAGAGACATAAAAACATCAATGATGAGGGAGAATTATTGACTGGCTGCCTCCTGCATGTTCCCTACTGGGGATCGAGCCCACAACCCGGGTATGTGCCCTTGACCGGAATCAAACCTGGGACCCTTCAGTCAGCAGGCCAACACTCTATCCACTGAGCCAAACCAGCTAGGGTGATAATTTCTTACAATAAATCATATATGTGTACATACATATACATTTATATATGTAATCTAAAGATATATTACTACTAGAGACCCAGTGCACAGATTCCTGCACCGGTGGGGTCCCTCAGCCAGGCCTGCATCCTCTCACAATCTGGGACCCCTCACGGGATATTGGAGAGCCAGTTTCAGCCTGATCCCTACAGGCCAGGTCAAGGAATCTGTGCACTGGGCCTCTAGTATGCATATAAGATCTTTGGTTAATCTCTTCCTAACCCCCTCCTCCCTTCCCTCTGAGATTCATCAGTCTGTTCCATGTTTCCATAGAGGTGGTTTCTGCTCCTACATTGAGCATCTGCCCCTGGTGGTCAGTACGCATCATAGCTACCGGCCAGTCGACCTGTTGCTTAGACTTTTTTATATATAGATAGTATAATATATCATAATACATTATTAAAATGGTTCTCTTTTCCAGAGAACCTGCTTAATACACTAATACACAAAGGGCAAATATCAGTGGAAATTATTTTAAGCTTGGTGATAATAAAAATACAATCTAGTCATTTGTGCTGGAATTAAACACTTTTACTCCTTTCTCTCTCATTCCACAACTAATTGCCCATTATGCATAGTTTGGCCTCCATTAAATCTCATCTGCTCCATTATTTCCAAGTCACTACTAACAAATCAGCTCAGGTCCTAATTATCTCCAGTGTACTGAAAACTACTGAAAAATAATTCCCATTATGCTCATTCATCCTAAACATAGCTGCCAATATAATCTTCCTGAAACAGTGTTTGTATATTTATACATGGCTTCCCTTTTTACATATACAAGCAATCTCCAACTCCTCCCATGGATATATAACAAATGTCTCAAACTTTTATTTTACAAGTGTTATGTGATGTTTTCTCTTTATACTTGGATTTATTCCAACACCCAGCTGCCACTGTGACTTTTCTTTTAATATTCTCTTTTGGTTAATGCCTCTTCTCTCTGTAACATTCTATCTGTACTTCAAGTTTTATTTTACATGTTACCTTTTCAAGAAACCCAGATTAGTTAATATCTCCAAAAGCTCTGTTAAAAGGACCTAAACAATAAACATGTTTAAGTTTTATTTTGAAGGGACTAAAAGTCCTTCAGAAATACTGAAACCAAAATGTGGGGTGTTTGAGTCTGAGTTTGTTGTCTCCCGAAATTGAAGAATGACGTCGAAGATAAAAGCAGTTAGTGGGAGAAAGTTTACTGAGAGAAGCCAGTCCTGGAGAAGGTGCAGCTGGGGTTCCAGGAGCAGGCCAGTGTCCTGCCAGGTGTTAAAGTCTGTTCGTGCATGTGCAGAGTCCCACGTGGCCATGAGCCATGTGGTCACTGGGGATGTGCTTCCCCACCACAGGAACATTGGAACCCAATAGGCCCCCAGCAGGGGATGGGGGCGGGTGGTGCTGAGGTGGGGGGAGGGGGAGAGAGAGAGAGAGAGAGAGAGAGAGAGAGAGAGAGAGAGAGCAAGAGGAAGCTCACACTTTTTAAACTAGCATGTGGATATAGCCTTGCTAGCTCCTGATTGGTCTTTTCAAACAATTCTGCCTTAGTGACATCCTTAGGGTTAGTTTATATGCCTTACTGCCTTGGGATTGGATATCTGCAAGCTGCTTGTCTTAGCAACAATTTATACGTTTTAAAATTTGTCTCTAAGTGCACGCCTTTCTTTCCACGTGCAGCTGGGTTGCCTTAGCAATTCCACCTAGCTGGGTTCCAGGTTCTACTCCCTCCCCCTCCCATGATCCCTGTTCCTGTCTACCTAGCTTCCCTCTGTCTCCTCATTACTATCATACTAGAAACACTCAAAACATATTGTTAAGTAAAGTTTTGTCAATTTTAATAAAATGGCTTTGTTTTCTTACTGAATGGTTTCTTTTTAATTAATATTATTTATTCCAGTTGGGTGAGGAGGAATCCTCCATGCAACAATTGAAATTTTATTTGTAAAGGAAAACAACAGGTGTTAGGTATTTTAAATACTTAAATAGGGTGATTCTGCAAAATTGTATCCAAATAAAAATTTAAAAAAATCATTAAATACTTCATTTTTAAAATTCCACCAAGAGCACTGTAGATATAAATTTTATAACAGTTCTGATTCTATCACAAAATGTTATGAGTGTTATCTTCCAGAAATAAATTTCAATTAAATTAAAAGCACACATTTGGCTCCAAACACTATCTATTTCTCAAAGGAATAATACATTATCATGGAAAATAAGAGTAAAAGAAAACAAAAAAAGTAAAGCATATAACTAATGTGTTCTAGTTTAGATGAATAAGGACCACTTTCAAGGAGAAATGCAGGAAATGGCCACAATATTTATAAACATAATGAGTCTGAAGGAGAAATGTTTTTTCAAAATTTTTTCAATTTGTTTTCTTCATCATAATTCATTACAGTTTCATAGACTTGATTGAATAATATAGAGAGAAATGCTCCATTATCAAAAGAGACAAAGTGTAGATTTGAATATAGACTGTAGGAAGCATGCTCTGTAATCTCCCAAGGGCCCTTTTCAAGTGTGATAAAAACAGTAGAAAATCAAGTTAAAGAAAATATGAGTGTGCTAACTGTAAGATTGGAATTGCTCAAGGATTTAGGTGGACGCAGGGAGCAAGCAGGAGGGAAGTTTATTAGAGGGAATGGGGGATGGAGCCACAACTAGGGAAGGTTAGAACTCAGCTATAAGCTGCCATTGCTATTGTTGGCCTGCTGTCTAGCCCTCTGGTGTGGCTGCCTCCTGTTGTGCTGGATAGGGTGACTGCTGGCTGTTCCAGGAAATGAGGCTGGGGCCACTTTCTCGTTCAGAACTTTCTAGTCTGCCTGAGCCAAATGTCCTCTTCTGGCCTGTCACTAACCAAATGTACAGCCCAAAGTTAGTTAATTTATCTAATTTTAATTAAATCCTTCTGCAAGGTTGCTAGATATGTATGAGTATTATTTTATTTAATCAGTAAATCCCTTTGAAAAAGGCTCAATGCCATCATCATGAGGACTTAGAGATATTCAGAAAGTTATGTCTCAATCACATAGCTAGTAAGCTCTAATACAAGCTGCAGGCAAACTTAGCATTTACTACAATTCCTTGCAGGAAAGGACTCATGGAAAAGAAGGGTAGAATTGAATATCATTTAAAACTAAGGGGGAAAAAAGGGTAGTATGTCCATCTAAGTAAATAGACTCAGTAAATTTGTGAATTGACATCAAATTTGCACGAGAACAGAACAATTTGGAGACAACAAAATCAAAATTTATACATGCATTTTTTTCTAATTTCCCTAAGAAACAGTATATGCTGCTTCTGTTTTTGAGGTTTGTAAGCATTAACAAGAAACATACTTTAATACTCAAATGGGATGATAAATCCAAACTAAATATCTGTGGCAAAGAGAAATCACCTACACAAATCCTTATTAAAATTTATACTTTCCATAGAGACTACAGACATATGTCAGCTCAAAAATATATCCAATTTGGATGTGCAATGTTTCTTTCAAGTATAGAATTCAACTATATGAAAATTTTCTCCACCCTTGACCTGTATCAAAGATCAGCCTAAATCATTTGTGAAGCATCCCAGAAGTGTAAATGAAACCAGAGTCTCAGTTTTACAACCAGAGCAGAGGCTATTATCTATAATTAAATTATGGATTATGATAACTTTATTACCCATCAGCTTGGCATTAAACAGGGTGAATCACAGCATGGGGTCTCTGTCTGCTAATGCTCCTGGGTTGTGGATTCAGATAAGGCTATGAGAGCTGAAAATAAAAGCTAGCTTCCAGATCTTTGGCAAGGAGATAATGTCCTTCTGCATTGTTTAAAGAAAATGAGAAGGCCCAGAATATAGGAAACAGTTTTCCCATGGGACGTATGTACTTGAAAATGTTTCTCTACTTACTTAGACGCTAAAAATAAAAATGGTTTCATTGCTAAGTGCTAAGTGTCTTTTTGGATATATTTAACATAAAATTTTCCCCCAAAGAGGAGGATGCTATATGATAAACAAGAAGAGAGCTGTCATCATGTGGTACATGGGAGATGTGTAAATAACATAGTGTAAACAGAACAAAGTTGATCCTGATTTTCACCACCTGACTTCTTTTTCTATTAAAACTTGTCCTCTTGAGCTGCCAGTGAGAGTCACTAATTTATCTTTATAAAATTAAAATATCAAATGCTAATTATTTATTAATACTTCTGCCTAAGCATGGTTTTATTATTAATGACTTTTAAATAATTTCATAATGTCTAATAAGATATTCGGAAAAATACTTGTCCTTCCTTTTATGAGTTAAATGATTATATAGCCATAAGTCTTATGATTTACTTATTGGTTTCAATTAAAGTGAGGGATTTTTGCATTTTACAGATCAGAAGTTGAGAGAAAATTAAGACTGTAAAAACACAAAAGACATAAACTAGTAGGTGTTAAAAATGGAGCTCAAACCTAAGTCTGCACACCAGTGTCTGTATAGTAGTAGCTTACTTACAGGTCATTTAGTTTGTATAGTAGTAGCTTACTTACAGGTCATTTAGTTTGGCTTGATTTGTAAGATTCATGGGTGAAATAATGATGAAAAAAAATACAGAAGCATATATTTGATTTTTTTTTGTTTGTTTACTCTTTTGTTTTTGACCATAATGTTCTCTGTGTATTTATTTTAAATATCTGAATATGTGAGGGGGGCAAATGTTTGAGAAACAAAAAATTGTAGTGTTGACTCGTACTTCTCAGGAAAAAAACCTGCAAGAACAAAATTGCTTTTATCTTTTGACAAGCACAATGCTTAAAATAATAGTCATGCTGTCAATAACATGCAACATTTCTGGAAAATGCTAGGGAATAAGGAATGTAAGCTGCAGTCAGTGCTGCTTTCATACCTCTACATGTTGCATCTGTGCAGGATTCAGACTTTCCACATGTGATCCAAGGTGATAAAGGCATCCTAATATCCCCACTGTGACTGGAGCCACAAAAGGAAGTTGTAGAAGGTCAAGTGAGAGTTAGAACTTGTTAAGATTTATTATAATCCAGAGCCATTTGCATGCAAACAAATTGCCTCCTAACTTGTACTTTCACTGAACTGTTTTGCCACAGCAAGAAACCAAAGAACGCTAATAGCCAATTGATATTAATAATTAATCCAAATATTGCTATATGCCCACCATTTTTCCTGTGATTGACACATGAGTCTGCAGCTTATTAAAATGCACCACAGGCAATTAGGATACATCACTCTGGTGCACTTTCAATTGCCTACACACCCATTTAATAACCTTTGTAATACCTTCAATACTTTAAGTCTCCTTACGTTAAAGAAAGCCCCGCACCTTTTACTTAAATGATAGAGGGGCTATGATGTGTTCAGAGTTGGTCAGTCTCCTTTACTAAAAATGACCAAATCACATAATGAGAGCTCTACAATGAAAGGTAGGAAGGTGAAGCATTAGTCCATTTCGGGATCATGAATCATTAAGATTTCAAGACACTGGGAACAGGATGGCAGAGTGGAGGTGTGCATTTGCCTTTTATTCCTAAGAACTCATTTTAAATATACTTCAAGCAAAATGATTTTGCTAACCTCAGGCTTTCACAAGATCTGATGAGACCTGCTTTATACGAGATAGAAAGAAATCTCCTCAAGGCAGTATATGAGCCACAGAAAAAAGAAAACAATATAGATGTTAACATCTATATGAAAAGGGGTATGCTATTTAACATTTAAGTTAAAACAAATAAATCAGTTTACTAAGCATGTTAATGAATTTATTAGCACAGAATATATACCAAATTTTATAGATTTTTTTTTCAATTCAGGAGAATAATCATTTAATATTAAATAGTATAAGCAAGTGTTAAGATAATAATCTTTTTATCCTAATCATCAAAGTAAGTTTTGTATCATACTGGCTTATTCAGAATTAATTTTTTATTGTGGAAGAGCTCATACCTACTTACATAATACTCAGTGATGTCAAAAAGAAAAATCCAATTTTTAGAAGTAATTATCTGATAGAAATAGCATGAGGCAGTACATATTTAATTATTTCATGGCATTACAATTGTAGCTTCACTCAAACATATTTAATTTATTGCCTAATTTTATACAATTATTGCTATTGCTTTGTATAATATAATGAAAACTGAAGTTACTTGTATTATAAAACAACATATTATTAACTATTTAAGCTCTTTATACATGCCAAATCATACCTACTTAGAAATTTGTTTACAAAATGCAATTCGTTATTGGATGCAATCTTTCTGTGCAGTTTATATTCAATATACACTTTTCCAATTGTCCTTCAGGAGCCAAGCATTCAGCTCCAGCTTATTTTGATGAAGGTGAGTTCCTCCACATCATTTGGAAAGAAGCTTGTGCTATTCTTAGTTTCTATAACCAGCTGCATTACTGAAAGCAGGCTCTGTCCTTACACATTATAGATGGATAGCTTCAGATAAGAAAAAGCTATCTTGGTGAATGGTGGCCAGGATTTTGATGTTTCTGTCTACTAGGTGATAGGGTTATCATTCACATCTCTAGGTGATTTGGGAAGATGGCTGTCTGGAGCAATAGATAAAGACTCATTGAACTGTTGCAGAGGAAAAGAAATCCAAGAGAAGCATGTGAATTCATTACCAAAAAAAAAAAAAACACACACACACACAAAAAAAAACAAGTACCACAGTATTCAGGTGAAGAAAAAAAGGAAAGAAAATGTGTGAAAAATCACCTGCATTTTTTTTTTTGATAGGCATGTTCTGTGTTATTGAATTATATGACAGAGATTAATAGAAGAAGACTATATCAAGCCTCTCGGTTATTTTCTTTTGATAGTGCATCATGATGGCCTATTTGGCATAAAGTTATAAGGTAGCTCAGTTCAAATGACAAGATTAACTATAAATGATATAATATATGCAACACTCTTCCTAAGGGAATGGAGGTCACAAGTGATAGAATTTGTCCAGAGAATACTTCTCTCTTTCAATGTATTTCATTTTATTTAGTAGAATTATTTTAGAGTAACGAATGATCTAGTGCAAGCATGTCAAACTCAAAGGCTAACACGGGCCAAATAAACAAGGTTTAAGCTTATGTGGGCCACAAAAAAACAAAAGCTTCAATTTTCATAGAAACGTAGATTTATTTCAATAGAGACATGCTGAATACAGAGGGCTGAAATAAATGAGTAATTATTAACATAAAATAATAGAACATTTTAATAAAATTAATATTTTTCTTGAATATTAACTTACTAGACACTGAGTAACTGCACAAATTAATAAGCGTAATGCAAATAAACCTTTTTTTCTTATTCTCTGAAATCAAAATATTTTCTGTTGCACACATCAAACAAGTCAGCCCAAGACTAAGGATGTGGCCATTGGCTGCTAAAATATTCGCTGCTAGTATTAGTGGAGAAATGGTGCTCCTGTGTGTGAGGCCCCTAAGGGAAATGAATGCAACACAATTATAATAATCAGTCATTAGCGAACATTGTAGTTCGTTATTAATAATTATGTCTAACAGGATATTGTAAAATTAAGTTACAACATTTTTATTAAAATGTTTCTTGCATACCATTATATTGGCTGGCCACAAAAAATATTTGTTGTGGGCTGCATGTGACCCACGGATCGCAAGTTTGACAAGCTTGATCTAGTGGCCTCTGGGAATGTTTAAATTACATAAAGATAAGTGTACTTGTTATTTTTTGACTAAATATTTTCTAAAATATATACCAGTAGTGAAAAGTTTATTAGATGAGCATAGAAAATGCAATCTTGCTGGGACCTGTAAAAACAACAAAACTTCTATGATTGTAATAGAGTGAAAATATTACAAATTTTAAATTTGGACAATTATGGACATGTCTCAGGACTAATAATAGTAGGGCATCCTAGAAAATATATATTTCTCACTGATACAATGAACTAAACTTCTGAAGAAGATAATAACTACCAAATAAGATTATAGAAGAAATTATGGTGAATAAAGAACATTTATTACAATGCCTGAAATATCAAATGCTCAATGTCTATTAGTTATTCCCTTTTGTGTTTTTGGAGATTTTGTAATATCTCCTTTCTCTCATGCTTGCTAACTTTGGTAGGGTGAAGGTCCTATAGTTTGCTTTAAAGGAAGATTGGCTTTTACCTTAGTTAGTTATTATTTCAAAGAATCATGAAAATAAGTAATGGTAAACTAAGTTTTCTAGAAATATGCCTCTGAAAATCCTGTTTTGTTTTTTTCTTAAGTGTGAATTAGCTAATATTATCTCAAAGCTAACTGGGCACCAGAAATATTAATAGCTGAGTCTTATATATGAGAATTATCACATAAATAGTGAATCATCTTGTTACTGATAAGTCCTATATTTCCTCAAATATATTTTTAATATTTTTATATTTTTTCTAATATGATTAAGGAACTACAGTTACAAACATTGAAAATTAGGTAGCATATTTTCTTTCTTATTTTGAGATATTTGCTTTTTCCACTCTATTTGCACTAGGCTTCTTTAAGAAAGGTAATATTTTGTACAATGAAACGAGCTGAAAACTTCCTGTTCACTTATACAGAATGTAGGCTAAGGAAATGTGATTTTTCCCCAAAATCAAGTTATTATTAACAATGTAATTATTGGTAAGTAGCCATTAAAAGAATGATACAATGTTTGAAGACATGAGGCTTTCAGTCAAGATGGTGGCAAAGATGAACATTGTACTCACATCCTTCTACAACCACATCAAAATTACAACTAAACTACAGAACAATAATTATTCAGAACACCTGATATCTAGCTGAACCAAACATCTATAACCAAGGATTAAAAGAAGAAGGCACATCAAGACTGGTAGGAGGGGTGGAGATGTGGAATGAACTGGTCCCACACTCACATGTGGTGAATAAAAATCAGAAGAGATACCTGGCTGTGAAGGTAGCCCATGAAGAGCAAGTTGTCCCAGCCCCAAACTAGGCTTCCCAGCCCAGGGTTCCAGTACCAGGAAGAAAAGTCTCCATAACTTCTGGCTGGGAAAACAAGCAAGTATTGTGGCTGAGTGAGATGCAGTGCCTCTGGTGTCCCAGGAATTTGTCTTAAAGGACCTGCACATGGCCTTATTCAAACTCCCTCTACGCTCCAGGGGAGGGACTTAATTGTCAAGCACTGGGGCTATAAGGGCAGCTTTCTCTCAGACAGATGTGCTGTCAGAGGTCTGGTTAATTTTCTGAGCCTTTCCCTCATAAAGCCAGCAAGCCAGCACCATTTCTGAGTCGCCATCAACCTGGCTATAACTGTTTGCCCCTACCCTGATGATGTCTTGAAACCCCACCCACCCAACGTGTAGGGCCACCCAAGCCAGTTCCAGTGGCTTTTCCATACAAATGAATGGCCTGTTTTAGCTCATGCTTCATAGTTTTATGAAATCTCTCAAGCAAGCAGCATCTGGCCTCAGGGTGACTTGTACCTCTCAATAAGTGGCCCCAGGCCTGGCACTAGTGGCGATTGGCCTTGGTTTCCAACTTTGCCTTTCCTGGGCACCTCCAAGCCCAGCAAAACTAGCAGCCATCTGCAGATATCTTTGTAGCTCATGTGAGTGGCCCAGACCGATCACAAGCAATGGCTGACCTTGGCCTGCACCTTCTGGGATGCCCCAAAGCTTGCCCTGGTGATTCACTGAAACCCCTTTTTACCCAATTTGCAGGCCCACCTACACTGTTTTCAGTGGCTTTTCCATATGACGGCCTGTCTTGGCTCATGATTTAGACTTTCCTAAAATCTCTCAAATGAATAGCATCTTGCCTTGATGTGCCCCATATCTCTTGATAAGTGCCTCCATACCTAGTACTAGTGGCAGCTTGGTTCACAGCTTGGCCTCTCCTGGGTATATCCAATCCCAGCACAAGTAGCAGCTAATTTTGCTCATGGTGGGTTTCCCACAACATAGGCAGTGGCTGACGTTAGCCTGCACTTCTAAGGAGGGCCCAGAATCAACATACTTGGTGGACAACTTCAGACCACATCAAAACACCACCCAAAGACCTCCACAGGCAACACATGTAAGGAAAAGACTCAGCGGACATCAGAGCCCCACTGAGGTAAGTCCTGCTCCATGGGGTGGGCACTTATACAGCTGATCCTCCATAGTGGTTGCAGCCAGTCCTTGCAGGTGATTGGCCTGAAGGTAAATCCCTCCTATTGACATGCCAACACCAATCAAAGATCAACTATAATAGGAGGGTGTACACAGCTCAAACATGGGTTGTGTACCTGAAGCACCAGCTCAGGTGAATCGGGCGGCTGTGCCACTGGATCCCACAGGAAACTTAACTTATTAGGCTACTCTACCAGGCCAAAGAGGTGTAGCAGAACTACCTAATACATTGAAACAGACACAGGGAGGCTGCCAAAATGAGGAGGCAAAAAAAACATATCCCTAAATCAAAAGCAGAACAAAACACCAGAAAAGGAACTAAACAAAATGGAGATAAGAAATCTACTAGGTGCAGAGATCAAAACACTGGTTGTAAGGATGCTCATTGAACTTAGGGGAAGAGTAGATGAACTCAGTGAGAACTTCAGCAAAGAGATGGGAAACAAAAAATGATAACTAGAAAATATAAATAAGTACCACGGAAATGAAGAATACATTAAACAGAATCAACCTTGGAGCAGATGAAGCAGAAGATCAAATCAGAGTCTTTGAAAATAAGGAACCAGAAGACACCTAATCAGAAGAGCAAAACAGAAAAAAAAAAAATCCAAAAAAGTGAGGATAGTATAAGGAACCTCTGGGACAATTTGAAGCACACCGATCTTTACATCATGGGGATGCCAGAAGAAGAAGAGAGGAAACAAGGAATTGAAGACCTATGTAAAAAATAAAAATAATGACAATGACAGAAATATTTCCTAACCTGGTGAAGGAAATAAACATACAAGTCTAGGAAGTGCAGAGAGTACAAAACAAGAAGAACCCAAAGTGGCCCATTCTAAGACACGTCATATTTAAATTGCAAAGGTTGAAGACAAAGAGATAATTTTAAAAGCAGAAGGAGAAAAGCAGTCAGTTACCTACAAGGGATCTCCCATAAGACTGTCAATTTATTTCTCAACAGAAACTTTGCTGGCCAGAAGGAATTGGCAAGAAATATTCAAAGTTATGAAAAGCAAGGACCTACAAACCAAGATTATTCTACTCAGTAAAGTTACCATTTAGACTCCAAGGACGTATAAAGAGTTTCCCAAACAAGAAAAAGCTAAAGAAGTTTATCACCACCAGAGTATTATATGAAATATTAAAGGGTCTTCTTTAAGAAGAAGAAGAAAAAAAGATAAACATGTGAATAATGAAATGGTAATAAATACATATCTATCAACAATTGAATCTAAAAAAGAAAACAAAATAAATAAACTAGCAGAGCAAAAAGAGACTTAGAGATACAGAGAACATTTTGGGGGTTGCCAAATGAGAGGTGAAAAAGTTGAAAGAATTAAGAAGTGTAAATTGGTTGTTACAGAATAGTCATGGGGATATAAAGTGTAGTATAAAGAACACAATCAATAATATTATAATAACTATATACTGTGTCAGGTGGGTATGAAATATATTGGGATGATTACTTAGTAAGTTATATGGTGTCTAACCACTTGGCTATATACCTGAAACCAAATAATATAGTATGTCAACTGTAATTTAAAAATAAAAATTATAAAAATGTTAAACTACATTCCAAAATGGACTATAAAATAATGTACTAAAAATAATACATTCTTCAGACATTCTTGAGAAACTATTAATTACTCAGAATAAAATAATAATCTGTTTTGCCTATTTCTAGATGACATAGTTTTTCTCAATGGTTTTGAAATGTGACTTAAAGTTAATCCTCCAGTATTTTAAGCTGTGAAATATTTTGAGTAATTTTGAAATGCAAAACTTGGAAAAGATATCATATATATACAAACAGGGTAGGGCAAAAATAGGTTTACAGTTGTTTGTATGGAAAATAATACAATAATTAATAAATAATATTATAAGAATAAACTGTGTTTTGTGTACTCAAAACCATAAACTTATTTTTGCCCCACCATACAAGTGTACCGGTTAATAATGGCCGATTTTTGTAATCAAAGAAAATATGATAATTTCAAGAGAAATATCAAGAGAGCTTTATTCAAAGTATAAATGTCCATCTCTAGCTACACATTAGTAGTAATGTCCATCTCTAGCTACACATTTCCCCATCTTTGAGGTAATTTGTCGATACTGTCCCAATAGAACTTTTCTTGTTTTAAGACCATTCAGGGACCCAATTTTCCACTTCTTTGAACGTTTTGAAGTGCTGCTCAGAAAGTGCGTGTGCCATTGATCAGTACGAGTGGTAATCTGAAGGAGCAAGGTCTGGTGAATACAGTGGGTGGGTTAATAATTCCCAGGCAAGATCTTTTAACTTGTCTTATACTGGTTTTGAAGTGTGTGATGGTGCATTATCATGAAGCAAAATTACTTTGCCATATCTTCTGGCACATTCTGATAATTTCACGATCAAAGCGTAGTTCAAATTGATTATTTGTTGTCGGTAGAGATCAGTATTAATGGTTTTACCTGGTTTTAGAAGATCATAATACACCACACCTTCCTGATCCCACCAAATGCAGAGCATTGTCTTCTTTCTGGAGTGATTTGGCCTTGCAGTCGATGTTGATGGTTGACCTGGATCAACCCATCATTTTGTGCATTTGGGATTCTCAAAATAAATCCACTTTTCATCACCAGTCACAATTCAATGCAAAAAATACTTTCTTTTGTGCTGTTGAAGCAACATTTTACTGATGACTTTTCAGTTTTTCATTTGTCTTTCGTTCAGGTGAGGTGGCAACCATTTTCCTTTCTTTAAAATCTTTCCCATTGCTTGTAAGTGAACGGAAATTGTTTGCTGGGCAAAGTTTAATCTTTCTGCAAGTTATTCAGTTTGACACTCATCTTCATCCAATAATGCTTGTAATTGTTGGTCTTCAAACTTTTTTGGTTGACTTGAACATTCTTTGTCTTTCACATGGAAATCATCACTTTGAAAGCATTTAAACCAGCATTCACAAGTATCTTGAGATGGAGCATGTTCACCATAAGCTTCCCAAAGTATACAATAACTTTCAGCAGCACTTTTATTCAAAATAAAGTAATGAATTAAAACTTCCCGCAATTGAAACTTCACATTTTGGCACAAAATTTGACATTTTTAAGTGTAAAATTATCTATGATGTTAACACCTTCAGAAAATTTGACATATGAAGTTTTTTTTTTTTTTTAAATATATTTTATTGATTTTTTACAGAGAGGAAGAGAGAGGGACAGAGAGCCAGAAACATTGATGAGAGAGAAACATCAACCAGCTGTCTCCTGCATACCCCCCACTGGGGATGTGCCCGCAACCAAGGTACATGCCCTTGACCGGAATCAAACCTGGGACCCTTGAGTCTGCAGGCCGACGCTCTATCCACTGAGCCAAACTGGTTTCGGCGACATATGAAGTTTTGAAGCTTGCTGTCAATACAACAAAATAGCATACATATCAAATCACATATATATCAACATATGTATAACTCCATCTATTGAAAAAAATCCACATTATTAACTGGTACTATATATATATATATATATATATATATATATATATATATATATACACTAGCAGCCCGATGCACAAATATATATATATATATATATATATATATATATATATATATATATATATATACTAGCAGCCCGATGCACAAAGATTCGTGCTAGAATGGGCTTTCCTTTCCTGGCTGCCAGCACCGCCTTTCCACTCCGGCCCAGCCCCTTTCCTCTCAGGTTCCGGAGTCTCCTCTTTCCACTCCAGCCCCACCTTCCCATGCTTCCCAGAGGCCCTGAGAGACCAGGGGTGGGGCAGAACGCCTGCGTCGTCACCATGGTGACAACACAAGCGTCCCACCCCCCTGTCACTCAGTGCCTGTGTATGCAAATTAACCGCCATCTTTTTTGGGTTAATTTGCATGTCACTCCTGATTGGCTGGTGGCATAGTGGAGGTACAATCAATTTACATGTTTGTCTATTATTATGTAAGATATGTATGTATCCTAATGTCATTTTCTCTTTCCTCTATAGTTTAACTACTAACTTTATCTCTATAATAATGCAAAGTAAGTCATCCTATTCCTCTACTTAGAAAAATCTTGTTTAGACTTTAATTTAAACTATGTTTACTATGTGTATTCCATCAAGACATCAATGTATACTACATATAAAAAATTTGTACTAGTCCTAAGGATTTTTTAATCTCATTTTCCTCATATTTAATTTATCAGAAAAATACAGTTATCTCTAAGATAGCTGTCTGCCAAAAATTTCTATAATTTTACATCTGTATGTACTTTATCCCAAATAGGTTATTGCATTTGTAATTTGGAGCAACAAGTATCCTAGTGCTTTACTTCCTAATGCTTAAGTTTCACAGCTTTTTAAAAACAATTTTTTCAATATATTGATTTTGTGACATATACTAGAGGCCCGATGCATGAAATTCGTGCAAGAATAGGCCTTCCTTCCCCCGGCTGCTGGCACTGGCTTCCCTCTGGCACCCGGGACCCGGGCTTCCCTCTGGCCCCTGGCAGGAACCTAGGACCTGGGTTTCTCTTGCAGCCCCAGCTTCATCCGGAAGGTTGTCCAGTCTAATTAGCATATTACATTTTTATTATTATAGATTTTCTCTGTTAAATAAGCAGAGAAGTATTTTAAATATATTTTTAATCCTCTCCCAAAGATATTTTACCATTGATTTTTAGAGAGATTGGAAGGAAGGGAGGCAAGAAAGGGAGAGAGAGAGATTAAGAGAGAGAGAGAGAAGATTAATTGGTTGCCTCCCACATGTGAATTGAACCTGTAATCCATGTATATGCCCTTGACCAGGAATCAAATCCACAATGCTTCAGTGCCTTTGTTGACTTTTTCACCACTGATCACCGGCCAAAGTAGAAAAGTATTTTTTGGAATTCAGTCTCACAGTACTTTTGTTTTTAATGATATGTATCATGTAATAAAATAAAACTACTCTTGGATGGAATTATCATCAGTTCATTCACTATTTGGAGAAAGGAAGGTGGGGCCAAGTTATATTAGTTTGGAAATACTCTAACAGAGAGAGAAATCTCTCCTATTTCTAACTAGTGGCCTAGTGCATGAAATTCATGTACAAAGGGGGTGGGTTCCCTCAGCCCAGCCTGCACCCTCTCCAATAGGACATCTCTCTCATAATCTGGGACTGCTGGCTCCTAACTGCTCACTTGCCTGCCTGCCTGATCACCTCTAACTTTTCTGCTGGCTTGCCTGATTGCCCCTAACTGACTCTGCCTGCCTGCCTGATCACCCCTACCTGCTCTCCCCTGACAGCCTGATCTCGTCACCAACTGCTCTTCCCTGCATACCTGGTTGCCCCCAATGGCCCTCCCCTGCCAAACTGAGCTCGTCCCCAACTGCCCTCCCCTGCCAGCCTGATCTTGACCCCAACTTCCCTCCCCTGCCAGCCTGGTTGCCCCCAACTGCCCTCCCCAGCTGGCATGATCTCACCCCCAGCTGCCCTTCCCTGCTGGCCTGATTTCTGCTAATTGCCTCTGCCTGCCTGATCACCCCTATCTGCCGTCCCCTGTCGGCCTGATCTCGCCCCCAACTGCCCTCCTCTGCCAGCCAATTTGGTTCTGATTGGTTGGTTTCTATGCCAGTCAGCATCAAAAGCTCCGCCTCCTAGGCAGCCATTGGCTCCTCACAGTTCACCCAGATTTGGTTCTGATTGCTCAGTTTCTATGTGAGTCATCATCTCTGGGCCTATCAACGGGGCCTGATTAGAAAGGTGGGGCTGATCAGCAGCCCCAGTGGAGGCCTGGAGAGAAATGGAGGCATGGCTGCTGGCCTGGCCTGGAGAGAAAGAGAGGCAAGTACTGATCAACAGCTGCCACACAGGCTACAGATCAGACCCTGCTTCTTTCTTCAGGCCTCTCTCCATGCCTGATTTGCAGCCCCCTCAGCAGTCAGTGCTAAGTCACCAGGCCTACAGCCTAGCAGTCAGTGATGGGTCGCCAAGGCATGCCCAGCACTGACTGCAGGACTGACTTCCAGTTGGTCAAGCCTCCGATTGTGACGGACCCAGGGTTTTTATATATTAGGATTATTAGAGAAATCTGCAAAAACTGAAAAGTTTATTATAGATTGAAATCAGTGATGTTGGCTCAAGGTTTTACTTTTTCATAAAGATATATGATTTCTACAAGGGTGACTAGAGCTGGAGGCCTTTGAACTATGAGTTGCTTTACAAAGTATCCTTCAATAGTATATAACCCATAGTAACTTACTCTTTTAGAGAATGTTCCACTTGTTCTGCATTTATAACTTAGGTCAGAGAGCAAACCATTATATTAAACCAATGTTGTTATATTTTATAAAACCCAAAGTTGTTATATTTTATAAAACTTGATAAAATATTTATATTTATATAATATTTATATTAAACACTTTATATATTTATGCCAAATGATGTTCATTATAAAAAACATCTAATTCAAAACTGGGCTTGTGAATCCCTTTGTTAAATTGTGTGTGAAAATTAATTTGCCAAAATATTAGTAAGTTCTGTACCTCATGGTATTGAAAATGTTTGCAAATGTATACTTCCTATATTATAACTATCAGTTTGCATGGGTTATAATGAACTATTTTCCAAATTTAAAATCCTACTGTGTGTATCCACATATCTATGTATTTTTTTGCTGCCACAGATTTTTGAACAATTTTGTCATGCTGATTTCACCTGTTAACATTGGAAAAGGTGACTTTTATATGGTGAATAATGTAGAAAATCTACTTATATTAACTCACATTCTAATCATAAATTTTATAATTAAAAATTTTAAATGTTTGCATGTTGTCAAAGTACATTTTATAGGAGCCTTCAATTTTGCTATTTCTCTTACACAGAGAAATTTTGTCAGAGGTTAAAATATGATTATGTTTTGTAACTTCCTAAAGTATATGATGTATAACTCTATTTGTTATAGGCTAAACAGGTGAAAAACATTTGCTTGAAACAAAGCTTCATTTTATCTTTTGATATGAGCACATGGCTAATTACTGGCTTTAGGGGTGGGGTTAAAAGGATCACCCCAACTTGTTATAGTATTATAATTACTGAATATTATGATTGCCACTTTAAATGACACAGTCTACAAAGGTTAATGATACATTGGGCAGTGTGAGAATGCCAATTAAAGGGTAATGGTCATTCTGAAGGTTAATGGTTGTAACTCTTTAAAGAGAATAAATTGATGCAATACAATCCATTTTAAGAAAAAAAATTCCCCTCTATAATGATGTTACTAATTATCCTATTGGCAGTTTGGTAGACATATAATCATTTCATCTATTGCCATTAAAGTGTATTAATAAAAGTTTAGAATATCGAAAGTATGACCCTTTTATTTAAATCCCTAAAAGGTACTTGTTTAGCATATGATTATTTGAATGAGAGAAAAAAAGAGATGTTTCAAGTTTTAAAGAAATTAAAATGCACCCAATAAAAATGCCTCTTTAATTAAAGTGTTTGGCAAATGGCATTGTTGTGTGTCCAATTAACATGCATGCACCTATTTATACATAAATACCAATAAGAATTTAGTTTCCATTTGAAAAGCTCAGTAATTTATAGAGTGACACAGATCAAAACTGATTGCTTTCTAACTAATAGTTTAGAGGAAATAGCTATCATATATGAGCATTATGAACCTTACCTCATTCTGAAAAGTTGCTGAAGTAAAGTGAGAGAAATGGTCTGCTGACTCCTAATTCATGAAGTGACAATGATGAATGAAAGCAAGTTAGCTCCAGCTGTAGCTGTATTTTAGCTCCTGGGAAATTTTTTTTTCTTCTGCTATAGGCAGTGAAAAAAGCAAAATTTCCAGTTAATAAGGAACAAATACTTTCTTTAAAGTGATATCTAAACAGTGCCTATCAGAGAGTCATCCATTTTTCTAGAAGAGAACTTTTTTTAAAAACAGCTACAAAGACATATATCTTGGAAACATTATAATCAGTGGTTTTATTTTTTTCCAAAGTTAAGTAAGTTCAATGTCTTGTGGAGAGATAAAATAATATTTTATTTAATGGTGTTCATCTGTGCATAAGACCTTGGAAAGGGGAAAATTGCAAAACAAGGCTACATTTTAGGAGACAAAAATAAACTGGTGATATTTACCTGTTGCTTTATTTTTCCCAGGATGATTTAGCCCCACTTTCACATAAAATTGCTCTCTTAAAAAGCCATCAAAATCTTACTGGCAAACCCAAAGACTTGTTGATCTATCTCTTCATTCATTTACTCTTGGTTGAAATTAAGCTCTATATTTCCACAGTCATGAAATCAATGTGTTCACAGATAATATATTAGATAGATCCATAATATCTGATAATAATAACATGAAAATGAAGGAAATGCACACCAGAAGAACATTGCTTAATTTTGCTGAATTCAAATTCTGCATCTGTAAAATGGGAATTAAAATACCTAACACAAAAATTTATTATGAATATTAAAGAAAAATGAGATGTATTATAAACCTTAGTTACATTAATAATTAATCTAACTATATGTAACCTTCTATCTCATTTATGTCTTAAAATTTTCATTTCTTGTTATTAATTTTAAGTGTGTATAATAATTCTAATAGTTTAAATAGAATTATGCATATCTACTTTCAATAGCTTCTCTTTCTGTCTCTATTCTTCTCTGTTCTCTCTCATATGTATGCTTACATATTTCAGAAAAGAACTCTTTCAACTAACAATGAATTATTATCTATTAAAAATGTAACGTGTACATACACACTGCCCAATTTAAGAAATAAAATATTTTATCAGTGAAATCGAGTCTTCTATACACATCTCAATTCTATTACTCTCTTTTCTATTTTCAACTCCAAAATGTATAACCACTTTCATTAGCTTCAAAAAGATTATTGACACCATTTTCTCTTTTCATGTATTCAGAATATATATCCATAATATTATATTATTTGTTTTAAACTTAAAATAAGTAGTATCATAATTATACTACACTTCCATACTACAGTATATGTTCTTCTAGGACTTTTTTTTTCCACCTAATATTGTATTGGTGAGAATCATTCATGTTGCTACATAAACATTTGTTTCTTTTTAATGGCAAAATGATATTCTGTATTTTTTAATTATATTGCAATTTATTTACTCATCCTTATTTAAGGTCTATTGTTTTAAACTTATTTTCTAATATAAGTGTCTTAGTCTGTTTGGTCTGCTAAAACAAAATACCACTACTAGGTGATTATAAAAAACAGAAATTTATTTCTCACATTTCTGTTGAATTGGAAATCCCAGATTCTTATGCTAGCAGATTCAGTGTTTGATGAGGGTCTGCTCTGTAGTTGGCATCTTTTTAAAATATCTTCACTTGGTGGAAAGGGCTAGGGTCTCTTTTATAAGAGCACTACTTTTATTCGTGAGGTCTCTATCCTCATCACCTAATTATCTCTCAAATGCTCCACACACCTTCCTAATATCATCAAATTAGGATTCCAATATGTGAAATTTGAGGAAACACAAACATTCATGCCATAGCAATGATACACTTAGCATTATTGGTTTACATATTCCTATTATATTTGACTTATTTTCATATTTATTTTAAAATATTGTGATCAACCATGAAGCCATCACTCAAAACAATAGCTAAACATGTATCTATGTTCTCACTATACCTGTCAACTTTTTATGTTAATCATTCTACTGCTTTGTTATATGTATTGTCACATGTACCTGTATATGCAGAAACAATACATTACTTAGAACTGACAGTGTTCTTATTTTATAGAATGGATGTGAGACTTTATTTAGTCTGGGACTAGTTTTCTTCACTCAAAATTATACATATTCCCTTACTGAGAGATGTGGGAGATCTTTATGTATTCTGAATGCAATTCTTTTATCAGAGATGTTATTTGCAAATATATTTTTATGAGTCTATGGCTTCCCTTTTTAGTCTCTTAACAATGTATTTGCAGTGCAAACATTTTAAAATGTAGATCTAGTATCTATATGTTATTCTTTATACCATACAAAAGGATAAACTAAATATGGATAAAAACTTAAATGTAAGTCACAAAACCATAAAAATCCTAGAAAAAATTATAGGCAAAAAAATCTAAGATATCTCTAATAGTAATATGTTTGCAGATACATCTCCTAGGGCAAGGGAAACTAAGGAGAAAATAAATAAACAGAACTACATCAAAATAAAAGTTTCTGCATAGCAAAAGAAACCATCAACAAGATGAAAAGAGTCCACTGTATGGGAGACCCTATTTGCTAATGATATGTCTGATAAAGGGTTAATATCCAAAATATATAAAGAACTCATACAATTTAATAAAAGAAAGACAAATAACCCAATAAAAAATGGGCAAAGGATCTAAATAGACATTTTTCCCAAGGGGATATATACAGATGGCCGAGAGACATATGAAAAGATGCTCAAAGTCAGTAATCATCAGAAAGATGCAGATTATGGAAAACACTCAAGTTTCCTCAAAAAAATAAACATGAAACTGCCATTTGACCCAATGATCCCACTTCTAGGAATATATCCTAAGAAATTCAAAGCACCAACCAGAAAGAATATAAGCACCCATATGTTCATAGTAGCACAATTTACAAAAGCTAAGATGTGGAAACAGCCCAAGTGCCCATCAGTAGATGAGTGGATTAAAAAATTGTGGTACATTTACACCATGGATTACTATGCAGCAGTAAAAAAGAAGGATCTCTTACCCTTTGAGACAGCATGGAGGGACCTGGAGAGTTTATTTGCTAAGCAAAATAAGCCAGTCAGTGAAAGATAAGTATCACATGATCTTACTCATATGTGGAATCTAATTAACAAAAATAAACTGATGAATAAAATAGATCCACAGATATGGAAGCATGGAACTGACTTGAGGAATCTCAAAGGGAAGGTTGGGGTGGATGGGTGGATGGGAAGAGATCAACAAAAGAACTTATATGCATATATGCATAAACCATGGACACAGACAATAGGGTAGCAAAGGCCTGGGATGGGTGGGGGTTAAGGGCAGGCTAGAAGGAGTCAATGGGGTAAAAAGGGGGACATATGTAATACTTTCAACATTAAAGATCTTTAAAAAATAGATCTAGTATTTATTTTGAGTTTTAGTTTCACTATATCTTCCCATAAAAGGCCTATGGTGGGAGTGGGGATGGAGTCATGGATTTGAGGGCCTATTTTCTTCCAGATGCATTGGGTTTCTAAGAGAGTCTTCAGGCTCCTGTTCTTTTGAACTTTGCCCTACAGATTAAAGAAGTTTTTTTTGTTTGTTTGTTTTTGTTTTTCTGTAGGAAGTGAGAGGAGAGGGGTCTAGACAGAGCTTTAGCAGTGGATGCTGATGACCTACACCTCAGAAGAAGCTTTCTCAGGGTACTCCAGGGTCTCTCCTATGGCCTTATGTTCCTGGAGAAAAAGCTTGTGAGAAGACAGGGATCCTATGTCATGGCCCACATTTTCACTGTAGCCAACATACAACCATTACTATTTATTAAAAGTTTCTAGCTAAGGGTTATTAATGTATTTACTTTTCCTTGAGTTGTGTCAATTTTTGCTTCCCTATGTTAATGCTTTTTTAGTAGGTCGATACATATGGTGTTTATCTTGAGTCCCTATGAATTTTTTTAATTCTCAATGTTTTCAAATCTACATAGTATATTTCTAATATAGCTGCAAGAGCTTTTTCATACTACGTTTTTTTGCCCCTCCTTAAACTTTCAGACTATCTCCATTTTTATAGTAAAACTAGAGGCCCAGTGCACGAAATTCATGCACAGGGGTCCCTCAGCCCAACCTGCACCCTCTACAATCCAGGAGCTCTCAGAGGATATCCTACTGATGGCTTAGGCCCACTCCCTGTGGTTCTCAGCTCTCTGCGGGGCCTGGAGCTTTCCCTGCAGCCAAGGAGATGAAGCCCCCATGCCCTGCTGTCACTCTCTGCCTGCTGCCGCCGTGTGCCATGTGAAGGAAGCCCCAATGCCCTGCAGTGTGCTCTGTCTGTCGGGCCTGGGGGCTTCCCAGACACGGACACACTAAGGAAGCCCCCATGCCCTGTTGTCCAGGCTCTGTCTGCAGGGCCTGGGGGTGTTCCCACTGCCACTGCCCACTAAGGAAGCCCCCAAGCCCTGCTGTCTGGGCTCTGTCTGCCATGTCTGGGGCCTTCCCTGCCACTGCCCCACTAAGGAAGCCGCCATGCCCGGCTTTGCAGGGCATGGCGGCTTCCCAGCTGCCGAGAGCAGGAAGTCGCCATGCCCTGCTCTGCTGGCACTGGAGACTTCCCGATCTCCTCGGAGACCTTCAGGAAGACGCCATGCCCTGCTCCTCCACTGGCTCCATGTGCGCAGGGCCTGGCGGCTTCCCGTTCGCCAGAGCGATAGGCCCTGCTCCTCCGCCAGCTCTGTGTGTGCAGGGCCTGGCGTCTTCCCAATCGCCGCGGTGACCAACGGGAAGACTCCAGGCCCTGCTCCTCCGCCGTCTCCGTATGTGCAGGGCCTGGCGGCTTCCCGCTGCTGCAGCACTAAGGAAGCAACCATGCCCTGCTCTCAGTGCTCTGTTTGCTGGTGGGACAGGCCAGACACTCCAGCAGCAGGGCTGAGGGGACTGGGCGCCGCCATCTTGTGGGTATGGGGGCCGTCATTTTGTCGCGGAGTGATGCCTAATTTGCATATTACTCTATTATTAGATAGGACTAGTGGCCTGGTGCATGAAATTTATGCATGGGGGTTGGGGTGTCTCTCAGCCCAGCCTGCACCCCCTCCAATCTGGGACCCCTCGGGGGATGTCCAACTGCTGGTTCAGGACTGATCCCTGGTATCAGGCCTGAACCGGCAGTCGTACATCCCTCTCACAACCCAGGACCACTGGCTCCTAACCACTCACCTGCCTACCTGCCTGATTGCCCCTAACCACTTCTGTCTGCTAGCCTGATCACCCCCTAACTGCTCCCCTGCCAGCCTGATTGATGCCTAACTGCTCCCTGCAGGCCCAAAGGCCCCCAATTGCCCTCCCCTGCTGGCCCGATCACCCCCAACTGCCCTCCCCTTCCGGCCTTATTGCCCAAAACTGCCCTCCCCTGCCGCAACCTGCCTCCTCTGCTGGGACCTGCCTCCTCCACGCGAGGCGACAGAGATGCCAGGACCGGCCTCCTCCACACCACACAGAGCCATGGGACCCCTAGGCCTCACCACACAGAGTGGCTGCAAGGACCTCCTCTGCTGTGCACATGGTCATCTTTGTGGCGGACATCTTTGTGGTGGCCATCTTGTGATGATGTCGCACTAGAGGGCGCAAGGACCACCTAGGCTTTTATTAGTATAGATGGGTACATTTTCTCTTTTTCTCCCTCTCTCCTATTCTTTTTCTCTGTCTCTTAAATGGAAAACATAGCTCATTTATTTTCTTCTCAATTAATTACCAATATAATTATAAAGTCTATACAAATATTTTTGATGCTTAAATTGAATCTTGTAGTTTCTGGTATTTATTTAACCTTTTGCACTCAGATGTCGAGTGTGACTCGACATGGTTAGCATCAGTAGCAGCTCTTTTTATACTCTTTGAATGTATCAATAATTTGAAATATTAAAAAATCCAAATAAACAAGTTTGTATGAAAAGAAACTCCAGTTTTTTATTCTACTGTCACGCTTTGTAAAATCTGGGGTATTTAAAAAATTAAATCCCGAGTAGAATAAAGGAATCGAGAAAAAAGCAAGCAAGTGGAAAGGGTTAAATTGTAACCATCTTTAGTGTTTACATTTCTATTCTAATTGCTCTTTGATCTACAAATCATTTAGAACAATTTTCTAAAATTTAAATTGCTGAAATTTATTGATCTCTTAAAGTTTATATGTAACTTCATTATATTATGATCAGAAAAAGAAAATACAAACCTTTCTTTTATATGCCTAATAAATTCTCACTTTTCCTTATCAATTACATATCTTTTGTAGGCATATATATTTTTTAATATTTTACACATAACTTTTTACTGTTTTTAATCTTATTGGTTTTAGTCACTAGATTGAATTAAACAATAATGGTAACAATCCTATCTAATAAAGAGGGAATATGCTAATTGACCGTAACGCCCTCACAAATATGGTGGCACCCACAGCCAATAAGGAGGGAATATGCTAATTGACTGCCACATCCTCAAAATGGCGCTGCCTACAGCCACAAGATGTCCCCTCAGCCCTGCTGGGGCAGCAGGTGCACAGCAAGGTCAGGCCCGCCCCCAAGCAGGTCCAGTCACTCTGTGTGCCTGTTTTCGGAGTCTCCCAGTCTCCTCAGCCCCTCAGCCACCCAGGGCTGGCCCAAGGCGCAGGCAAGCCTCGTATGTCAGCTGCCCAGCCGCCTAGGGCAGGCCCAAGGCACAGGCAAGCCTTGGATGTCAGCTGTGCAGCTGCCCAGGACAGGCCTGAGGCACAGGCAAGCCTCAGATGGTGGCTTCCCAGCCGCCCAGGGCCGCCTGAGGCTCAGGTAACCAGGGCTGGCCAAGGCTTGTGCTGCTGGCAGTGGCAGCAGCAGAAGTGTGATGGGAGCGTCGCCTTCCCCTGATAGCCAGGTCGCCTCCTGCCCCGAGGGCTCCCGGACTGTGAGAGGGGGCAGGCGGGGATGAGGGACCCCCCTCCAGTGCATTAATTTTCAATCCACCGGGCCTCTAGTCAGATATAAAAGTTTTATAGATCCTACTACATGTCAGAAATACCAATGTAAGTTTTACACATACTGAGTGATTTGATTTTTAAAATAAATCTATGATATAAGCTAATATTTTTATATGAGCAACTTGAAGCACAAAGTGGTAATTTTTCAAAGATACAACAGCTGTTTAGAGGAGAAAAATAACACTAAAATATAGAATAACCTGGTAAACATTTCCAAAAGAAATTTTTAATAGATACTTTTCATTTCTCATGTTTTTAATTGGTATGTTTGTTTTCAGGTTGTTTAATATGCCAATCTTCCCTTAGTTACTTTAATATGCTTATTTTTCTAAATTTTAAATCTTTAATTTTTCAGTTCTAATAGACTCTTTAGTCATGTTTGTATATGTGTGTGTGCAGGTATATGTGTGTGTGTGTGTGTGTTTCTTTTGAAACAATTGTGCTAATAATCCATCTTGTTACTTCAATCTAGAACTCATTGGTTTCTGAAGATATCAGTCATTTTCTCAGGCAATATGAATTTGGCAAAGGCCAGGACCCAATGCTTGAAACAGCCAATTAATTTAGTGGTAGGGAGCCCTAACCAGTTTGGCTCAGTGGATAGAGCGTCAGCCTGCAGACTGAAAGGTCCCAGGTTTTATTCCGGTCAAGGGCATGTACCTTGGTTGCGGGCACATCCCCAGAAGGAGGTGTGCAGGAGGCAGCTGATCAATGTTTCTCTCTCATTGATGTTTCTAACTCTCTATCCCTCTCCCTTCCTCTCTGTAAAAAATCAATAAAATATATTTTTTAAAAATTAGTGTTAGGGAGACCACAAACTCAAATATGAAGACCCCACAGGCACCAGAATGTTTTTTCTGTGTGTTTAGCAATATAATCGCTTTCCCAAGTTATTTATATTTTTTCTCTACAATTTTTATTTTATCTCTCTATAATCTGTTGATTTAGCTACTTGGAAAAAAACGCAAAAAATATGTCTCACACATATAAAATAAAATAAAAATAAAAATATAGAGCTAGTATTATAAAAATACAGATATAATCTTTTAGTAACATTTTATATTGTAATTTTAATTTAGAAATTGTATACAAACACACTTTAAAAAAAATTTTCTTTTTGTAGTAAAGCAGAAGTTAAAACATGTTGAATGGTCGGTCCATAAGCAATTTCCCTTGAGAAAGAATGAGAGACCTGTCAAGATTATTTGTATCTTCCTCCACAGAAATAAGACACATAAGAAGGCATCCTACACCTGTATATTTTACAGTATAAATAGGTTTTATGCCAAAGTAGTTAATGTAAAAAATCTTACCTGCACTAATAAAAGAGAAACATGCAAATTGACCGTCCCTCCGCTACAGCCACCAGCCAATCAGAAGTGAGTATGCAAATTAACCCAACAAATATGGCGGTTGCCACAGAGCTGGAGTGAGCAGGAGGCTTGGGTTGCCCCCTGTGAGCTTCCCACCCGCCCTGGCCTCTGCTCATGGAGGGGCTGGGAAAGAAAAAGGAGGGGCTGGGAGCCTGGGTCACTGGGGGGCATGCCAGCCTGAAAATGGCTCTTAGCCCCTTACCCAGGCTGGCCATGCCTCCATATAGTAAGAGTCCCCACTGGGGGGCCTGGCCAGCCTGAAAACAGCCCTCAGCCCCTCACCCAGGCTGGCCACGACCCCCCCCAGTGGGGACCCTTATCCTATGGGGGCGTGGCCAGCCTGCAAACCATCACAGGCCCCTCACCCAGGCCACCCCCCCGCCCCAAGGGAACACCCAACGTGATCCGGGACACCCTTCAGGGCAAACCAGTCATCCTCCACCCCTGCACCAGGCCTCTATCTATACTAATAAAAGGGTAATATGCTAATTAGACTGGGAGACCTTTCAGGAGACGTTCTGGATGTTCTTCTGGACAAAGTCATGGTGGCAGGGCCGAGGTAGAGGTGGTCAGAGGCCAAGAGGGGAGGGCAGTTGTGGGTGATCAGGCGAGGATGGGATGGCAGTTGTGGGTGATCAGGCCAGTGGGGGGGGGGTCAGTTGGGAGTGAGCAGGACAGCGAGCGGGGCAGTTTGGAGTGAGCAGGCCAGCAGGGGGGCAGTTGGGGGCAAGCAGGCCAGTGGGGAGGGAAGGTGGAGGAGAGCAGGCCAGCAGGGGGGCAGTTGGGGGCAAGTACACTGGCACAGGGGGCAGTCAGGGGTGATCAGGCTGGCGGGGGGGGGGGAGCATTTGGGGGTGAGAAGGCCAGCAGGAAGAGTGGTTAGGGGCAATCAGGCAGGCAGGCAGGCAGGAGAGTGGTTAGGAACCAGCATTCCCGGATTGTGAGAGGGATGTCCGACTGCTGGTTTAGTTTCGATCCCTTTAAACCGGCAGTAGGACACACTTCGAGGGGTCCAAGATTGGAGAGGGTGCAGGCTGGGCTGAGAGACACCCCCCCCCCCCATGCACGAATTTCGTTCACCAGGCCACTAATAATATTATAAAACCCTTATATGTAAATCAACCAAATGGCCACTATGATGGGCACAGACCACCAGGGGGCAGATCCTCAATGCAGGAGATGCCCCCTGGTGGTCAGAACGCTCCCACAGGGGGAACGCTGCTCAGCCAGAAGCTGGACTCACGGCTTATGAGTGCACTGGTGGTGGCGGGAGCCTCTCCTGCCTCTGAGGAAGCATTAAGGAGCAGTGAGCTGAGTGGTAAGGAACAGCAAGCAGGTGGGCGGTAAGGAGTGAGGGGTCCTGGACTGCCAGAGGGATGTCCAACTGCCAGCTTAGGCCCGATCCCCAGGGTGATCAGGCCTAAGCCAGAGGCAGACATCTCCTGAGCGGTTCCAGACTGCAAGCGGATACAGGCCTGGCTGTCAAAGCACCCCCCCCTCCAGTGCAGAAATTTCATGCACTGGGCCTCTAGTATAATAATAAAGAGCAAAGTATTAGATTATTTTTCTCCAAACAAGTACATAATGGAAAATTCTGTGAATTTTGATCAATGTGCTTTAAACATCTTTCAATTATCAATGAAATTAATAATAAATGCTTTAAACATCTTTCAATTATCAATGAAATTACCTAATTAATGCTCCTTCCCCAATCTACTTCAAAAAAGTTTAAGATCATTACCAAACCAGAGGACTGGTGCACGAATTCATGCACAGGTGGGGTCCGGCTATCCTGCCGAAATCGGGGCCGATTGAGCTTGGCCGGCCGGGGGCAGGGGCTGTAGGTGGTTGGCTGGATGGCCCCAACCCCTGGTCAAACTCCTGGTCAAACTCCCAGTCGAAGGGACAATTTGCATATTAGCTTTTTTAAAAATATATATTTTTTTTATTTCAGAGAGGAAGGGAGAGGGAGATAGAGATAGAAACATAAATGAGAGAGAATCATTGATCGGCTGCCTCCGGCACGCCCCACAGCGGGGACCGAGCCTGCAACTCATGCATGTGCCCTTGGCCAGAATCAGACCTGGGACCCTTCAGTCTGCAGGCCAATGCTCTATCCACTGAGCCAAACCAGCTAGGACAAGCTTTTTATTATATAAGACTAGAGGGCCGGCGTATGAAATCCGTGCATGGGGGGATGGAGTGTCCCTCAGCCCAGTCTTCACCCTCTCCAATTGGGAAACCTTGGGGATATCTGACTGCCAGTTTAGGCCTGCCTCCTAACTGCTCTCCTGACTGCCTGATCGCCCCCTAACTGGTCTCCTGCCAACGTGATTGCCCCTAACTGCCCTCCCCTGCCAACCTGATCACCCCCAACTGCCCTCCCCTGCCGGCCTGATCACCCCTAACTACCTCTGCCTCGGCCCCGGCCACCATGGCTTTGTCCAGAAGGACATCTGGAAGATGTCCATTCTAATTAGCATATTGCCCTTTTATTAGTATAGATACTTCTTAGATAAATCATTCATGCATGGTATATTATACATATCTAGTTTTATGTGCAATAATTTATACATTTCCAGAAACATAGTAAAGCTATTCTCATGTTACTAATTCTATAAATAATAGCAGCAACTTCTATTTTTAATGTATTCTCAATTTTTTATGCATTAATTATAAAATACTAGTGATGATAACATATAACAATTTTTGGTAGTTTTTAATATGGGAACCTATTTTATCATTGTCATAGATAAGTTTGTGATATAAAAACTTGTTTACATTTTCAAATCTTGTAAATATATTTTTATTCATTTCAGAGAGGAAGGGAGATAAGAGAGAGATAGAAACATCAATGATGAGAATCATTGATTGGTTGCCTCTTGCACACCCTCTACTGGGGTTCAAGACCACAACCCGGGCATGTGCCCTTGACTGGTATCGAACCCAGGATCCTTCAGTTCACAGGCGGACACTCAATCCACTGAACCAAACCGGCTAGGGCAAAACTTGTTTATGTTTTCAATGATAAATCTAATTCTCCACCTCTGGCTTTTAAATGTTTTCTGTGACTTTTGTTGTTTTTTTGACAGTTGTGGCAGATATTTCACTCATCATGCAGTGTAATTGGCATCCTGCCAGGAAGAATAAACCCAGCGATTGATTGTTAGCTCTAGGGAACTGCCAGGATGAAGTAAAGCTTTTTTAAACTCTAAGGAATTAACAGAAATGTTTACAAAAGGGAAAAAATAATGTATCAAACTCTCCTTTTGAACAACAGATTTTGCACTTAGTCTCAATTTGAATATATTAAAGTTGCAGTAGCATTCTATTGTAAAAGTACACCTTCTTGTCTTATAAACCTTGTCAACATTTGTTGATTAGCAAGACCACATAATTGTATCTATAAGATACAGAGAATGACATTCAAGAAAATAGTATATTCTGCCTATGAGTGTAAGGCAATGTGAATAAGGACAAGAATGATTGAATTAAATGATCCTGGGTACATATATAAACTGCTTCAAGTCATGTGTGGAAGGAATTATTGGGGACAAGATGTACTTTTATTATTTTTTGTCATTTAAAAAACTTTTAACCTTTTGCACTTGGATGTCGAGTGTGACTCGACACGGTTAGCATTAGAATAAAGGAATCGAGAAAAAAGCAAGCGAGTGCAAAGGGTTAATTACAGTTGGCATACATTACTATATTAGTTTAGGTACACAACACAGTGATTAGACATTACATAATTTACTAAGCAAACATCCTGGTAAATCTCCCACCCATCTGACACCATATGTAGTTATTACAATATTATTGTCTATTTGCCTCTGCTGTATTTTGCATTCCCATGACTATTCTAAAACAACCAATTTGTCCTTTTTAATCCCATCCCCTTTTTCACCCATTTTCCCAATAGGCTTAAAGCTCGCCGTCACTTTCCACTGTGTGCGCTTCAGGTAAACAGATGACACCAATCCCTTCAACCTCATAATAATATTTTTATCTTCCTCAATTCACAGAAAAACATAAGTTATCTGTCAGTTCAAATTTTTCTTTTAGGTAGATTGACTATAATTAGACAAAATACAGGCACACTGCTCAAAATGTAATTGATATACCTGCTAAGTAAAAAAAAATTTAAAAAAAATGCTTCATTATTTTAAAATATCCTTTGACTAAATTAAAATCAATACAAGTTTGAAAGTGTTAACAAAGATTCTAAAATATTTGAATACAAATATGAACTTTCCAGTTTAACCATATATGTAGTTTTTGTTTTAAAGAAACACTTCTCATAAAAGTCTTAAGTCATTTTGAAAAAATACAGGAGTTTTTATTCTTGTTCATTAAATAAACAGATTTTATAAATGTGCATGCAATCAATGAGAAAACTTTATTTAATTTTGCTTAAATTAGGGGCATAGGTAGGCATTCATATATTCAGAAACTAGTTCGGGATCTTCTTTTTAAACAGATAGATATGTATTTAGATAAGTAATAGATAATAGGTAGATGATAGATGATAGATATATACATGATAAATGATAGATGATTGATAGATAGATAGACAGACAATTATGTCAAAATATTTATATGTGGAGACAAACTGAATTATTAGTTGTCTATTAATGGTTCCTTCTCTAGTTAATGTTTCTATGTAGGTTTGAAATGGAAGCTTAGGAGAGAGCAGCACCGGTTGTGGCTTTGCCTGCTACACATCTGGCTCAAATCTCTAGCATACTTTGCCTTCTTCAGAGGAAGATTACTTATAGACGGGGAGCTCACCCTGCATTTTTTGGAACTAAAGAAAATTCCCAAAGTCTCCTGAACAGAATGCTAAACCAGGAGTAATAACTTGGTATACATACAGAGCAAATTACAAAAGTATATTATCTACATAGCAATACTCTGGTATATGAAATGACACTACTATGAAAATATTTAACCAAGAAAAATGAGACATACCATTGGATTGGGCTTAATTTGTCCACACTGGATCACTTATCTTAATTCAGTGAGTTATTTCTTGCAGCATTTTGTTCGGTTGGTTAATTTAAAAGACTGGCCCAGAAAAAGAAAATTTGAAATAGTAGAAATGTTTGGCATACATTAAGAGAAAACATTAAAAAATCATTGGGATGCAAGAGTGCTAGGTTGAATCTATCAAGAGACATAATAACAGTGATTGAAGAACACAGATTTCAGAGTTAGAGTACTTGAATTGAGTTCCTTTTTGGTTCTGTTACACATAAAGTGGGTGATATACTTAGCCCTGATTTGAAATTATATGAAAACAATTTGAAGCAGTGTTTGTCAAACTTCAGTCTGATTAAAAGTGACCTAAAGGGGATTGTTAAGAATACTGATCATTGATTTAGATCACCACATTTTGATTTGATAGATCAAGGTGAATGTAATGCAGTCGGCAACTATATCAAAATTTGAAGGGTGCTTATTTAAAATGTTATTTTTCTTTTTAGAAAAGCAGATTTCTTTTGAATTATGTAAAAGTCTACTAAGTGAGCTGCTGGAGGAATTACTCCTGGTAAAGGTAGATTACTGTAAAAGCTTTTGAGTTACTAAAAATAACAAATGCATAACAGATATTCTCTTAGACAATTTGTCATGTGATCTATACTAATAAAAGCCTAGGTAGTTCTCTTGCCCTCACATGCGATGTCATCACAAGATGGCCGCAAGCTCAGCAAAAACAGGGTGCGGTGGTTGCTCAATGCAGTGAGGCCCAAGGGTCCTGCAGCTCCATGCAGTGCAGAGGAGGCTGGTCCCAGCATCTCCGCCACTTTGCGCAGAGGAGGCGGGTCCCAGCAGAGGAGGTGTGTCACGGCAGGGGAGGGCAGTTGTGGGAAGTCAGGCCAGCAGGGGAAGGCAGTTGGGGGCGATCAGGCTGTCAGGGGAGCAGTTAGGCTTTAATCAGGCCTGCAGGGGAGCGGTTAGAGGGCGATTAGGCTGGCAGGCAGAAGCAGTTAAGGAATCAGGCAGGCAGGCAGGTGAGCAGTTAGGAGCCAGCAGTCCCAGATTGTGAGAGGGATGTCTGACTGCCCCTGAGGGGTCCCAGATTGGAGAGGGTGGAGGCCAGGCTGAGGGACATCCCTCATGCACGATTTCATACACCAGGCCTCTAGTATTGTATAAAGTGTATATGCAAGTAACTCAAAATAGACAACTTGGGAATGTACCTTAACAATTTATTAGATTGAATTATTATGCATGTTAAATAGAATCTACTTTGTGGAATGCATATTGATGCATATTAGGTATAATGGGAGATATTATAAAAAGGAGTCAGACTCATTATTATTGAGGGATTTGCAATTGTGTTATATTTAATATTAGTTCAAAAAGTGTGTTCAAGTATAGGATTTTGAAATGATACATTTTTTCACTACTCTAGACCAGTGGGTCAGTAATCAGATGCATGCATTCCCAGTGTAAAGCATGGCACTAACTATTGAGATACAGAAAAATATAATCAGACAGACATGATAATGTAAGGATATGAAACTTTAGTAATATTTTATTCATGAATTGATATTGGTGCCCTCTCATGTACTTTCCCAAGAAGGTCATATGTCATTTATGGTAAATAGAGGGCAGTATATTTCACATTGTGGAGGCATTGGCAGTTGCCCTCATTTATTCATTGGCTTTCCATATTTCAGTATATGTTTTTGCATTGAGGACTAACAGATCTACATGAAATTAATCTGACATGTACAAAATCAGCATAAGATAATTTTTACAATGAAGTCAAGTTGGAGTGTAAGCATAAGAAAACAAGAAAAGAGCCAAGTTGAAAATTATTTTTAATATTTGTATGATGACTCATCAATATAAAACTAATGATAATGTGTAATATGCTACTTAACATATGTTTTTAAAATGTTTTATCTTTCTCTTCAAGATTCAGTGGTGTTTCAAAATAGGAATGTGCATATAATAGTTTTGCTTTCTTTTAGTACAAACATTTTATGAAGAGAGATAACTTTGAAATAGTTACTTAGAAATTTTTCTTGCTATTTCACTTTATCTACAATATTTCTCTTATTTATAAAAGTCCTACTATGGTCGCATACTTAAAATATTGTAAACAAATTTTTCTAATAATTTAAAAGTCTTTATGCTATATGAAATAAGCCAGTCAGAGAAAGACAAGTATGATTGTCTGATTTTGCCAGAAGCCAATTCTAGCATGTCATAATTGCAAGAGTTTCATCAAAAGTTTGATGGAACTTGGAGACTCAACAAGGGCTGAGTCACATATGTTATCGCCTATTAGGAATGGCTAAAGGCATTTCCCCAAACCTGAAAAGGATACATAAATCAATTTTTAACTGCCTGACAGCTCAGGGCATCTTAATATACATGTTATTACCTCCTACTGGCCAAACACCTGAACAGCCGTAGCCAAATTCTTCCAATCTGACAATGGATTCTATGAACGAAACCTGGCCCTTTGGACAAATTGTGTTAATAAAAAGCAAGGGGTCCTGAGACAAGGAGAACTTAGTTCCTTTACCTAAGTCTTCTCTACACATAGCACCTTCTCCAGATTGCTGAACCCTTCTAGATGCCGGATCAAGACCACCAGCATGATTTCATTCATATGTGAAATCTAATGAACAAAATGAACTAACAATCAAAATAGAGGCAGACTCAAAGATAGAGAATAGGCTGACAGCTGTCAGAGAGGGACTGGGGGTGATGCCAGTTGGGAGAGGGAAGTGAAGGGATTGAAAAAGAGAAAAAATATTATGGACACAGACAATGGTGTGGTAATTGCCAGGGGGTGGGGAGTGGGAAGATGTTGAGGAGTCTATAGGGGGGTAACATGATGGTGGGAGACTTGACTTGGGATGGTGAACACACAATACAGTGTACAAATGATGTGTTGTGGAATTGTGCACCTGAAACCTGTATAATTTTGTTAACCAGTGTCACCCCAATAAAAAGAAAAATAAATACAAGTCTTTCAAAGAAAAAAGTGCTCTAAATACAAAAACAAACCAAAAAAAAAAAAAAAGCATTTACAATCTCCATTAGTTTTTAAGAACAATCAAATGATATTAAGGAGAATGAATATTTTAACAATAATGTTTGCATAATGGTTAGATTAATTTTGAACCTGATCATCATAATTTAGGAAACACAGCTAAATAATGTACTTTCATTTAGATCGACTTATCTATAAAATCTGTTTTTCAGGTATGTTGGACATTAAATACAATTACCAAAATAAACCTCTAAAGTGCAAAGTTTTATGCTAAAGTTTTAAAAACAATGAAGCGTATTTAATTATGCTTCCAATATTTTATAGTAAAAACAACATGAATTTGGAAGTAATGTGAAATACACCTGCATGGTGATGCATAAAGTGCAATAAGTCATATTTTAAACTATAAATTTAAATTCAACAAGAATTTTATGTAGGAAAATGGACTATATATATATATATATATATACAGTAGAAAACATTTAAAAGTATGAAAGTATGTCACTTTTTTAGCTTATCCATTTTATTTATTTATTTATTTATTTATTTATTTATTTATTTATTTATAATATATTTTATTGATTTTTTACAGAGAGGAAGGGAGAGGGAAAGAGAGTTAGAAGCATCGATGAGAGTGAAACATCAAGCAGCCGCCTCTTGCACACCCACTACCGGGGATGTGCCCGCAACCAAGGTACATGGCCTTGACTGGAATTGAACCTGGGACCCTTCAGTCCGCAGGCCAACACTCTATCCACTGAGCCAAACTGTTCAGGGCTTAGCTTATCCATTTTAATTTATTTTTTATCTTTCATAAATATTTCATAAAATCATTTAGCACAAAACTTCTAGTATAGAACAAAACATTTACAAATAAGCACATAAATAGAAATATTTTCAGGTCATTCCTTAAGAAATTTTACTAATTAGGTCAGTGGTCGGCAAACTGCGGCTTGCGAGCCACATGCGTCTCTTTGGCCCCTTGAGTGTGGCTCTTCCACAAAATACCACGGCCTGGGTGAGTCTATTTTGAAGAAGTGGTGTTAGAAGAAGTTTAAGTTTAAAAAAATTTGGCTCTCAAAAGAAATTTCAATCGTTGTACTGTTGATATTTGGCTCTGTTGACTAATGAGTTTGCCGACCATTGAATTAGTTTAAAGCTCAAAACCTTTGAAGATTAATAACTATTAGTATAAACTTCTTTAGGTTATGACAATTTTTTATGTTTTTTTTTTGTTGTTGTTAATCCTCATCTGAGGATATTTTTCCATTGATTTTTAGAAAGAGTAGAAGGGAGAGAGGGAGAGAGGTGGAAAGGGAGAGGTGGGGAGATTGAGAGAGAGAGGGATGAAGAGAGAAACATAGATGTGAGAGAGATACATCCATAGGTTGCCTCTGGCATGCAACCTGACCAGGCTGGGGATCCAACCTGCAACCCCAAGTATGTGCCCCCCCACTTTTTTTTTTTTTTAAATCCTCACTTAGGTATATTTTTCCATTGATTTTTTTTAGAGAGAGGGAAAGAGAGAGAGAAATATTGATGTGAGAGAAACACATCCATTGGTTGCCTCCTGCATGAGCCCTGACCAGAGCCTGGGTCAGGGAGGAGCCTGCTACCCAGATACGTGCCCCTGACCGCAATCAAACCGGGGCCCCTTAAGTCCATAGGCCAACGCTCTATCCACTGACCCAAACCAGCTAGGGCCCAAGTATGTGCCCTTAACTGGGAATCAAACCCATGACCCTTCAGTGTGTGGGCCGATGCTCTAACCACTGAAAACACTGCCAGGTTGGTTGTGACAGTTTTTAATAATCAAAAGTTATTTCTCTAAATTTGAAACTAACACACATGGCCATGTGATAACACACTATCAATCTACAGCATTTTGTAATCATAAACCCTGGATATATGCTATAAAATTCGTGCACAGGTGTGGTCCCTAGGCCTGGCCAGTGATTGACGTGCGAGTCTCTAGGGTGGAAGGGCAGATCCCAGCTGACCTCTGGGCCCTGGGCAGTGCCTCGGCCCCTGGGTCCTCATGCACCCCCCTCCCCGGGAGCCCTGGAGTCCAGGGGGAGTGAGAGCAAGCTCAGACATCTCACATTTTCACCACTCCTCCATTGCTGTCACCCCCACCCCCAGGTAGCTAGTGAGAGGTTGCAGCCCCCGCCTGGGCACTGCGGGAGGTTGGTTGCCATTACCCACCCCCAGTTCCCTGTCCCAGCTTTGGGCCCGGCCCCGATCAGGTGATCAGGGCCTGTGGGCCACTGGTTACCGTCTGTGGGGCGATTGGTCAGGGCCAGGCCCCTTGCCCAGCTCCCTCAGCACCTGGGAGCCAGGCAGTGGACCTGCCCACTGGTTTCTGTCTGCGAGACGATTGGAGGGGTGATCAGGCCCTCAGTCACACCCGCCTTGGCCTAGAGCTGCCCGCTCACCTCCTCCACCATCCCGTTGTAGTCTCAATCTTGTCGGGGTCCATCAGGGCCCGTAGCACCTCCACTGCCGCTCGCTGCCAGTGCCATATCACTGACACCTGCCATGTTTCACGCTGCCCCCTGGTGGTCAGCGCACATCATAGTGAGCGGTAGAACTTCCTGTCAGGGGACAATTTGCATATTAGGTTTTTATTATATAGGATTAACACTGATACAAGTAGACATAGCTATGTGTAGAATGTCTGTGAGCATATAATCAATGTTTTACATGCAAGATATTCTAATAAACATGTTTCTATGAGAACCTAAAATATGAAATACAATCCATATGCCTGCATATTCTAAAACAATGAAGTTAATAAACTTCCATCGGAGTAGCCATTCATAAATGTTATAAATCAATTTAGAACACATAGTTACTTACTTTCTAAATGTCTTTCTATGAACCAAAGTATAAACACCAGCTCTGAATAACACCGACATATTGTATAATATTAAAATATGTGTATTTTAGTATAATATAGTAAAGAATAGAATAGTCTGGTATTATACATTATATGAAATAAAGAATTAAAAAGTGAGCAAAATGGAGTCATTAAAAACAGGGATTGCAAATTCAAGTGTCAATATTTGGATGCACATTAAATATGTGGAAATTTTTTATTTCTAAAAAGAAATATGCTCTACCCAACTCTTCATATGACATCAACCCTGTGGTATACCACGTTTTTCAACTTTTGATGGACAAATGAATCCATAAAATTCTATCACAGTACATGACAAACACCCAAAGACGAGATGAAAAATAACAGCAAATGCTGCAAAAAAATAGCTTAAAGAGGTGAAGACTGTTAGACAGCAGCACATGTGGACAGTGTCCCTCTGACACTCAGGGACATGGAATAGTTTTGACAGATTCACTTTTCAACAGATACCGGGGTTTATTTATGAAATTTGATGATTGTTTTTGTCAGCTCCAATCTAAAGATGAGGCAGAAGACAAAAAGTATTTCCTTGGAATACATTTAGTCCATGGACATTAATTTGTCTAAATCTATGAAAATAATAATTGATGTCATCATTCCACTTGTGGGAAAATATTAGACATTGTGACCACATTACAGTAAACTCTCTCTCCATAGTAAAGGCTGAATAGCTTTTTATAAAATGTGGGTGTCATAAAGAGATGGTCATCTAATATTGGCCAACTGGATGGACTAGAAAGTGGAGGAAAGTCTTCATAGGAACCCCAGACAAAATCCAGGAATAGAGACTTTCTCCAGGTGTGGTTGTGAAGTTAACATTTATCATGAAGACACACATCAACTCTACCTATGTGTGCAGTTGTAGTTCCCATAAAATTTATTTATTCTCTGCTTTAACATTTTCAAATCCACAAGAGAGTGACTCGTCATTCTGGAAAGGCTGTAGGATGAAGTGGAAAGAGCATAAGTTCTGAAGCTGTTTATTCTCAGGTTTGAATGTCATTTATTAGCTATACTAGAGGCCCAGTGCACAAAATTCATGCACGGAGCGAGGGGTGTGAAAGGGGAGGAGGGAAGGAGGTCCCTCAGCCCAGCCTGTACCCTCTCCAATCCAGAACCCATCAGGGGATGTCCGACTGCTGGTTTATGCCCACACTTTTAACAGATGACAGCTCCATTGTTGTTTCTTTCTTTTCATGCTTAAACCCATTGGAATTAGTAGGTATTCAAAGTGTGTATACATTTTGGGGGGACACCCTGTATATCTCCAGTCAGCGGTGAAAGGAACCAATGTCGGATTTGGAACCCCCAGACAGGGAACCTCACTCACTCCCCACATGTCTCCCCACTCCACTTTCCACCTTCACGGGCAGCTGGAGAATCAATGTTTTCTCTCATTAACTCAGAAAAGCATGTCCTGTCACCTACTGCCTGGCAGGAGTGCACTAGGCCTCGAGCGAGAGAGGCTCAGTCCGGGCGGCCTTCATTCATGGGCGCTGGCACCCCCAGTGCACATTCCTCCTATGCAGTCGCCCCGACTCTCCTGCCATTTCACTGAGAGGATGAACCCCCTCACCACCTCTGGGTTTCTGATCTTGAATATTGACTGAAGGCACCTCAGCGAGGGCTACCCCATGACCACCAGGTGTGTCTGTCCGCACCTGCTCCTGCCTCAGCACCTGCATTAGCCCCACAGAGGCAATCTTGTTGCTGCACTGGCCTCCGCGGGAACAGGGCATCACCACTCCGCCCTCTCACTGTCATCTCACAGGCATCCACCCTGAGCACCCAGAGCAGCCAGACACGCTACAAAGGATGTAAGCGTGTCAAAGGAGACATGTGCACATTGTGTGGGGGACATAGGCATGCTGGGGTTGACAGAAGTGCAGCAGAGGGGCGGGGGGGAGGAGAGGGAAATGCGCGCACCGTGGTCTGGGACTGTTGCAGGCACATGTGGGTGACAGCACGCTGGGGGACATTCACATGCGAGAGGGAGGAGAGGATGCATGCACCGGAACCCTGCAACTGCGCAGATCCGCAAAACCGTGCAGTGCAGCCAGGAGGACATCAATGCGGCCTGCCACAGTGGCTATGCCTGCCATCACGCACCTTCTGGGCCAGGAGGCGGGACTGGCGCAGCCGGTCCTCAGCACTAATGGCCCACAGGCGCTGCTTCAGCTCAGCCTGCAGGCTCTGCTTGGAGCCACTCACAGCCGCTGCCGCCATGTGGGGAGTACTAACCGCCCTCTCCCTGCCCTGTCCCCGCTGCCTCAAGTCCCCATCCACCCATGCCTGCTGCACACACAGCCTGCTGTTTTGGCCGTTACACATGAAGGCGTCCTAGACAATTTGCATATTCCTCTATTATTAGTATAGATGGCCTTAAAAATCTTACTAAACCTATGGAAATTCTATTTCATTATTATACCACGCTTCTATTTCATAAGGTATATTGTTATGATAAATATGTGAAGCCTCTTTATCATGCAATGTATATAATAGTCCTTGAATGTGTCTTCTCCTAATACAGATTGTTTAGATGCATCTAGAGATTTAGACTTTGAAAGAATACAAACTTATATAATAATAGAGTATATATTCAAATGTAGATGTTAGGGTGAATAATTCAAATTGCCTATATGACAAAGAGAGAAATGGGAATGATTTTAAGTAACTTGAAAGAATATAAACTTAATACTTTATTCTGATAGATTGCTGGTGAAAATGCAATATGGTATGAAAGGTAATTTGTTTTTTTCTTACAAAGGTGAATAAAATCTTACCATATGATCCAGTTTATGTACTCTTAGATATTTACCCAACTGAAGTAAAGCTTATGTTCACACAAAAATCTGAACACACGTGTTTTTATGAGTTTCATTTACAATTACTAAATATTGGAAGCAACCAAGATGTCCTTCAGTAGGTTAACAGATAAACAAACTGTGGTACATCCATACAAGAGTGCTAGTCAGCAATAAAAAGAAATGAACTCTGAAGCCAGTGGAAAACCATGGAGAAGGATGAAATGTGTGTCACTGAGTGAAAGTAGCCCAACTGAAAAGGTTACATACTGTAATGTTCCAACTATATGACATTCTGGAAGAAGCAAACTAGAGAGATTAAAAAAAATATCAGTGATTGCTGTGTGAAAGGAGGTGGGAAAATATAATTAAATATGTGAGTTTATAAAGTATATGTCCCATTTTTGTCTTCCCTGCTCATTCTGTTCTCTCTGCCCAACATCTGAGCAGGTTGATAAAAAAATTTTGGTGCTCTTGCCTTCAGCACCACAAGAATATTAAACCATGAAAGTCCTTGCCTTTGGGAAAACCTTGCTTCACCTTCATCTAACCCCCAATTATGGTAAACCCCCCCCTCCCACACACACACAAAAGATAGTTTTCTTATCATGCTTCCTAAAAACCATTTTGGACCTGTTTGGGCACTACCCTGCTCTAGCCTCATTATGTGAGTAATTAACCTTTTTGCAATGGCTTATTATCTGTGAAGCATCATCATTTCATTATTTGAACCAGGTTTTGGGCAAAGTCCATTTCATATCTGTTGGATGTTCACAATTGATGTTGTGAGCAACTATATAAAAGTGGTCTTTCTTATTTTGTACTGTGTTGCTAGCTGGTTTTGCTGCCTATTGGCAAGTATATTTTTCAAGCTACTGCTTGGTGGCTACTTTGCATTTGGAGCTGTGTTGCTTTGTACTGCATTTTCTGAGTTTTACCAAGTTTCTGTCTTATTCATCTATGTAAGGGAAGTTTCAAGAATTGGCACTTAGCAACTGGCTTATGGATTTAGGCCCCTCCTTACAGTGCCCTCGGTTCATGTGTCTTTCCCCAGAGTGATCTCTATGTTTCCGATTGAACCATGGGTCTTGGTCCCAGCATGACCACTATTAAGGTTAGGTACAGGGAAACAACTTTGCTCTGTGACTCTGGATTGTGTGTGTGGACCAGACATTAGCCTCTGTTCTATAGTACTCAGGGGAAAGACTGGTAACCTGTGTAGTACAGGTTCAATGAGTGGTCACTCATATGGGGGAAGAAAGGTTCTATTTGGCATAATGGGGTCATACTCCTAAAAGCAGATGGTTCATGTCCACATTACCTGTTTCTTTGTTTGTCTATACCTCTATCACCAAAAATAATCTTGATTTTCATGGTTACATAGAAGAACTCCCATGGCACTATGGCACAACCAATGGAGAGGCTCTAAACCCTGATGATATTGATTGGAGACTCTGGAAGAAAAAACAAAAACAACTTATAAATATGAGCATGGTAGAAAAGAATTTCTGATGTCTATATAGTAACCACCAAATAACATACACAGACACAAACAAACAAAAAATTAAGCAGAGGTTCATAATAGGAAATGATAGATAATCTAAAATTTACTTAAATAGTTTATATAACAAAAATATGAACAAGTCACAATATAATATTATTAACTATAGCCACTATTTTGTACAGTAGATCTCTAAGATTTTGTCATTTTGCATAACTGACATTTTATTCCCATTGAACAACTATTTCCTATTCCCCCTCCCCCAGCCTCTGGCTCTGCTTCTGAGTTTGACTATGTTAGATACCGCATGCTAGTGGAATCATGCAGTATCTGTCTTTCTGTGACTGGTTTATTTCACTTAGAATAATGTTCTTCAGATTCAGGGTATATCTCATGTTAAATGTTCTTACCAGGCACAAAGAAAACAAACAAATAAATACATAAGTCTACCTGTGATGGATCACCACTTAGCCACTTGTCTTAGCCACTTAATACTACTGGATACTTTTTGTGATTGCATTTGTTGGTGATTCAACTAAATCTCTGTTCTGCTGAGATCATCTTAGTTGTTAACAAATGGTGAGGACCCCACTCCAAAACAATGATTGACATTCCTCTTTAGAGGGAAGGTGTCTCCAACTTTAACACACATACAAGAAAACACCTACTCTTCAGTACTGGTGCACCCAGTTCTAATGATGACCCCAAAGTGCCTATCAGGAAAAAAACAAAAAGCAGTGTTGCCACTTATTCCTGAATTTACATTAGCATAGTGGTGGCAGAGGACAGTTTACTTTCTATGCATAAAGACTGTGGCAATCTTTAAGTTCAAAGGGTGTGGCTTCAATTTCTCAGAGAAATGTGAGATAGCCCTTACTCCCAAATTAAATCTTTTTATTCTTCTTCACTCATGATGATTAGCAGTGAAAAAATTTTTCATAAACTAAAATTTCACTCTATCCATTCCAAGTTTTGCATATGAACCAGAAAAAATATCCCAATGATTCCCCAATATTGATTTATTCATTTACAATGACTTTGTATTTTCTTTTCTAATAAAATATAAGCATTTTTTGCAAAGTAAAATAACATTCTCTTATAGTAATTCTGTCTGGAAGCCTGAAAAAGGGCTTTTTTTTTTTTGTTTGTTTCTGGGCCCACATTTATTTTGTCTCAGGCATTACTAACACTTACACATACAGCAATGCCAAAGAGTAGATAGATCATTCAAGGGTTTACCATTTTCATGGTAAACTGTGCAAAAGACGTATACCATTAGACTTATGCAGACAAGACATAAAACAGGTTTTATTAGAGAAAACTTAAGAACATTTAAGTAGTAGAGTACATATTACATCTTGAACTCAAAATAACTTAAACTTAAGATAGGCACTGACATTCTCTATACATCATAATCTATATTCCACTGATGAGCTCCAATCAAATGATGCTCTACATATTTAATAGACAGGGAAGTAGGCTATATTCTCAGATTATTTAGCAGTGGAGCACCTTGGTTAGCATTGTGACTCTTAGAAAGTGAGAGCCTAGACAAGGGAGAATCTATTATCCATCCTGGTAGAGAATATCCACCTTAGGGATAAGCCAGCTAAATATTTTCTTTTTCTAGAATGAAGAGACTCACAGGGATCCAGGAGTCACAATTTCATCATCATAAAGGACATCTGGGAGCAAAAGAAGGGTCTGTAGAACCAGCAGAAGTCACTTTTCAAATTCATGTCTATACAAGTGTTCTTGATCTGAGCAATATGAACTACACATTTTCCCACTGCAGTTATGGAATCAAGCAATATCTGTCCCTGTTCAGGCCAACACAACAAAGGTGTGTTGGGAATGGTGGCAGGAAGGAGAGGAAGTAGGAGAGGGAGAGGAAAGGGGGAGGGAGAATCCCTAATTCCAACTGACACAATAAGTCTGGGAGCTCATCCAAGGCAAAGAGTATAGAATCATGAGCAACACCAACATAATTCAGAACTGTTGGAATTTGTGTTCCTATGGAGGCTATTGTTAGGGAAGCTGGTATGGGTGGCAAATGGTATAGCATGTGGGGTAACATGACTCAGACATTTAAATATAATTTGGTGATTATTCTAGCCCATTGTAGATTCATTACTATGATAGGCATTTTTGTTTGTTTGTTTGTTTTTAATTATTCCAGTGGTCTTTAAATAGAGATGATAGCCACAAATACTTGATTTGGATTTTTCAGTCCAAATTCTTTTCTATAAGTGTGCACACTCCACACTGGAATGCCAGTGTACAATATTAATACTCAGGATATAAGAAGGTTTTGAATCTGTTTCCATAGAGAGAAACCATATAAAGGTGTGTCTTAGTAAGTCAGTGCCTGTTGTTGGCCCATTAGCCTTTCATACAGTTAAGCTGTTTATATGTCTATAAAAAGGTACAGGTCAATATGTCTACAGTATAGTTGTCTAAAGTAGAAGGCATGATAATCCATCCATTATAGAAATAATTTCATATTGCTCTTATGATGCAGCATCCTATAGGTTTATCTACTTCAGAGGTGAGTTGTTAAAATATTTTTTTTTCTATTTCTAGTGAGTGTTTCGCCACATGTTTATAAAAGTGACTAAAGTCTTAGGGGTCAAATTGGTTTCTTAATTAGAGGCATCATTTTTAAACAAAATGGAACCTTTAGGGGTTTTCCCAAGTTATATGATTTTAAGTTGAGACACTGATTTCAAGGTGTAAGAGAGATTAGAAAACAATGACTTCTTTTGTTTGTTTTTTCAACAAGATAATAAGTCTTCATTAAGATCCCAGAACAAACCATTTTGTAAGCTACTCAAGACAGATAGGAAGCCCCGCTGTCTACAGACCCAAAGGCTGAACAAATAACAATTGAAGTTTGTTGAAAAAAGTTAACTCTAAGGTTGACAACTAATTTCTGAAATTCTACAAGGGCTAATAAAGTTAAGAGAATCCAGTCAGGAGCTTCATTTATACCAGTGACTTGACTATATTTAAGGATTCTTGGTCTAAGGGGTTCCACTCAAATTTAGATATGTATCTGGATATTGGGTATAAAGGTAACAAATTCTAATTGTAGTATGTGCTATCTCCAATTTTCAAAGAGGCCAATTAATTTGGGGCCAGTTTTATTTGTGTTAGTACCTTAAGATCAGCAGTTTATTTTCCAAAGAGTGTTCATACATTCACTAATAGTTCATAGTGTCCTAGGATTTGCTCAACCCATTGATAATGACAGGTTGCTGGAATACCAAATGCAACAAATCTTATTTTATTTTTTTCTAAGAGCTATAAGAAATAAAACATTGGCAATATCCATACCAAAATAGCAATGCAATACACTCACAATAGTGGGGTTAGTCCTGGAAGTATAATGATGACTACTTTCTTATCTAAACCTCTACAGTACACAGAAAGCTCTAAAACTATCGGCCTTCAAGGGCCAGATAGTGTTATACTAGGAAACCATACTGAATAGCACCATTACTTTAATAAATCTTGGTGAGAAGATCAAGTTCTAATTTTTTCCTCTCCCAAATGTGGTATTATTTCAATTTTATTAATGGGCAGGCTTTATGGAGCCAGAACATTTTTCTTTGTGTATAAGGATGATTTTGGTAGAAGCCAAAGATATGGGTAGCAATGCAGGTATTAAATCAGCATGTCCAGATGGATGGCCCTCAAGGTTCACCTCCCCTCTTTTGGTTGCTTATCCGAGTTGGCCCAGCAGGTCTCCTTAGTTCAACAGATGGATAGGTTAGTATTAATTACTGGGCTCCAAAGCTTTCTGGTTTTAACAAGGCCCTTTTTATGACTAGGCAGTTTCCATTGTTAGGTAGGTAATTTATGGTCCTCTCAAATTAAAAATATATGGTGTTAGATAGATGGGATGGCTTTCTAAAGGAACTTGACTATGATATTTGTAGTCATCTATGCTTAGCTTAAACCACAGGATAATGAGAGTTTTGGGTGTTAGGATGTTCTTCGTTAAGAAGTTTCTCCCAATATGTCCTATATTTTATATCTGCACCACTTGGTACTAGTAGTGAGTGTCCATGAACATGCTACATGACAGTATGGCAAAGTTTTGATAAACTGAGGCACCAAACTCAGGTAAATACACGTTATACAAATGACTGTTTGTCAGTTTTGTTTTGTTTTGTTTTGTTTTGTTTACTTTTTTGCTCCAGAAGTGAAACCCATGGTTCCCCTGTTCATTCTGTTTCTCCTGGTACTTCACTGGATGAAGCAAATGCTTTTAAAGAAAACAGCTCATAGTGATTAACACAAGTTTGAATAGATTTTTTCTGAGATTCTATCCTTTTGTTCAATCCCTAATGATTGATATATATATATATATATATATATATATATATATATATATATGTAATTTGTTTTTAGATATCTTGAATAGCAATTTGCTAAAATCTTTGTGGGAAATAATTTAGGATGTTATAAAATTTTAGGATGAATGAGAGTTCAATCTCCAGCTAACACTTATAAATCTACTAGAGGCCTGGTGCATGAAAATTCATGCACTGGAGTGGGTGGTCCCTCCGCCTGGCCTGCCCCCTCTCACAATCCGGGAGCTCTCAGGGGCGGGAGGTGACTCAGTGATCAGGGAAAGGCGACATCCATTACACCTCTGCTGCTGCCACTGCCAGCAATGCAAGCCTCAGCCAGCCCTGGTTACCTGAGCCTCAGGCGGCCCTGGGCGGCTGGGCAGCCACCATCTGAGGCTTGCCTGCATCTCGGGCCGGCCCTGGGCGGCTGGTGGGCTGAGGGGACTGGGCACTGCCATCTTGTGGCTGTGGGCACCACTATCTTTGAGGGCATGGCAGTCAATTAGCATATTCCCTCCTTATTAGCTGTGGCTGCCTCCATATTTTTGAAGGCGTGACAGTCAATTAGCATATTCCCTCTTTATTAGATATGATTGCTAATATACACTGAGAACTATTTTTGCCATTTGGTGTATTAAACTCATTACAAATAATAATAAAAAAAGATAAGTTACCCCATAGCTCTATGAAAATTAGGAAATAAATGATACCTACATGATACACAAAAATTCAGATATATATAATTTAAAAGTTCAATATAAAAAGTTAACCAATATTAAAAATAACAAATGTATCTGACCTTTATTGGCAAATATATTTTTAAGCATAAGAAAAATATATTTGATAAGATTAAAGATTTTTGGATTCAAATTTTTAAATAATACTGCTTATTATTATTATACATATAACAAAGAACTGATATGCAGAGCATAAAGAGTACTAGTATTTGATAAGAAAATGAGAAACATCCTAATAGAAAACTCTTTGAAATACTTGAATACCTAATGCATAACACATAAATTCAACAAATGTACTGTCAATGATAAAAAAATACCAAATGCCTTTGAGCACTTGCTTTGCAACTGAAAATATTCTCAGCAATTTATAATTCTCACTGATTTTAATCCACACTAAACCTCTTTATGAAGTAGTTATACCAGTCTTTCTATATGAGGAAATTAGAGAAAGGTTAAATAATTTGACCAAAATCAATGAACTGGTAAAGATTGTCCTCCATAACAATAAAAAAGAAACTTTTTTGACTCTTGCATTGGTTTTATTTTCTAATACTGTTATTAGAAGAGTAAGTTGTAAGAGAATTCTCATGAGCAATACCATATCATATGTTAAGAAAGTTATCAATATTTATATATTTAGTCCAATAATCCAACTGCTAGCATATAATTTTGAAAAAATTAGAACTATACTATATTTATGTATTAGATTACATAATATAGTTTTATTAATAATAGTTTAAAATTAGAAATACTTTAAGATCCCAACAAGTAAACATTTTAATAATTGCGGTGTTAATTGAGGAAAATTTCAATAATTTTAAGTTATGGGGAGAAATGTTTGTCATAATGAGAATATATATGCATGTGTAGGTATGTCTGTTGTGCACATACCTGTACATGTATATCTGTGTTCAGATATGTAATTATATAATATGTAACATATGTATATATAAACATTATATACTTACAAATACATTATATACCTATAAACATTATAAGCATCATAAATATGTTTCTACAGTATATTCTCAATTTTGTTTTTAACATATGATCATATAAGTAAAGTTAAAATTTATATTCACATATTTATAATATGTTCAACATTCCGAGTATGGATTTGTAAGACTTTTTAAGTTTTTAATTTCTTAGGGTGAATAATTTTATAATAAAATATAAAGTGAGTATAACTACAATTCATCCTTTTCCATTGATAAAGAAGCTAACAAGTTTAATAACTGAGTTTGCTAGAGCACAGGTGTCTCTGAAAATTCTTATTATTCACAGTAACCTTCAGGAACTTTTTAAAAAATGTATTGTACTAATTCTACCAATTAAAGGTCTCCCTGTATTCTAATACTGTAATTTTAGTGTCTTTCCATTCTCACTCTGGGCTCATCTATGTGACTTGCTTTAACTAATTGGGTTTTATTAGCTAGCATGAGACAAGCAGAAGCTTCAAAAGTGTATGCACGTGTCCTCTTTCTTCCTGTTGCTTGGCTGGGCTTGCTTTCTCGTGGATCCCTGCCACAACCATGAGGCTATAACTAGAATGCTGTAGGTATGTGAAGGATACAAGGAAAAGAGCCTGTCCTAGCAGGTGCCATATTTGGAGCCATCCATAGTATAGCAACCAACCTCAAATGCATGAACAAGCCCAGCTGATCTACCAAAAATGTCCCAAATCATCAAAACTACTCTTTCTACCCATACTGCCAAGAGAAATAATAAAATATTTTTATTAAATAATAAAAGCCACAGTGATTAAGTGGTTTGTTATGCAGTTTTATTTTAGCAATAGATAATCAATCTTCTTTGTATGGGAAGTGTATATTGGTCAATTCAATAGAGAGAGCTGATGCAATGGATTGTTTTGTTTATAATGAAGCAGAGAGGACTGGAGATCTAGGATACTACAGCTAAAAAATTGGAAATATTTACATCTGTAACATATGCAGATACATTAATATGTATTCAAAGAATATGTCATCTTCCTATATGTTCAAATAGCTAGGCACTATGAATGTCTTTAGTTTTGAAGACAGCTTTATATAGTTTATTAGGTATATATAACTCTCTCAAAGTAATATAAACACTTTGTCTATTATTTAAGCTTTTATGTTTCATAAAGAGTGTTGATTATTTTAGCCCCTGATATAATACCCTACAGTTGCAATTTTTTGTGTGTTTAAGATAGAAAAGAAAAACTATAACCATCTTGCACAAATTTATGTTAAGACAAAGTTTCTCATAATAAAATCCTGTGAAATAATTTTAATTCTTTACTAAAACACAATATACTTGTGAAAAGTCAAGATAATCATATAAGAAGATGCAATAAAATAGTTTCAAACAAAACATGACTGAATGTAAAAACTTTTTTTAAAAATATATTTTATTGATTTTTTACAGAGAGGAAGAGAGAGGGATAGAGAGTTAGAAACATCGATGAGAGAGAAACATCGATCAGCTGCCTGTTACACACCCCCTACTGGGGATGTGCCCACAACCAAGGTACATGCCCTTGACCAGAATCGAACCTGGGACCCTTGAGTCCGCAGGCCGACGCTCTATATTCACTGAGCCAAACCGGTTTTGGCAAAACTTTTAATTTATGTCTACACATTTTCAGTTTTGCATTATTTGTCTGATAGCTAAATCACACAGACTTGGGTTAATAATTCACCTTGTAATTTTCAAAGCAGTGTTTAACCTGTATTTCAAATCACTGACCTGTATCCACAGTAATAGGAATAGCATTGCTAATCATCAGAAACACTGAATCATACAACACTGGAAAATATTTAATTCAACTTAACTCTTAGATTTGAAATAATTTACCTGAAATCTCACTGCAGATGCTGGTGAAATGGATTTTTGGACTGGAACCTAAATTATTTGTTCGTCAGAGTCAAAGAATGAATCCACGGATAGAGGTTAGTATAGCAAAGGTGGAGATTTATTGAGGAGCAAGTACAGACTCCCACGTGGGGAGGGGGAAAGGGTCCCACAGAATGGACTCCACGTGCGGAGGGGGAAAGGGTCCCACTGAGTTCCTTTTCCCTATGGCTTATAAAGGCTGCAGATCCTGGTGCCTTGATATCCCCTCTGATTGGTCACTATTCCCTTAGACTGGTTACTATAGTAACTCCTGGGCTCAAAGGTTTAACCTCACATGGGACAGGTGAAGATCTACCCCCCTCCTTCCTTATTGTTTTCCTATTCCCTTTGGGCTTTCTTCTTCTCCTTCTGGATGAAGGGCTTCCTTCCCTTTATTTTGTAAATATAGACCTTTTATTGTTCCCAGCTCCCTCATTCTATGGAAATGTACCTGTTGCAGCTTTCCAGCTCCCCCATTCTGTGGAAATATACCTTCCTCTGCTCTGCAGCCCTGTGCTTCCTCCATGGTCCTCTTAATTTCTAAAATTTCCTAAAACCTGTCTTTTTCACCCCCCAACCCCCCAAAAAATTCCTGTTTCATTGGTTTAAAGCTTGGATGAGTACTCTTGTTTCTTGGCTACTTATTTAGTGCTGTTTGCACTAATCTCCATTCACTGAAGTATTATTTACATTTAAGAAGTAAAACTAAGGCAATTAAATACATATACATATATGTCCTTAAAATGAGCTAAGGTTACATCTATAAGTTGAGAGACCACCAATCAAATACCAAAATTAAATTATATATGTAGATAGGTATAGTTGGTATGTATATTTATTCTCATTTTATTATGATTTGCTTAAAATCATTTCATTCAAAATGACAACTGTGAAGTGCTCTCTTCACATTAGTTAACTAGCAAAAAGACTTTCCTCCATAAAGACTACTTCCCTACACCTTTCGTATCCATCTGTTTATAATCAATATTTGAATCTATTTGCCCAACATAATACCTTACAGGGAGAGTGCAGTCAAGTGTTTGGATTGGATTCTGGATGATGATTCATGTGTTTGTGGGTGATAGTTAAATGAATAAGTGATTGGGTGGGTGGATGAATAAAGAACTAAAGCAAATGAGTGGCTACTCAGTGCCCTCATCATATAAAATTGATCTACAGGATCATGTGTGATGATTTCTCAATGGCAGTTTCCTTCAAAGATATAATTATGACATTGAATTTGATTTTAATAGGACTTATGGAATTGACAAATTGCCAGTGTGTTCTTGTTGGAAAGATAGATAGTGCTGTTTCACTTTTTTTTTTTTTTAATATATTTCATTGATTTTTTATAGAGAGGAAGGGAGAGGGATAGAGAGCTAGAAACATCGATGAGAGAGAATCATCGACCAGCTGCCTCCTGCACACCCCCTACCAGGGATGTGCCCGCAGCCAATGTACATGCCCTTGACCGGAATCAAACCTGGGACCTTTCAGTCCGCAGACCGACGCTCTATCCATTGAGCCAAACCGGTTTCGGCTGCTGTTTCACTTTTTGTTACTAAGAGAACACTAAATTCCCCTCTTCAACCCTTTCTCCCTACCATTGATCTCTCCTTTCATCCCTTTCCTCAGAGCTTAGAGAGCGCCTTAATTTCTCAAAGCTGCTCTTTAACCTTCTAATTTAGTTGGTGAGATACTTTTCCCACATTACAAAGGGCAAATGGAATTAGCTATGGAATTGTGAGCTTGATGAAGTGTTGCAATACATTTTTAAAATAGTTTTTATGTAACAAATACTTAGTTCTCACTATGTACCTGTCCCTGCTCAAATGCTTAAAAACTATTAATTTACTTATTCCTCGTAACAACCATATGAATCAAGTGTTGATTTATTTTAATATTACTGATGTAAAAATTGAGGCACAGAAAGGTAACTAACTTGCCCAAAGTCATACAACTAAGCAATAGTAGAAGCTGGACAATTCCAGACTATCTCCAAGACTAAGCCCTTACCCCTATTCTCTGTTACCTCTGAAATCTTACTCATTTTAATTATACTTGGCTTGTTTATATTTCTCTAGAGCATCACTTTGCATTTTACTTCAAGGGTTTCAGCGTTTTAAACTGTTTCTTCAAGTTGTTAGGCAAAGTAAATATCTTCAATTGATACTGAGTTTGTAGTGCTAGGGCATTGTTCTTTTTATTGGGTATTTTAGTAATCTGCTGCATGTCTTTTTGTCTTAGTTATTAGTATTTGACAGCTTATTAACTAGTTTTGTTAGTACATTTTTATAGGTTCACAGGTTAATAATAAATGATGACAGCTTTTTAGAACATTAGAAACATATTGGTATTTTAGTACAGACTATTAGTTTCATTGGCTGCAATAGACCCCCAAAAAATCTTTTACAGACTTTAGCTACTATATGTAAACACTTTTAGATTGTCATTGCCACCACCTTAGAGCAAGCCCATATGAAGACAATACTTTCTCTAATGTCTATTAGTATTTCTGCACAGCAAAAAGTGAATAGAAATGTACTCATTACTCTTGAAAATTTGTCTTTTTCAAAGTATCTTACATTTTTTTAGGAAGAGAGAGGGAGAGAGAGCAAGAAAGTGAGGAGAGAAATAGAGCAGCAATGTGCTGCTATATTTATGAAACAACTATAGTAGGATGAAAATATATTTGGGCAAAATATCTCACTTAGGTATTATAGAGTATCTGTCTGAGGAATAGCACTGAGGTTATTTAGGAAATAAGCTTCTGTTTCTTAGTCGAAATAACTTGCATTTTCATTGTGGATACTGCTATAGGGAGTGTGGTAATAGGGAATGTAAATTCTTTCATAGGTTCCTAGAAGTTACAACAATATTGGAGGTAAGTATCTAAGAATATCATAAATATGTTAATTAAGAACGATAAAATTTGTTTTTATTATACACTTACATAGGATATAAAAAGTATACAAATGTATATCACTGAATTTAATGTTAGCTGAGAGATTTTGCGTTAATGTAGAAGCTTGTGTATTGAACTTCAAATCAATTTTTGAATTTTAAGTGACTATAAAGTCTTACTGTTGGAAGCTTGTAGTCCCATTAGGTTTAGGGAGTGAAAGATTTCTATCTATTAGAATGGAAAAAGAGGAATAAAAAATATACAAGAATTAAATAAAACAATCATGAGACTGCAGACTTTAGCTGCTTTAGTTGTTTAAAAATAATTTTACCTACTTTTATGCTCAAAGGTAGATCAGTAGTCTATTAATAAATCTTTATGCTTGCTTGCTATTAGGTTAAGAAAGGGTACCTTCACATTATTGAGTTGGTAACCAGGGCTATATTTAAAATAGCTTATCAGACTTACATTAGCATTTAATTACAATTGGCTTTGTTATAAATAATTACAGTGTGTCCCATAAATTTTCTTCTGAATCTCTATATTGTCAACTTTGACATAGCATATGTCCAGAGTTCAAACTGCTTCAAGACAATAATCTTATATAATAAAAGGCTAATATGCAAATTGTCCCCTCAACAGGGAGTCTGGCCAGGAGTTTAACCAGGGGGCGGGGCTGACCAGCCAACTGCCCTCGGCCCCTCCTCCTGGCTGGTCCCACCCCTAATCAGCTCCAATCAGGGCAGGCCTGCCGGACCTCACCCTTGCACAAATTCGTGCACCGGACCTCTAGTAATTTATAACTAACTATTTTTATTTTTTAAATAAAGCAAAACTATTTTCTTCATAATCATTATGATATTCTGGAACTAAGAAATAAATATTAAATATAGAAAGAGAAACTCAATGTAATATAATTAGCTTTAGAATAGGATAGGATGTTTGGTTCAATGATTCCACCATTGACCTACCTGAGGTGGCTGTTAGTTACTGAAGTTACCAAAGATCTTTTTTTTTTATTAGGAGGAAACAGCAAAGAATAGTCTTAAATGGACTTTAGTGACAAAATTAAAGTAAGGTATATTATAATTTACACTTTCAAATTCTATTAACTTTTTTTAAGTGTTCTCTCTGTCTTTTTTATTTTATTTTTTATTTTTATTTTTTATTTTTTATATTCTATAAACTTTTATGTCAATCTAAAATTCTTGCTAATCATAACATTATTACATTATCAAATGTAATCCCATCAAATTTAATTCCAAAAATACAAGCTGTTCCCAATAAAAACAAACTCAACCCTAGAGGACTGATATTTTCTCATCACACTACTTTACATAACTTGAAAATACAACAGTTTGGGGAAAGAAGACCAATGACTAGTCTTCTTGGCTCCTTCTTATAAGAACTCTTGTAATTCTTCTGGGCCCACCAGTAAAATCCAGAGTAAACTCCCCATCTCAAGACCCTTAATTGAATCAGCAAAGTCTCCATAACCATGTAAAGTGACATATGCCCAGAAAAAGAAAGCTGAATTCTGGGGGACTATTAGTCTGGTCACCACTAATCTAGTGTGAAAAATCAAATTTCGATCAGCTAAGGCAAAAGAATGACATGAGCTTTGTAGAACAATGAAATAATCTTGATATGTTTGATTAATGAAACCTGTCAATGCCAAATATGAAAGATTAAAACACAAAAAAGGTATGATGGGGGAGCTACAACAAAACAATTTAGGATTTAGAACAAATGAATTGGGGGAATGAGTTAGTAAAATTAATAAGAATGTCTTGTCTATTTTTATAATTATATGAATGAAATTGATAAGTGTTTGGCCCAGAGCCTAATGATGAAATAGGATGGCAATGATGATTGAATGTAAAATTGATATAATAATAATATCTACACTTATAAAATGAAAATAAGATTAATAAATAACTTATTAAAATATTAGGTACATAGAAGTATTTAATTAATTATGGTTATAATTCATAATTCTACATATTCTGTGACAAAGTTTTATTGTTTTCATTTCTACATAAATCTCAATTAAAAAAACATCAGAATTATTACAACTTCCATTTCATAAAATAAAAGCATTGCCACAAATTTATATTTTGATTTCAATTGAAATCAATGTAGCTTTATATTTTTATTAGAATACACTAACTCTAATCCTTTGGAAAAGAATCATTACATGTGAGTTATTTAAATATTAGAAGCAGAATTCTAAACACTTTACAGAATTTTTTTTATAGAGAAAAACATATTTTAGTAACTTTGTCTCTTCAGGTGTATATTAGAGAAGACAAAAAACATGCTAGGGAAATTTCAATGTTTTAAAAAATGTTATGTTTGAAATTTCTTTTAATATTTAATAGTAATATAATAAACATTTTAATGCATTTTGCATTGATATAAGATCCCAGTCTGTGTTTTCTCCTCCACAGTGTAAAAATAAGTAAAAATATTTAAAATAAAACTGTTACATAGTGTTTTCTAAACAAAAATTGACAAAAATTTCCCTGATGATTAAACCTGATAACATTATCAGAAAACTAGAGGCTTGGTGCACGAAATTCATGCATTCGGGGGAGAAAGGGTCTCTCAGCCTGGCCTGCGGCCTCTCACAGTCTAGGAGCCCTCAGGGGATGTCCAACTGATGGACATCTTTAGTGCTGCCGTGGAGGCAGGAGAGGCTCCTGCCACTGCAGTTGAGCAAAAGCAGTTTTATTACAGAAAAGCTCCCTATTGCAGAGAGGGGACCCCCACAGGTTGCAGCAGAAGCTTCTTTGTCTAGGGATTAATGTGCCCTGCTAACTTCCCATTGGTTGGTCTGAAAAATTCTGCCCTAGCAATATCCATGTGCCGTGCCAGCACAGCCAAGGGTTCGGTGAGCCTGAGCCAGGGCGACGAAGGATGGAGAAATGATAGACAAAGAGAAAAAGCTGGGTCTAGGTGGATCTTCTGTGCCTTGCTGAGGCCACAGAACAGATCCAGACTGCAAAGCTGAGGCTTTATTTATAACTAGAGGCCCGGTGCACGAAATTCGTGCACGGAGGGGGGTTGTCCCTCAGCCCAGCCTGTACCCTCTCCAATATGGGACCCCTCAAGGGATGTCTGACTGCCCGTTTAGGCCCGATGGGATCGGGCCTAAACGGGCAGTCGAACATCCCTCTCACAATCCAGGACTGCTGGCTCCCAACTGCTTGCCTGCCTGCCTTCCTGATTGCCCCTAACCACTCTGCTGCCAGCCTGTTTGCCCCCAACTTCCCTCCTCTGCCGGCCTGGTCACCCCTAACTGCCCTCTCCTGCAGGGTTGATCACCTCCAACTGCCCTCCCTTGCAGGCCTAGTCCTTCTCAACTGCCCTCCCTTGCAGGCTGGGTGCCTCCCAACTGCCCTCTCCTGCTGGCCATCTTGTGGTGGCCATCTTGTGTCCACATGGGGGCAGGATCTTTGACCACATGGGGGCAGCTATATTGTGTGTTGCAGTGATGATCAATCTGTATATTACTCTTTCATTAGATAGGATACCTCCAAAGCACAATGAGTAAGAATCTGAAGGTTTATGTGGCTTCTATTTGGTTTCTAGGACAAAGTTCTTTCCTTTACCCACCACTCACTTCTCTCCTTTTACTCTTGAATGTTAATTTCAACATAATTTTTGTAACACCTCTTGAAAAGGATCCCACCAAGTTTTTGATAGTCCACATGATAAAACTTACAGAATAATACAGCATGAGACTTTCATTCTCTCACTAACTTCTTCATATAACTGTAATTCCTCAGCCTCTAAAGAATGAAAAAGGAAAATAAAAGTGCCTTCTCTCATTCCAAGGCCTTTCTCAGTCAGGCAACCACAAAAAGAAAGAATGAGCCTACAATTCATGTCATGAAATCTCTATCAGGCATAATTCAAATCAAATCCCATCATGCAAAGTCTGGGATACTTAAAATGTATAAGAGAACAGTGGTGACCTGGGGGAGAACTTATGAAACCTTGTCTCCTGCTTTTGCTGACTATTCTTTTCCTTATGCTAGACTCCAAGTCCCTATCGGGGACTTGGTCAGGCGGCTGTGGGTGCTAACCCACGCCACCTGGATCCGTGATCCGGTACCTGGGCAGGCCTCTGCGGGTGCTAACCCATGACGCCTGCCATGGTCTGTGATCCATGATCGTGGACCTGGGCAGCCTGCTGCAGGCTTTAACCCACGCTGCCTGTCCTGCTCTGAGATCGGTGATCACGGACCTGGGAAGCCGGCTGTGGGCTTTAACCCACGCTGCCTGACCTGGTCCATGATCCCTGATAGGGGCTTTAAGTCAGCTGCCACTGGCAATGGCTGACTCGAAGCCCTTATCCAGGACCTGGTCAGGCGGCTGTGGGCGCTAACCCAAGCTGCCTGCCCTCGTCCGAGATCGGTGATGGCGGACCTGGGCAGGCAGCTACGGGCGCTAACCCTCGCCGCCTTCCCTGGTCCGTGATCCCTCATCATGGACCTGGGCAGGCGGCTGCAGGCCTTAACCCACGCTGCCTGCCCAGCTCTGAGATCAGTGATGGACCTGGGCAGGCAGCTGTCCTGGTCCGTGATCTGTGATCGTGGACCTGGGCAGCCGGCTGCCGGCCTTAACCCACGCCGCCTGCCCTGGTCCGCGATCGGGGATGGCGGACCTGGGCAGGCGGCAGAGGGCGTGAACCCACGCCGCCTGCCCAGGTCCGCGATCGGGGATGGCGGACCTGGGCAGGCGGCTGCCGGCCTTAACCCACGCCGCCTGCCCAGGTCCGCGATCGGGGATGGCGGACCTGGGCAGGCGGCTGCCGGCCTTAACCCACGCCGCCTGCCCAGGTCCGCGATCGGGGATGGCGGACCTGGGCAGGCGGCAGCGGGCGTGAACCCACGCCGCCTGCCCTGGTCCGCGATCGGGGATGGCGGACCTGGGCAGGCGGCTGCCGGCGTGAACCCACGCCGCCTGCCCAGGTCCGCGATCGGGGATGGCGGACCTGGGCAGGCGGCTGCCGGCCTTAACCCACGCCGCCTGCCCTGGTCCACCATCATGGCTTGGATCTCACTGACATGGGTGCTGCCCTTTCCCCCGCCATCTTTGCTGGTTTAACGTGTATATTTGCTCCTGGTTGGCCGGTGGGCGTGGCCGGTGGGCGTGGCCGGTGGGCGTGGCTTATGGGTGTAGCGAAGGTGCGGTCAATTTGCATATTACTGTTTTATTAGATAGGATCAGGGACAAACAAGGTAATCTACAATGTGTTGTAAGTTTCACTTGTTTTGGCAGCATTTGCTGCCCCTCCCACAGCCCACTAGCTACCCAGGAAAGATCTAGGGAGCAGTTACAAGATCAAGCTTAATTATGCTTAGAGGACTGTGCCCTCCAAGCTGGGACTTGTTTGTGACTTTGCCAGCAGGTCAGTCCGAGGCTTAACCCTATAACCACTTCCTGCATATCCATACATTTTAAACTTCAGGGTTCCCCCTCATTTTCCTCTCCCTTTGTTTTCAGCCCATGACCAGGGCCCTATGTTCTTGTGATCTTACATGGGACAGGGTATGACTGATGAACTAGCTTCTGCTCCCACCGCAGGGTCCAGCCGAACCTCCTGTGGTCCCGTCTCTAACTGCCTAACTGCTTCTAACCCCTCACTATTATGCCATCAGTTTTTTTTTTTTTTTAACTCTTTTGCTTTGAAAGCGGGCTGTAGTTTTCACATGTCTAAGTAGTAGCCCTGCGCACAAATCCATGCGCGAGTAGCCTGCTGATGCTTGCCTCAGCTGGCCACCCACCCACTTCTACTGGTAGCTCTCTGCTGCTTGTAGCTCGCTGCCCCACCCTCCTGTAGCTCTCTGCCCCCTGCTTGTAGCAGCTGCCCCACCCTCCTGCTGGTCCTTGATCTGGTTGTTACATGGTCAGTCGTTACAACTCAGGGCGTAACAGATATTTAGCATGTTCCTCTCTTAGTATATAGGATATTTAATTTTATAGTAGTTATTGAGGTGAATATATTGCATAGGCCCTAGATTCTGCTATCTTCTTCTAAGGAGTGTTGATTTTTTGTTTTAGCCAGTAGTTAACTTGACCTAACTTACACCCTAAACTCTTTTTCATTATAATAGGAAACAGATGAAACTGTTCAATTCTTTCAAAATTCTGGCTGTTCCTTTTTTGCCTGAAATATTGGAATCTATTCTGTGAATGAACACTTTAGGAGCTAGTCAATGGCTATAGAAATGTTTGAGTGGATAATTTGGCTTTCTTTCTCTGTGCCTCAATTTCTTCCTGAATTTCTTCTCATTTTCTAGATGATGTGTCAATCTTCAAACAAGTAATCATGTGATGGTTTCTTGGTTTAACCATCCTATGTGGTTTGCTCTGAAGAGTGTCCTCAAGCAAAAAGCTGTATAAAAAAAACTACTTGGTATAATTTTCCTTTTATTATTATAGTGACTTTTTTCTGATTTCTCTGCATTTATTCCCTCTTTTTTCAAATGGTTGTTTCTATATTCCATCCAGAATTTACAATTGTGGTCTGCAGATGGGTTAATCTAACACAAAATAACCCTTATTATTGGGAGTAAATATTTCTCACTAGTTTTTTAATAGAAATGTATGCTGTGGAAGTTATTATGAGTAGTAGTATTGGCAAATATTACTGCACTTTGTTGGCAATCCTTAAAATTTGGAGCCCTCCAAGAAATCAAAAGTAGACAAATACAAATTAATCTATAAATAATTTTGGAATTAAAAGTCATAAATAAGATAAAAATGTGATGTATCAAATCTGCCTCAAATTAATAAGGCAAGGCAGATGAACTAAGATGTCATTAGGTAACAGCAACTTTACTCCCCCATAATTTTATGCTTTAAGTCTCCAAATTTCAAACCCCAACAAATACAAGGGCACATCTGCACACAGGTAACATAAAATATGATGTAATGGACCAGCAGAAGACATAGAAAAATCAGCATATTATTACAGTCACTACCTTCTGTTGTGAGAATTTGCTTTCTATCTTTTCTTTATGTAAGTTCTTAACAAAAAAATAAATTTAGTGAAGTGACAATGGTTAATAAAATTATGCAGGGTGGGACAAAAGTAGGTTTACAGTTGTTTGTATGGAAAATAATACAATCAGAAATAATAATAAAAGAATAAACTCACATACTACCAGCTGTAGATCTACTTTAACTTGACTATAGAGGTTTCCAGTGTACAATTCTATCATATATCATCTTTATGTCCACCACCCAAAGACAAGCTTTTGATGTTTGGTTCTTTCAACCCCACAACGAACAATTTTGAGAAAAATATAACTAGATTTAATAAGAATTTTTCCACTTGTTAGCTGTGTAAACTTTAAAATATTTATTCCAGGGAGTCTCAATTTCATCTAACCAGGGACTTTGTGATGATAAAATATTATACTTTAAAATAAAATTCTATGATACATGGAATTAATAAGTAAAAATAGATGCCTTTTTAAGAATCTAAACCTGTTTCTAACTTATAGTGAATAGTGTTTGTTTTTTCTTTTCCTCCCCCACTAAATTATTTGCAACTGTAAGTAATTCTATAATTTGGAGAGTACAAACAGCATTTCTTCCTATTAGCAATAAAATGGGGAAAATCTTCCAATAATAATATTTTCATACTTCTAAAGTACTGGTTTTTAGCTGAGACTATCAGGATTAAGAAAGAAGTAGATGATTATATTTTATTTACATTGTCCTCTTTCTTAAATTTTAGAGGATGTAATCTTATGTCTTTTCCCCCCCAAAAATTAAAAAAATATATATTTTTATTGATTTCAGAGTGGAAAGGAGAGGGAGAGTGAGATAGAAACATCAATGATGAGATAGAATCATTGATTGGTTGCCTCCTGCACATCCACCACTGGGGATTGAGCCTACGAAAACCTGGTATTGAACCATAACCTTCTGGTTCATAGGTTGACACTCAACCACTGAGTCACACCAGTAGGGCTTCCCCTCACATTTAATTTTAAAGTAACTTACCATGAGCCATTGTGCACCTGCTCTTTGACCTGCACTTTCAGAATACTGTCAAGTCTCTGAAGCCAGTCTCTGTATTAGGTCATTTAAGAGATACAGTGCTATTGGGGGGCAGGTAAGGAAAACCAAGAAGTTCTCTCTGTTAATTCTTATCTATTCCCAATTTATATGATAAAATTGACAACTAACTTAATGATAGTTTGACATTTTGAAAGTTGTCATAAAAATGCCTGTCTCACAGGGTTTATGGTAAAGAAAGATTATAAACCAGTGAAATTATAAGATCCCTTTTCCTATGGGTACAACAAATCATGAAGTATTTTGAGAAATATCTATTTTACCACTTTTTAATCTAAATCTTGTTTACGGGTAGTGAATAATAACTAATTCTATATTGGCAACCCAATATTACAACTTTAACACAAATTTTAGTATTTAGCTTTAGTCCAACATTTTATATGTGTTGAGAGAAAGGCAATGCCATGCACAGCATTAAAGTTTGGACTTGATTTATTTTCATTATGGACAGTTGGTATCAGAACAAGTAATTATGCACTTGTTCTGGCAGGAAACAATTATTATGAAAAAGAAAACGGGAAACAAATATTATGAAGAAGAAAAAATTACTATGTTTTAAATTAAGAAAGCTTGTTAAGGTATTATTTGATAATCAACATATATGAAAGCTACTTTTTATACCATATAAGTTAAAGTTATTACTCACAAATATTAAGAATGGTTGAATTACATTGTAATCCACCTAATTTATTTTATTCTTTATTATAATTGTCTCAAAAAGATTCAGGTACATATTGCCCTGAAAATATCCACATCAAATACAGGAGTTTGAACTTGGTCAAGCCCATACTTTCAGAAGACAAATACCATGTGCAATTGTTTTATTCTAATATACTTTGAGTTCAGTGTGATTGTATGACCTTCAACTATAGTCTTGTGGTTGTTCCCTATTATCAGTTTGAGGCACGAGATTAAAACATGACCTTTAACAATTACCAAAAGAGATCATCTGTGTTTTCTGTATTCAAAGAGTTATAGGTTCTTTTAACCTTTGGAAGAGAACTTTTATTCATCTGGTGTTATTTAAAAACCCAAATGACTTTTTGAGACCCTTTTAGTTCTAAAGAGGAGGAATATTTAAAGAAGGACAGCTAAGTATTAAAATTAAACATCTGGTAATTAGTGTATAGACTGTGCCTGATGTATTCAAAAGCCTGTGAACATTCAGTCAGTGAACATTGTGTTACTGCAAATTGATGTCAACCTTACTGAGAGGACCAAAAGCCCTGAAAATATGTTGTGCTTTTAAATATTACTGAAGAAGTCTCTAATGAAATATTCAGTTTGCCAGGTAGTGTTTAAGAGCAAAATTCTTGAACTTTTACTTCCCATTTAAATATCCAGAGACTTTTTTATTTAACATTTCCAACATATTAATAAACATAATGTGAGAAAAGTGTGTAATATTCTGATTAAAATCCAATAATTATTAAAAATAATCTAAAATATAATAGATGTCTGTAAAAGATGCCAACAGAATTTACCAGAGAGAAGATAGGCTTTTCAACAACCTTTTAAGTGTAGCAACTGAATAGACATGTGGAAAAGAAAATGTACTATAACTCCTATTTCACTTTATACCATTACACAAAAGTAAATACGATATGGATTATAGTCCTGAATAAAAAAGCAAAAACACTTAAACCTGTAGAGCAAAATATAAAAGGAAATATTTACTATCTTGGGGTAGACAAAGGTTATATAGGCAGAATAAAATACCCACATATAAATGTGACACATTAAATTATCATCAGAATGAAAACAACCTGCTGTTTAAAAAAAATAGGAAGGTAAGCTAAACATTCTCAAATTTTTGTAGTGTCTTTTAAATTCTATTACTCAATCTTAGATTTGAAAATTTTAAATTTTTAATTATGAGATTTCTTCAAATATTCTGAACATGGTTCCTTTGGCAGACTTTAACAAACACTACAAAAAAAAGAACATATATTATATACAAATTTCCAATAAACAGAAATATTAAACATAAATTGTCACTAAGGAAATGCAAATTAAAAAGCAATGATAGATCACCTGACATTTTCTTGTTGGCTAAAATTAAAAATACTGAAATTACCACAGTTTTCCTGAATATTGTGTAGTTAGAACTCTTGTCCTTGTAAGAGTAAGTGCACAGTGATACGACTACTTTGAAAAACAGTTTGGTAGATATGACTCAGGAGTTACACTCTAAGATATTTATCAAAATAAATGAAAATATTTTGTTCAAAATATACTTATGCATAATTTTATCAGTTTTATTTTTAATGATTAAAACTAATAAAAAATATCAGTCAATAGTCAAAGGGATACATATGATATAATCCTATCAGCAATAAAAATACATGAAGTACTGACATATAAAACAATGTGTCTGAATTTTAAGAGCAATATTCTGAGCAAAATAAGCCAAGACTGCTACCATGAGATTTTCTTAACATGTATTTATAGAAGACAATATGGTAGAAATCAGATCAGTAATATCTGAAGCACGGATTGGGAATCAGTAGTTAATATAAAAGAGCATGGGGGAATTTTATGGGATTATAGAAACATTTTAAACACAAATGATAGTAGTTTTGGTTATAAATTTTTTTTCAGATTAACTGAACTGTACATTTAAAATGTGTGAATTTTACTTTAGGTAAGTTATGCCTCAGTAAAGTCCATAAAAATGGACCAAAACAAATGTCAATTTCATGAATATTAAGAAACTCACACATTATTACAAAACAAGATGTAATTTACTAATATCAAGTAGCATTTATTATCAGAGTACAACTTAGCTGCATAGCTACATATCAGGATATCTAACTTTGCATCTAACAAATTAAGAGTGAAAATTCATGTTAATATCAATAAACTTTATAATGTTATTTGACAGAAATCAGCTTTCCTAATGAGTTATATGTGAAGAATAGTAACAGAATAGGAATAGAAGAATATTGCCTTCTATAAGATCCAAAAAGCTTACCTAATAATAGACAAACATGTAAATTGACCATACCTCCACTACGCCACCAGCCAATCAGGAGATATATGCAAATTAACCCAACAAAGATGGCAGTTAATTTGCATACATAGGCGCCAAGTGATGGGGGCGGGATGCTTGCGTAGTCACCATGGCGAGGACATAGGCGTTCTGCCCCACCCCTGGTCTCTCAGGGCCTCTGGGCATGGTGGGAAGGCTGGGCCAGACCAGAAAGAGGTAGTTCCAGGGCCTGAGCAAAAAGGGGCTGGGCCAGAGTGGAAAGGCAGTGCCGGCAGCCAGGGAAAGGAAAGCCCATTCTAGCACGAATCTTCATGCATCGGGCTTCTAGTTATTATTTACAATAAGAAACAAAGACAGTAAATTAATTGTTAAAATCAGGAACTTTAGAAGAATGTCTCTGGTCATAATACCAGTAAATGTTAACTCAGATATTCTAGAAAATCCAGAAAGACTAGAAAATAAGCTCTCTTATGCACACACTAGGAGAAATCATCATTTATGCTGATACTATAATTATATAACTAGAAAACACACATACACACACCATCTATGAAGGAATATAACAGAATCTTGTGTCTCTACAAAGTACATAAACTACATCCAGATACAATTAGCTGAACTCAAATCCAAAGTCTGCCCCTTGTGAAGTGATGGCAGCTGAAATGTGTACCATATTTTCCGGCGTATAAGATGACTGGGCGTATAAGATTTTCCTGGGTTAAAAAGTCGTCTTATACACCGGAAAATACGGTAGTCCAATATATCTAATCCATTATATCTAATCCCATCAATATAGTCCAATATACCGTATTTTCCAGTGTATAAAACGACTTTTTAACCCAGGAAAATCCTATACGCCGGAAAGTACGGTAATTATCATTAACCTAATACGGGCTGCTAAGAAACTACCATATGCATATGTGATTCATTAAGAGATCTGGGCTGAGTTCACCCTCAGAATTTGGGGTGCCCTTGCTCTGTCACTCCTTTCTGGGCTTTTGCCCTCACTTTCCAGCTCCTATCGTTTTGGACTGTTTGGGCTACTATAACAAAATACCAAAGATTGGGTAGCTATAAGCAACAGAAACTTCTTGCAGTTCCAGAGAAGGGGAAGCTCAGGATCATAGCACTAGCAGATTCAGTGTCTGGGGAGGGCTCGCTACAGAGTGTGCCTTCTCACTGGATCTTCACTTGGCAAAAACAGCGAGTAAGATCTGTGGGGTCTCAGTTACAAAACCGTTAATCTCATTCAACAGGGTTTCATCCTCATGACCTAAGCACCTCCAAATACCATCATATTGGGTGATAGGGTTTTGAGGGGACACAAATACTCAGATCATAGCATTTCACTCCCAATTCATCTTTTTCACATGAAAAATACATTAATTCCATCTCAACACCCCCAAAAGTCTGAACTCATTCCAACATCAACTCAAAAGTCTAAAGTCCAAACATTCATTTAAATTATCATTTAAGTCAGATATGGGTGAGACCCAAGGTATAATTAATTCTGAGGCAAATCACTCTCTAGCTTAGACCTGTAAAGTCAAACAAGTTATGAGCTTCAGAACTGTAATGGTGGGATAGACATAGGGTAAACACTCCAGGTCCAAAAGGGAGAAATAGGAAAGGAAGGGATGACAGACACCAGGAAAGTCTAAAGCCAACAGGGCAAACAACACCAAACCTTAGGGCTTGAGAATAATCTTTAACTGGATGCTCTGCCTCCTAGGCCCACGGGGACAGGTGTCCTGCCTTCTGGATACAGTGGGGCACTCTCAGCCATGGCTGTATGGCTTTCCAGGGCTGGAGTGGTTTTGTTGTTATTTTTGTGTCCTTTTCTTTTTTTCTTTATGATTTTCTAAATGTATGATGTGTTTATGTAAGGATTAGTAAACACTGCATGTATATTTTTGATAAAACTTATCACACATAAGTATAATTTTTAAAAGTATATTTATGCATTAAGATCATGAAAAACATATCTTCCTCATTTTGTCTCTTTTGGTACCTTTTTAACAAGTGCTAATAAATATTTAATGAAATAAGTGACCCATAAAATTTTCCTTTTTCTTTGCTTACTACCAATTTACCTGTGGCTTCACTTCCTTGTCTGTTATAAAATTTTCACTTTTAAATAATTTATTTTGTTTCTTTGAATTTCCTGACACTGATAAAATTGTAAAGTTAATATACTATTTCTTAAAATGCATATTTTTATTTCATATAAGCTTGCAAAAATCTATGTTTTAATTCCTTTATTTCAAGTCTTTGACTAGTTCTAAGAAATTCATAAACTAGCTATTTTGTTCTTTTTCATTAAATTAGAAGACTGTCAATTATTTAAATAAATAAATTTCAGCTGAAATGACCTGTTCAGAGAATGACAAATTAAAAATGTGTGGTTTTAGTATTCATGTTGCATAATATATGAATTAACTGATTAGTATACTTAACTAGTAACACAGATGTACATTGCTTTTCAATACATCTCATTATAGTCTTACTTTTGAAGATATAAATAAAATCGTATATAAAAGATTTACCAAAAAAAAGAAAATTTTATAAATTGAAATGAAAAAAAAATATTAAAGATAAATTAAGCTAGCTCCTTGGACATTTGACATCCTCAATTATTTTATTAAATTTTTATCCATTTAAGTCATAAAAAGAAGTGTAGTAACAACTTAAATGAAGCTATATATAAGAAAATATCCAATCAACAATTTTATCAAAGGGATATATCAAATTACCTAACAGTTATTCTACACTATTTCAAGCACTCCTAAATAATTTGAGACCAGAGAAGCTTTTTAAAAGTAAAAGAAAAAAATGAGAAGAGAAGATTTTGGAGGAAAGAGGCATTTGCTTTGCTGATATTTAACACTCTCATTTTTGTTAATGATTTTTTTTTTTGTCTGCAAGCAATTTATTTAATGCAGGTCAAAGCATACAGGATAATCTTTCTTTTCTCTCTCTCTCTCTCTCTCTTTATTGATTGAGGTATTACATATGTGTCCTTATCCTCCCATTGCCCTCACACCCCACTCATGCTCTCATCCCACTAGTGTGTTAATGATTTTGATATTTTAATCATTTCACCCATATTCTATGCACTCCCTTAAAAAACCAAACTAAAAAAATGGAGCACTTACTTTTCAGAACAAATTAACAATAGCTGTACTTTAAAAATTCAAATATTTAATCTCAATCCCCACCCCATATGTACAAGTTAACAAAAGTAGGTTTACTGTTGTTCGATGGAAAATAATACAATAATTAATAAATAATAATATAAGAATAAACTCAGTTTCTAGTACTCACAACTATAAATCTACTTTGCCCCACCCTGTGTAAACAATCTGTCTTATAAGGAGGTAAGTTTATCACAAGCTTTTCTATAAATGCATTACCAAAGATAGAATTAGCTTCTTAAATGAGGCAGTGAGGCACTGGCATATCTAGCATTTAGAACAAATAAGCTTTTTAAGAATTAAAATTATATACTGTTTAGATGCTTATATAATGAATTTAAAATTTTAAATAACATCAAAACTTGCAAATTCTTGATTAAAATTGACTAGATAAAGATGTCTCACAGTACATCTTCAAAAGCCTAACTATATTTTCCTGATGCTATTCTCAAAGCAAAACAGTCACATTTCTTGCTTTGCTTCTTGTATTTTGTTTTTCACCCACGTGTGCCCATACTAATCTCTCTATACCATTCAAATGATTGTTTCGATGTCTTCGATTTTAGGTGTGTTTGCACACAATAAGCAAAACCGCATGCTTATTGTAAGCAGAAGCCTTATCATATTCTTCTTTCTATAATTTATGTCTCAAGGATATTCTTATTAAAATTATTCTAATTTTATATTTATAATTTTGTCTTGCATTATATCACATTAACTGGAAAAAAAATAAAGCCAATAATTGATAGCTTTTACATATTTGAGATTTCAGGAAGCCATGCCACTTTAAAACTTACTAAGCTTTTGGTAAAATAAACTGATACTGGATTAAAATACTATCCCCCTGAGGTAGGCAAAAAAGAAATACAAATATTTATATCAATACACCTTAAATTTTCACATGGAGAATGATGAAAGTATATAAAAAGGAACCACTATGATAACTGATTAACAATGCTTACACACTAATGCTGCTGATATATTAATACCTCCATAAAGTATTTAGACATTAAGATTCTAGCCTAGAGCTAAAAGAATCACTTTATTTTGTTATGTGCCTATCAAGCACAAAATAAAAACAAAACAAAACACATATCGTCATGAAAAGAAAAACTTCCATTTATTTTTTCCTAAGGCTTTTGGAAAAATAGAAAAATCTGCCTCTTTCTTAATTAATCGTTTGTCCTTAATTATTTTAATATTTTGTAAGTTAATAGTTTAGGGGCTGTCAGAGCTCTGCATGAGCACTGCTGCTCTGAGTTGAGCCGAGTCCATATATTCTTCTAAATTCTTCCTGACTACACCAGGACAGGTTCCTTCCCGAACCCTACTCGCTACACTAACTACTGGGAACTTAGTCCAAGTTCCTCCTTTAACCTCTGTTCACTAGTTACAGGTGTTGGGTCCAAGCCCCTCTGCCTGGGGCTGGACCTTCTAGGACACTGGGTAGTAGACGGAGAAGCCATGAGAAGTTGTAGGTCTATAAGAATGAGTCTTTATTGCAGAAGCCAGTGGCCATAAGCCATTAGACAAACAGATCTTCACAGCAAAGTCCCATATACAGACAGCCATATACAGGCCGGTAAATACATATATCTTTCTCACACAGTAAGCAGTCTTCATAGCCTCTGTACCCACAGTTATTATCTGAGCAGCTGCACGCCGCCCCCTAGACTCACCGCCTAATCTTAGTAGTGGCACCTGCACGCTGAGCCTCAGCAGCTTCTCCTGTCTCCCGTGGCTCCCATAGCTACATCCTCTGTGCCAGCCACCTCTCTAGCACACTCCTCTGTCCAGCACACTGGCTGGTTACATGGCAACTATATCTGAGCTCTCTATGATATCTTAGCCTTACATTGTAGCAGTACCAGCTCTCAGCTCCATCTCTCAAGCTCCTTCTTCTTTACACTCTAGCCCACTTCTTCACACTCCAGCAGATGAGCTGGTCAGTAACTTGTATGTTATTACAGAGACAAATACTGCTTCATGCCAATAGTTACATCAATCGTATTTTGGCTACAGAAGGGCATGCATGTGCAGTGTACGGTGGGATTGGTGTGCTTGTGTCCTTGCACCTGCTTATGGTATCTTAGCCTAGGCGCAGAGTGGCCTTGGACATTCGGCATACTAACAACAAGGCCTTTCACACTCTGAGTGGCCTTGGCTATCTGGCAACCCTGGTGTGCTTCTCACAGGGGCAAGGGGTGGGGCAAAGTGGGAGCATCTATAATACTCTCAACAACAAAGATTTATAAAAAGAATATTAACAATATTTTGAAATACACTAAAGCAAAAAACTGCATATTAGAATTATAATAGGACTGACCTAAAGCATACACAAATTTTAGAGGGGCATTATATATAGTTTCAAGGCTAATACTACTGCAGGAAGGAAGAAAGGAAATTATCAAGCTATGCATTACTCTCAAGGGGTTACTTTTTAAAAAAAGCACAGCAAAATAAATGGGTATAAAATGTAAAGGATAGCTGTCAGAGGGGACAGGGGTTGCAGGACTGGGTGAAAAAGGTGAAAGAATTAAGCAAAAAATACTCATAGACATGAAAAATAAATGAGAAATCAAACACAATAGACCCAATAAAAAAGACAATTTGTTCTTTGACAAAACTAATAAAATAAACAGATATGGAGATACTGTTTTTTTTAAATTATTTTTATTTTTAATTTATCTTTATTGTTGAAATATTACAGATGTCCCCTTTTTTTGTTTGTGTGTTTTTTCCCCATTGACTCCCTCTAACCCATATCTGCTCCTCCCAGGCCTTCACCACTCTATTGTCTCTGTCCATGGGTTTCTCATATATGCATATATGTTCCCAGTTAATCACTCCCCTTCCACTCCCCCATCCCCATCTTCCCTCTGAAATTGGTCAGTCTGTTCCATGCTGCTATGTCTCTGGTTCTATTTTATTCAACAATTTATTTTGTTCATTAGATTCCACATATGAGTGAGATCATGTTATTCTTATCTTTCTCTGACTGGCTTAGCATAATACTCTCCAAGTCCATCCATGCTGTTGAAAATGGTAAGAGTTCTTTCTTTTTTATAGCTGTGCAGTATTCCATTGTATAAATGTACCACTGCTTTTTTAAGGGGCACTTGGGTTGTTTTTTTTTAAAAAGTACTGCAGACCAACATCAGAGAACTCAGAGGGAAGGCAGGTTGAGTGGGTGAGGGGGAAAAGATCAATGAAAGAACTTGTATGCATATATGCATAACACATGGACACAGAAAATAGTGTAGTGAAGGCCTGGGGTGGAGGCCAAGGATGGGCTAGAAGGTGTCAGTGGGGGGAAAATGGGGACATATGTAATATTTTAAAAATGAAGATTAAAAAAATAAAATGGAAACCAATGCAAAAAATGAAAGAATTATAAATAAAATATACATTGAAATATAAGAATTATAAAAAAGCGCCGAAACCGGTTTGGCTCAGTGGATAGAGCGTCGGTCTGTGGACTGAAAGGTCCCAGGTTCGATTCCGGTCAAGGGCATGTACATTGGTTGCGGGCACATCCCCGGTAGGGGTTGTGCAGGAGGCAGCTGGTCGATGTTTCTCTCTCATCGATGTTTCTAGCTCTCTATCCCTCTCCCTTCCTCTCTGTAAAAAAATCAATAAAATAGATTAAAAAAAAAAAGAATTATAAAAAAGTGTAAATGCATTTGAATTCTTAAATGTAATGGACAAATTTTTGCCAAATTAATTAAAGAAAAAACAGGTAGCAGAAATAATATACAAATGAAACTAGTAATTGAAATATTACAAGGAAGACCTCAGATCAGGATGGCTTTTCAGTGAATTATGATAAACATTTAATGACCAATAAAAGACCAACTGCAATTGTAAATACTTTTATTATTATTTTATGAATAATAATATAAATAATATGATTACAATAAAATAGCACACTCTTCACTAGAACAGAAAAAAAGAGAGAATTCTTCAAACTCTATCAGTTAAAAAAAAATAAAGATTTCAAACCTAAGGACAGAAAGATAATTAGGTCAATTTAACAATTTGTCAACTATCTTAAAATATTAGCAAACAAAAATTCAGCTTTGTGTTTATTCCCAATTAATAGGATAGGGCTTGTTATAAAATAATCTTGATTTATCAAAAAATTTGGCTTAATATCAATTAACCTTTTGCACTCGGATGTCGAGTTTGACTCGACACAGTTAGAATTAGAATAAAGGAATCGAGAAAAAAAAGCAAGTGAGTGCAAAGGGTTAAAGTAATCAACTGCATTAAAATAAAAGAAAAATGCCCACAAAATTATTGTCAATGGCATTCTTCATGAAGCCAACTCAAATGGAAAAGTTGTGCTGCAACGCATGGCTAAGGGCAACCTTGACCAACTTCTTCAGAAACGTCCTGGGTTGCAGCTCTGCATCAATCCAGCATTTGACATGGGTGCTCTAAGAAGAATGTGCCCTTGGTAGAAGTAGCTCCAGAAAGATGCATCCGTCAAGAAGCTGACAGCTGGAGATTGTCTGCCAAGCAGCCCTCCTAGACTTGGTTTTCCCATCAAAGTTGCCTATGAACTCCACATAGCATATTGTCTATCACCTATATCTCTAACTAGAGGCCTGGTGCACGAGATTCGTGCACTCCAGGGGGTCCCTCAGCCCTGCGTGCACCCTCTTGCAGTCCAGGAGCCCTCAGGGGATGTCTCACGTGGAGCAGGCCTAAGCTGGCAGTCAGATGTTCTTAGGACTGCCGCAGAGGCGGGAAAGGCTCCCACCACCACCGCTGCACTAGCCAGCCATGAGCCCAGCTTCTGGTTGAGTGTCTGCCCCCTGGTGGTCAGTGCGCATCATAGCGACCGGTTGTTTGGCTGTCTGGTTGATTTGCATATTAGCCTTTTATTAAATAGAACTAGAGGCCCAGTGCATGAAATTCGTGCATGGGACGGGGGTGTCCCTCAGCCTGGCCTGCACCCTCTCTAATACGGAACCCCTCAGGTGATATCCAACTGCTGGTTTAGGCCTGAGCCCTGTGGGATCAGGCCTAATCTGGCAGTTGGACATCCCTCTTGCAATCTGGGACTGCTGGCTCCTAATCGCTTGCCTGCCTGCCGGCCTTATCCCCCTAACTGCCCTCCCCTGCCAGCCTGATCCCCCTAACTGCTCTCCCCTGCCAACCCGATCCTCATAACTGCTCTCCCCCACTGTCCTGATCCCTCTAACTGCCCTCCCCTGCCAGCCTGATCCCCCTAACTGCCCTCCCCTGCCAGCCTTATCTTCCTAACTGCCTCTGCCTTGGCCCCGCCACCATGGCTTTGTCTGGAAGGACATCCAGTCTAATTAGCTTATTACTCTTTTATTAGTATAGATAGAGACCTGGTACACAGGTGGGGCTGGCTGGTCTGCCCTGAAGGGGGTCCCCGATCAGGGTGAGGGTCTCCTTTGGGGAGGGGCTAGCCTGGGATAGGGGCCTGGGGCTATTTTCAGGCTGGCCACAGCCCCATCGAGATGGGGGTCCCCACTGGGGGTAGTGCCAGCCTGGGCGAGGGTCTGGGGAGGTTGTCAGGCTGGCCACACCCCCATCGGGGTTGAGGGGTCTCTGCTGGGGGTGGGGCCAACCTGAGTGAGGGGCTGAGGGCCATTTGCAGGTTGGCCACACCCCCATGGGGTGAGGGTCCCCTCAAGGGGGTGTGGCTGGCCTCACTGATGGCCATTTAGGGGCAGTTTGCATGTCAGCCAAGCCCCCTACTTTGTATGGAAGGACATTTGGAAGGTCTTCGGAAGGTCTTCCGGTCTAATTAGCATATTACTCTTTTATTAGTATAGATAACATTTTGTCTGTTGGAATTTAGGGCTCGAGCATAGGAGCTGTTTTGACTTGCCTGTAGCTGAGGCAGAGTCCTTTCCTCCTCTGGATTCCACACAATGCTAAGGCTTTTCAAATCACCCAATATATGATATGGAACAATATTCCCAGCTGTGGAACATGCTGTCTCCAGTACCTGACCAGATCAACAGGCATTGTGTTCTCGCTTCATGGTGAGAGGTGCAAATATGCTAATGCTTCCTCTAAAGGAATGTCTTAACAAGTCCCTGATCATTGGTCTCTTAAAATTTTTATTGATTTTGTAGGCAAATCTGTATAGGGTTTATCTCCTACCCTCCGAGGCTTGTATCATAGTTAGGTCTTCTTCATTTGCTCTGATTATCAGATGTCAACAATAGAAAGGGTCAATGTGATATTCTGAGGGATGACCAAGCAGTGCAGATCATTTTTGGACTAGATTATACAGAGGGTGAAAGAGTTAGCATATCCTTGGTGTTAATGTAAAATATACAGTGCTGCTCATTTCATGTGAACATGAAATGCTTCTGATCCTCTTTTATGCTAATTGGGGGAGGGGTAACAAACAACATACATTCAACAAATAAATGGCTACATACCATATACCCAAGGCTGTGTTAATCTTCTCTAGCAAAGACACCTTATCTGGCATGGTGACTGCAATCAGGGATGCTACGTGTGTGTGTGTGTGTGTGTGTGTGTGTGTGTGTGTGTGTGTGTGTGTGTATGTGTTTGTGTGTTTGCTTTTATGGTAATCTACTGTCATTTTTCAAAATCTGACTCTAGCATGAGATGGAGATATGAACAAAAATATAATCCTTGCATCCTTCATATCCTTAGCAATATAATATCAGAAAAAGATAGTGCTTTTGTTTGTTTTGTTTTTAAATATACTCTTTTGGTTAGGGCGGAGGGAAGAAATTATTCAGGCTTCTTCCAATTTCCTTTGCCATGAAGATAACTCTAATCCCATAGGCCAAGGACCTTGTGCCAACTACCAATTATGTCTATTCCAATTATAAATTTGTAGACCAGGAAAATGACCACTAATTACATTACAGAACTAATGGAGGCAGTGGGAGTTCAACCTTGGACACAATTGCATTTATTACTTGTACTCCATATGTGCCCATTCTAATAAGGTTGGCATTATGATTCTCCATGTTTTATGTTTTGTTTTTTAATATATTTCAAAGAGAGGAAGGGAGTGGGAGAGAGAGATGGAAGGGCAAATGAGAGAGAAACATTGATCTGCTACCTTCAGCACCCTCCCTACTGGGGATCGATCCTGCAACCCAGCATGTGCCCTGAATAGGAATCATATCAAAATAGTGACCTCCTGGTGCATGGGACAACATTCAATCAACTGAGCCACAACTGGCTATGATTCTCCACATTTTTAGTTATTAAAGAAATTTGGTCCTGAGTCATCCAAGAGTTCTCAAATATTTGACACAGTTATAATTTGAATTTGAATTGGTGTTGCAGGGTTCTTTCTCCCGAGATTCAAACTCTTAAATAATCTTCATCCACAAATAGTCTAGGTCCTAAAATCTAGGAAAGAGGTGATGATTTTATTAGGGTGACATCTTTCAGTCTCCATCATCCAATGTCCTTTCATTGAATGTTAAAACAATGAGTAGAATTCTTGTAGGTTCCCACTTATTTTTCCTTTTGACATTGCCATATATCACAATAATTTTATCTACTTGATTTGTCAGTAAAATAGGGCCAATGTTTTAGAGTCCTATCACTCTAATTGTGACCAGTAAGCCTACCTCCACAATTGTCTCTCATATAGTCAGTAGTAGCCTACATGGAGAGATACCATCAAACGTTTGGTGATGCCGGTGCCCCTCTCACTAGCATATTCCTGAAAAACATGGTAAATGGTATATTATATTGCAATATAATAACCTTACAATATTTAGCTCCTTACCTAGACTAGTAACCCAAGAAAGCCCAATTTCTGGGTATTTTAACCCTCCTTTCACTATATGTGATGGCAATTCTGACATTTCAATGTCACTTAAAGCAGACAATGGCTTTTACCATGTTTCTATAAGTCATCCTAGTAGCAAGTCTGTACCATGTCCTGAGGTCCTTTCAAACATGTTAAATCTTGTATTCCAGGTCAGTGCTCTGAAATCAATAAATTCTTCCTGGATAAAGAAACTTCAAAATTTAGTTCCTCGCACTCACTATTTTCTGGTGGTACATACTAGCTCAATATTACAGATACTTTTTGTTTAAGTCCCTTTTTTTTCTTCTTTTTTCTTTTGTCCAGCATGTTCTCATCAGGAAACTTTTTAACTTAACTCTAGTTATAGACCTATGAAAAGTGGGCACAGATCCTGATTGGGGAGGGGCTGTGCTGCCTTTCAGTGAAGAGAACTCTAATTTCTCAGATAGAAAGGTATGATAATGGAGGAGTGGGCCATTTCTGTAGCACCAGTAGATTCAGAGGAACCAGTATGTACAAGATGTTCCAGGGAATCAAACCAGGTAATCCTATACCATCTGTCAAAGTCCCATTATGTCCCAACCAGGGTCCTGACCCTCACATAGCACATCAGCTTTTGTTTTGAAATTTAACAGTTTTGGAGCCAATAATTTTGACAATTAAATCCTATACTGTTGTTTTTTTTCTGCTTTTCCATGCAGGATATGAGGAAATTTTTACATGCTGCTTACGAGGCTGGATTTGATTATTAAAACCAAGATTTTGACAGTCATGTTCTCCAAATCTGCCACTATTACTAATAATAATAATAACTGGAATTTATCAAGCACTTACTGTATGCCAGATACTTCCATAAGTACTTGAATGCAGTAAGAGTTAATTCTCTCACACACACAAAAAATATTTTACTATTGCTTACCTCCTAGCAAAGTTCCAGAGAATAACTTTGATTGTTCAGCTTATACCTACTGCCTATCCCTGGACTAATCAACTATGTCTAGGTTGTGTGAGCATTATGACTGCTCCCTGGTGTTACTACATAATCAGACTCAGTTTAAGGTGAGGAGGAAAAGCAATCCTCAAAGGAAAGAGTTGATAACAGATATAATTTAAATGTATAATTATTAATAAAGGAATATGTGAAGGGTAAATAGAATTGAAAAAATATATATTTAAATATTTAACTGTTCATATTAAATATTTATTAATTTAAATATATTAAGAATAAGCCCAACTGGGCATGGCTCAGTGGTTGATCTATGAACCAGGAGACCATGGTTCCATTCCCGGTCAGGCACATTACCTGGGTTGCAGACTCAATCCCCAGTGTGAGCATGCTGGAGGCAGCCAATCAGTGATTCTCTCTCATCATTGATATTTCTATTTCTTTCTCCTTCTCCCTTCCTTTCTGAAATAAATAAAAATACCTTTTAAAAAAGAATCAAACTATTCAGAAAACATAGAAAATGTTATATTATATACTCCTAGAGGCCCGATATACAAAGATTCGTGCAAGAATAGGCCTTCCTTCCCCTGGCTGCTGGTACCTGGGACCCAGGCCTTTGCTCTGGCTGCTGCCTTCTGCCTTCACTCCCTCCTGGAACCACCTTCCACCTTTGCGCGCTGCCCAGAGGCCCGGAGCAGCCAGGGTGGGGTGGAATGCCTGGCCGCTACCATCTTTGTCTCGTCAATTTCCATATTCCCTCTTTATTGGCTGTGGGCACCACCATCTTTGTTGTGAAGTGATGGTCAATTTGCATATTCTGTCTTTATTAGATAGGATAATGAGAAATAGTTATATATTCTGGGAGTGTTTAAATTTTTAACAGCAAGAAGTATCAGTTTTATTAATTAAACATTAAGTTAAGTAAGTGATATAATTCTTTAAAGTTTATTATAAAATATTTTAACTGGCAATTCTTATTTTCAATAAGTGAGCATCATGAATTATGTATTTTCAGTAATGAGTCTATACACACACACACACACACACACACACAGTTATCCACAATTCTAACACTGTAATCAATTCAAAATTAAGAATGTTAGACAGGTTTTCATGGAATATTCAACATACATTTACTTATAAACCAAAGCCTTAGAACATATGGAGTAGTAAAGGATTCTGCAGTAATTTGGGAAGCATTTGAATATTTCTCTTTCAGTGTTGATTAAAAGAAATATGCTAGTATGTGTAGCTGTTACAGTAAATTTTACCTTCTTCATTATTTCTATTCTTATGTATCATATATAACATGGTCCTTATGTTTACATCAAAACTCAGTTAGTCCCTGGCCACTCAGAGCATCATCCACACACTGGATGGTCCTGGGTTTGATTCCTGGTCAAGGTCAAGTACCTGGGCAAGTACCATCCAGGTCGGGGCATGTGCAGGAAGCAATCCAATCCATGTATCTCTCTCACATCAATGTTTCTCTCTTTCTTTCTCTCTCAAAATATCCTCGGGTGAGGATTAACAAAAAACAAAAACAAACAACAACAACAAAAAAAAAAACAACTGTTAGCAAATGCCAATGATTATTAAGTGTGACTTCAAATTAAAATGTAAATACACTGCTTTCTTACTTATCTATAGGAGTTCCTTTAAGATGCATTTTTATACCAATATCATTTTAATAAAAAATGAAAACCGGAGGCTACTATATATTCAATATAATTTAAGATTGCTGTTGAATATTTTTAGCTATGAATTGAGAGTAATAGATACACTAAATGGTAATGTATAATTCTGAACACTATTGATCAATTTACTAACCTTGACATATGATAAGATAGAACATCTTTATTTGCATGCCCATATGTAGAAAAACATACATGTATACACACATATACACACAAAGAATATTATACATATTGTTTATATTTACTTTTATACATATTATAATTTCCTCAATTTATATCAACTACTTCCTTGAAAACATTAAAGTTTATGTTATTTATTATAAATCACATTTGAATGAAACAAATTAAAGTATAACATCCTTCCTAAATATGACTCACCTTTTGTAACTTCTTGTCTCGTCTTTGTCCCATGACAGATAACTCCATGAAATCATGCAGGAAGTAAAACAATTATACTAACCATTTACAAAATTTTGGACAATAATATGAGTAGGGGAAACAAATTAGCAAAGAAAATTTTGTTTTGCTTTTGTTTTTTGGATGAGGTTCAAAAATAAAATTTTGAAAGTTAACAGAATTGGTAAACATGTCAAAATGTGGAAAACATTTGACCGCATCACCAGAATCCAATGTTTCTAAGCATCCAGGATTGGCCCCAAAGTGCTAAGGTAAGTTAGACAGAAATACCTGATGTCAGTCAAGGGGAATAGCTTGATTGCTCAGCCATCCTTTACAATCTCCCACTGAAACAGGTAGAGGTGAAATGGTGTGTAGAGCAAAGTCATGAAGATTGATGGCACCTACTGCTTCCAAATGTGCCCTATCTGCATGCAAACCACTTGACACATGAGCTGATGGAAAACAAAGCATGTTTGCCCAGGAAAAGTGCTTCAGCAAGCTTAATTTCCATAGCCATTTGCACAGCAAAAGCAAGATCTAATAGGTCCCAGAGAAATCAGTAAAGCCATGATAAGAATTCAAAGCCACAAACTAAATAAAAAGAGATTATTAGCTACATTGCAGTAGGCAAACAGTGAAGTCTTAAGTGATCAATACTTGACAAGAGACATGCCACAAACTTCATGTATAGGTCAGGCTCACACACCATTTTTTAAATCAATCGACTGACTCTTGGACAAGGCACATAAAATGTCACTTTTTATCTTTCAGTTGATATTTTCCTCCGAGAAGAAAAACCTATCTATTCACCTCCCTGAGAGATTTGATCGAAAAGATAGTCACTCCTGATATAAGGTTTAAAGGGGAAAACTGCAATCAAGTGGAAATTTTTGTCAGTACCTTAATCTCTGATTTGTAGAAGGTTTTGCTTTGGGATATTTGGTGTGTCTGAGGATTGCCACCAAAGAGCCCTTCTGTTCTTTAATGGCTGCGCTAAATCTTAACAAACGTGAGCATGAAAACTATTGTACTGCACTTGTGAGGCATATATCAAAGTTATATTTTTTAAAGCTTGGGAAGGCAGTTGAATCATGCATGTTCTTTATGGAGCTCTGATCAGGCTGATAAAGGCAGTTCAGCTTCAATAAATGCGTTTTAAGTGAATGTTTTGGAAAGTGAATAGGAAATTCAAAGCGCAGACTGTTGCCAAACTGCTCCCACAGCCCTTTGATCACTTTGTTTCTGACATTTGGTTGAAAATGTCTTGTTTTTATTAAAATGTTGGCATCTGGAGACCAAAAAAGTTTAACTGTAGTCACTAAAAATATAATATACAGTAAATCATGAAATGACTTATTAAGTACTTTGTACACATTCCTCAAAAAGAAAACTATTTCCCTGTGGGGTCACACTCAGCATTGTACTTGTTTGAGAAAAAAAATTTCATATTGTTAAAAGAAAGACAAGTAAAGAAGATAAATCAAATACGAGCACTTTGCCTCAGGCAAAAAATAAAGGAACTTATACAGCTTTACTATCTGAAAGAATAAGAATACTAGCAATGTAAAAATTAATAAAATTAAAGTGACATACTGAATTAAAAAGCACGCATTTGCAAGCTGCCGTTAAATTATGATCACAGAACATACCTTTAATTCAAACTTTAGAGAAGATAGGATATTGTGGCTCTCTCACATTTTATATGCCAGAAGTGTGCTTCTATAATTAGTGATGCATATTTTCCTGATCACAACAACCCAGTTTAAAATGCATGGCTTCTGCAATTTAGGAATTGAGTTTATCTGAAGAGTAAGATATCTGTGTAAACCCAAAATAGTGAGTTAAATGTTACTCAAATAGAGACACACTCCTTAGTATGAGATGAATAGCCTAATTCTTTATACATTTAGATATGTGTAAAAGGCATAAAATGACATTCTATGTTTTCAACACCAGCAAAATAATAATACTAATTATAATTTGAAAAATAAGTCATATATTTACTTTTCCTCTAGTTATAAATATATTCTAACATTTACCTAGATGTCACTAACTGAATGTTTTAATACCTTCTTCACAATTTTAATTTTATTAACTTGCTAACTAATAACGTTCCCCCAAGACACTGCATTAATTTGTGATAACTGCCATAGTTATCACGTGTTCTGCAGTATCAGAGCATGAAGTAAAATAATACTTCTGAAGAATGGGACAAGCAGTAAATTGTGTTAATTCCAAATCTAACTAGCAAGGAAGTACCAAAAATAAAATGAACATGTATATATTATTATTTATCACTAACCTGCACATATAGGCCAACGCATTTACATGTTTTACTCCTTTTTTTCTTTCTTTATTGATTAAGGTATTACATATGTGTCCTTATCCCCCATAGCCCCCCCAAACTCCCCCACTCATGCCCTCACCCCCCTGTTGTCTGTGTCCATTGGTTAGGCTTATATGCATGCATACAAGTCCTTTGGTTGATCTCTCCCCCTTATCACACCCTCCCTTACCTTCCCTCTGAGGTTTGATGGTTCCATTGATGCTTCTCTATCTCTGGATCTGTTTTTGTTCATCAGTTTATGTTGTTCATTATATTCCACAAATGAGTGAGATCATGTGATATTTATCTTTCTCTGACTGGCTTATTTCACTTAACATAATGCTCTCCAGTTCCATCCATGCTGATGCAAATGGTAAGATTTCCTTCTTTTTTACAGCAGCGTAGTATTCCATTGTGTAGATGTACCACAGTTTTCTAATCCACTCATCTGCTGATGGGCACTTAGGCTGTTTCCAAATCTCAGCTATGGTAAGTTGTTCTGCTATGAACATAGGAAGGAACATACCATATATCCTTTCTGATTGGTGTTTCTAGTTTCTTGGGATATATTCCTAGAAGTAGAAACACTGGGTCAAATGGGAGTTCCATTTTTAGTTTTTTGAGGAAATGCCATACTGTTCTCCACAGTGGCTACACCAGTCTGCATTCCCACCAGCAGTGCACGAGGGTTCCTTTTTCTCTGCATCCTCTCCAGCACTTGTCATTTGTTAATTTGTTGATGATAGCATTCTGACAGGTGTGAGATGGTGCCCCATTGTCGTTTTGATTTGCATCTCTTGGATGATTAGTGACTTTGAGCATGTTTTCATATGTCTCTTGGCCTTCCTTATGTCCTCTTTCGAAAACTATTTACGTCAATTGCCCACTTTTTGATTGGGTTGTTTATATTCCTTTTGTTAAGTTGTATGAGTTCCCTATAAATGTTGGAGATTAAAACCCTGTCAGATATAACATTGGCAAATAAGTTCTCCCATGCAGTGGGCTTTCTTGTTGTTTTGTGGATGGCTTCTTTTGTTGTGAAAAAGATTTTTATTTTTATGTAGTCCCATTTGTTTAATTTCTCTTTAGTTTTCATTGCTCTAGGAGTTGTATCAGTGAAATATTGCTTCGGCATATGTCTGAGATTTTGCTGCCTGTGGATCCCTCTAAGATTTTTATGGTTTCCCATCTTACATTTAAGTCCTTTATCCATTTTGAGTTTATTTTGTGTATGGTGTAAATTGGTGATCTAGTTTCTTTTTTTTTTTGCATGTATCTGTCCAATTTTCCCAACACCATTTATTGAAGAGACTGTCCTGACTCCATTGTATGCTCTTGCGTCTTTGTCAAATATTAATTGAGCACAGTGGTTTGGGCCAATTTCTGGGTTCTCTATTTTATTCCATTGGTCTATACATCTGTTCTTGTGCCAGTACCAGGCCGTTTTGAGAACAGTGGCTTTGTAATACAGCTTAATATTTAGTATTGAGATCCCTTCTACTTTGCTTATCTTTCTCAGTATTGCTGCAGCTATTCAGGGTCTTTTTTTTATTCCCGATGAATTTTTGGAGAGTTTGTTCTAGGTCTGTGAAATATGCCATTAGTATTTTAATGGGGAGTGCATTGAATCAATCTATAGATTGCTTTGGGTAGTATGGACATTTTAATGATGTTGATTCTAGCAATCCATGAACACGGTATGTTCTTCCATCTGTTTATGTCTTCCTCTATCTCTTTTTTCAGTGTCCTGTAGTTTTCTGAGTACAGGTTTTTTACCTCCTTAGTTAAGTTTATTCCTAGGTATCTTAATTTTTTTGGTGCAGTGGTAAATGGGATTGTTTTTTAATCCCTCTTTCTGTAAGTTCAATATTGGTGTATAAAAATGCCACATATTTCTTGGTGTTAATTTTGTATCCTACTACATTGCTGAATTCATTTATTAAGTCTACTAATTTTTTTTTTATGGAGTCTTTAGGGTTTTCTATGTACAGTATCATGTCATCTGCAAATAAGGACAGTTTTATGTCTTCTTTTCCAATTTGGATTCCTTTTATTTCTTTTTTTTTTTTATCTAATTGCTATGGCTAGCACTTCCAGTACTATGTCAAATACGAGTGGTGAAAGTGGGCATCCCTGTCTCATTCCTGATCTTAGGTGTAATGGCTTTAGTTTTTTCCCATTATATTTTATTGATTTTTTTACAGAGAAGAAGGGAGAGGGATAGAAAGTTAGAAACATCGATGAGAGAGAAACATCGATCAGCTGCCTCCTGCACACCTCCCACTGGGGATGTGCCCGCAACCCAGGTACATGCCCCTGACCGGAATCGAACCCAGGACCCTTCAGTCCGCAGGCCGACGCTCTATCCACTGAGCCAAACTGGTCAGGGCAGTTTTTTCCCATTATGATGTTGGCTGTAGGTTTGTCATTATAAGACTTGTATTATGTTGAGGTATGATCCCTCTAATCCCATTTTGCTGAGGGTTTTTTATCAAGAAAGGGTGTTGGATTTTGTCAAATGCTTTTTCTGCATCAATTGATATGACTATGTGATTCTTATCTCTCAATTTGTTTATGTGATGTATCCTGTTTATTGACTTGTGGATATTGTACCATCCTTGCATCCCAAGATAAATCCTACTTGGTCATGGTGTATGATTTTTCTGATGTACTGCTGGATCTGATTTGCTAGAATTTTGTTGAAGATTTTGGCATCTACTAGTATGTTCATGAGGGATATTGGCCTGTAATTCTCTTTCATTATGTTTCACTCTGATAAACATCTTATATTAAATTTTCTGATAAAATAATTATAGAAACAGAGATATCATTGAAAACTTATAGAGACAGCTCTCTCTTGGATAATGGTGGATAAGTAATTTGGAATAAACCTCAATCTTCTTGAATAATTCAAGGCACTGGAGTGTTAAGAAGATATCAAAGAATTATCTGACAGAGAGGCTGGAAGGGAGCAAAATCAAACAGGTGAACTTGGCAATGTAGATTGCTGTTGTCCTTAAAATATGTAATTCTGGTAATTCTAGAGATGGTAGATGAAAGTCAGAAGGTGGAGTAAAGCTTTTGACAGCATCCAAAGAAAGGGAGAGAAGAATTTAATTCTAAGTCTTGCCGAGAAAGGGCATGGCCTTGTGAACTCCTTCACAGTAGATTGTGACACAATGAATAGAGACTAAGTAGAAGAATAGCTCAGAATAATACAGACACTGTAGCAATTTTTAAAATCATATTAATTCTTTATATAGGTTTAAGATGATAGTAGAGTGATTGGGCTCTCAGTCTCCTTGGAAGAAAGAAACAAATTTTCCCTAGAGGAAGATATCCTAGTCTTCAAAACATTTCTAAAACCTTTTTTTCAACTATAACATCTGGACACAAACATAACTAGGCATATGAGGAAATAAGACAATATAAAGAAAAATAATTGAACAAAAAGAATCTACATAAATTGAATGTACTAAACTAAATATGAATACAGATCTTAAGAAAATACTTACAATGTTTTACAAAATAACAGAGTTGAAAAATAATAAATATATATAAAATATGTAGAACACAGATAGTCTTATATATAACTAGAGGCCTGGTGCACGAAATTCATGCACGATGGGGTCCCTAGGCCTGGTTGGTGATCAGGGCCAATCAGGTGCCCTGCCTCCCTGCTCCCCGCCTCCTCCTTCCCTCACCACCTGGGTCCGCTGCCACCGACCCCCAGTTCCCCATCCCAGCCTGGGGCCCTGCCCCAATCAGGCGATTGGAGCCTGCCAGCCAGGGGGAGGGGTCAACTGCCACTGCAGCGGGCGGGTGGTGGGCCGATTGGGGCCTGATGGCGGGGGTCTAGGAACTGGGGGAGGGACCTGGGAGGTTGGCCACCGGCCCTGAGGAAGGAGCTGACTCTTGGCCGCCCTGGGAAAGGGACCACGTCCGCCACCACCCACCCCTGGTTCTCTGTCTCAGTCCAGGGGCCCAGCCCCAATCAGGTGATCTGGGCCTGCCAGCCAGGAGAGGGACCAGAAGGTTGGCCTGCAGGCCCCATCAGTGATCAGGGCCTGTGGGCTGGGGGAAGCTCCTGCATTGAGTGTCTGCCCCCTGATGGTCAGTGTGCATCATAGCCACCAGTTGTTTTATCGTAATGGTCACTTAGGCTTTTATATATATATAGATTGAAGTTCCAAAAGGAGAGATGAAAATAGATCAGAAACAATATTTGCAGAAATTATGATTAAGAATATGTTGATTGAAGATACCCACAGATCCTAGCTTTGCACAACTCAAGCAAGAGAGTAATTCATATGTAGACACATTATAGTAAACCTTCTGATAAATTAAGGCAAAAAGCAAATCTTAAAAGCAACTTCAGAAAAATATGTTACTGTTCAAAGACTAAAAATCATGTTGACAATTGATGATTCAATACAAACACAAAATGCAAGCCAGAATACAATACTGCCAGAATAGAATTCTAAATTTCTTGAAGTTGAAATAAAGACATTTGCAGACATATAGTCTAATGAATTGTACAGTTCAATGGTTTAAACACTATTCATATGCAGTGTTTTTGTAGAGCTCTCCTCCATATTTTAAGCAAATAAATTTTTTCCTATCAGCCTTTTTCACTATTTAACTGTTGGATCTGCACATAATAATTGGGACTACAAGGGTGTGTATGATATATATATATATATATATATATATATATATATATCCTATATAATAAAGAACTAATATGCTATTTAGGCCCGATGAAGAAATCGAAGAAATGACCTTCAGGAACCACCTTCCAGAACAACCACTGGGTGGGGGGCGGGGCTGTGAGGCAGCAGCTGAGGCAGCCAGAGTTGTGAAGGCCTACACTTGCATGAATTTCATGCATCGGGTGAAATATATATATTTCTAGCATATATATATATATATATATATATATATATATATATATATATATTATATTTATTGATTTAAGAGAGGAAGGGAGAGGGAGAGATAGATAGAAACATCAATGATGAGAGAGAATCATTGATGGGCTGCCTCCTGAACACCCCACACTGGGGATGGAGCCCACAACCTGGGCATGTGCTCTTGACTGGAATCGAACTTGGGACCTTCAGTCCGCAGGCTGACACTCTATCCACTGAGCCAAACCAGCTAGGTTGGTGTGAATGATTTTAGCCTTCTTCTCTAATAAGATATCTTTGCTCTTGGTGATCTTTCCTAATTTTTCAGTTCATGCTCTTCCAACTCTCAGCCTTCTCTTTCTCTTGATTTCTTGGCTACAGTCTCCATTTGAATTTATGACTAAAACAAGGTAAACAATATCTTCAACAATTTCAATGTCTTCATTATCTATGTTAAAGTTGTGTATTTTTTTGAGTTTTGTCTTCCTGATGTTCAAATGTAATCATACTTTCACACTTTTTTCATTTTTTATGAGAAATCATTTAAAATCATTGCTGCTTTCTGCCAGTAAGATGGTGTCCTTTGCACAACTTAAGTTATTGATATTTTGCATACCAATCTTTACTCTTCCTTTCTATAAGTGTAGCCCAGTTTTTTGTAAGAGATGTTTCACAGACAGATTAAACAAATAGGGTTATATAATACACCCTGTCTGAAACCTTTGCTTATAAGATACCACCTGTCTTTCCATATTCTATCTTGGCAGTGGCTCCCTGTCTACAATACAGGTTATTGATCAGGATCATCAAGTGCTGAGGATTGCCTATTTCTTTCAGAACAATCCATAGCTTCTATGGAACAATATTCAACAATAGAAGAATAACATTGTATCAAGGCTAAACTTAAGAAAAGAGACTTACTTGTTTACTAAATCAAAATTAGCCTCTGTGGGTGTTGAATTGAAATCAAATTTCTGTTAGAATCCCAAGAAATCAATTGTGACCAGCAGTTAATAACCAGTTTGCTAACAGCTTGAGGCAAAGCCAAGGGCAGTTAACACTCCTACAAATTAGTTGTTAACTGTGCTAATGACTGATTTTGCAGGGATTATTGCTATTACAAACAGACATCAATGCAGCTTTATCACTGAGTATAGAAAAGTTTGCAGCCAAAAACATGATTTTTACTCCCCCAGCTTGATACTCTGGATTCTAGTTAATATGATATTCTACCATCATATGGTGTTTGATTTCCTGCTTTTGCAGGAGGAAAAGTAATAAAAGGTTTTTGTTTTCCTTAATCATACTATAGTTGATTGAAGATTTCTAAGTTTCTTATGAGATCATAGGAAAATATGATACTATAAATATGTAAATGTTTTCTCATTTTGAGTATCTATTCATCATCAAATTGTTAAAATAGGCATGCTAATATTATCAGACACCATTGCAAACATACATGTAGTAATGTGAGCCAAAGTAAGTAGCAAGCACATCAGCCAATGGTGAGTGCATTGGAGCTTGCAGGGCATCCTTGCTACTGTAATTCATCTTGAACTACTGGTTTACGGTGGTGGAGATTGGTGTTAGGAGTCAGGTTGGAGGTGTGTAGATACAAAGCTGGATGAGGCTAGCTGCTGGTAAGGATGTGGTACAGGCTAGTAGGAAGAAAGGAGACTACATTCAGGCCCCAGAACAGCTGTGAGAGCCCTGGCCTTTGTCCTGCAAATGTATAGCTGTAAGGGCTAGCCCTGAGTACATGCAAAGCAGTGAGGGTCAGCTTCAGGGATCTAGACTGATGACTGGGACTCACACAGCCAAAAAGGCTCTGGTTTAGTGGTAATGAACTCCTTTAGCTTTTTCTTGTCTGGGAAGCTTTTTGTCCATCCTTAGGTTTTCAATGATACCATATAGAAGCCTGAACCAGCATACAGAAAATAAAGTAATAATATCTTAAGTTACGGGGGAGAGGTTCCTTATATATTTATGAAGTTGAATAAAATAATAAATATTTATGGCAAATACTAAAAATACAAAAGGAGAATATAAGTTTTTGAAGAGAACAGTGTAAAAGGCACCTGATCCTAACCTTCCAGGAATTTACTTTAATGGCCAAAGACTGGGCCAACTTCTATAGGGACTTTGAGGTATCAAGTCCTCTTTATTTCATCTATCCATCAATATTTTGATTTGTTGAATTCATATATTTAAAATCCTATTCCATTTACAACTGTCATTATATCAATTATGCACTAGCATTTATGTGGGAAAGAGCTTCCTTGCCTAGCAGCTCTTTGCTATGAATTTGTGATATTATATAATACTACATGGATTCCTAAAGTGCATTAGTGATTTGACATTAATAAATGAAAATTCAATTTTGTTGCTCCCTACCTTTTTTGAACATATCTGTTATATTAAAGACATTTTTATCAAAGGTTCTTAAGATGTAGTTAGGAGAAAAGAGATGAAAAACATAGTCATCTTTTTATCTTTTATCATACATATATTAACATAAGAATATTACCTCATTGGTGTATCATTTCATTATTCAAAAATATATTGCCTTTTTGTGTGTTATACTTGTTTTATTTTTATGAAATAGCTATTCATGATAACTTCCTTTAAATGTCATTTTAGGGACTAAAGCATAGATTTGGGCACCTAACATCACATCTTGAAAGCAGCACCACTGAGATATTAGGGCAGATTGTCACTACAGAAAAATGGATTAGCTATCCAGGTAATAGTGTCATTCATCTAGATTTGCAGTCTGTTCAGGTGTTCATGAAATAAAAACTAATTTTTTTCTACCTGAGACACCAAACATCCAGATTAAAATTAGATAAAAAATGGCCACAGCCTCTGATGTTTAAAGGTAGATGTTTTTAAAGGTAGATGCTTTTAAAGGTAGATGTTTGCAAACCTTTTAAAAAATGCAATGTTCCTCCTTGACCTAGAGTATTTGTGTTTTTTAAAATATTTTTATGCTTAGATTAACTAAGAGTTTATGATTTTATTGAACATTGTGAATTTGAAGGAACTAAACTATTACTAATTAAACTGAAATAATGGACCATGTAATAAAAAAATGCCATTTTACAGTCTTAGATAAGAACAAATTGCAAGAGATCTGCCAAGATTTGTGCTGATCTTAACATATGTGCTAAAAAAAATACTATCCTCAATAATTATTTGATTAATTTCCACCTGATAGAATAAAAAATGTGAATATAAAACATTTATTTTTACAATTTATGGTGCAGCTGATAGTCTTGATTTTATAGGGATTAATACTATAGACCAAAGAGATTTTACCACCTAGTAATCTCAAGACTTAGAATAGTTTTGTCCTATATCTTATATGCAAACAAGCATGATATAAGTTTTATGTCTTTTACATAGTATTCCCTAAACATTAATTAGCTTCTCCATTACTGAAATTTTAGGAATTGTTCCTGAAGTAGATAGAATATTAACCCTCACAGAGGTCCAACCTCTGATCCTATGCAACTGTGAATATTTTATCTCACATATCTAAAGAGAATTAAGTTTGCAGAGAGAATTAAGTTTGCTAATCAGATGTCCTCTGAATTGGAAGATTATCTTGGGCTATTTAAGTTGACCCAATGTAATCAAAAGTTTCTGAAAAGCAGAAGAAAAAGGAAAAGAGGAGGTGGGAGTGATTTGATATGAGAACTTGACTCACTGTTGGCTTTGAAGATAGAGAAAATGTTGATTGTGTGTGGACTGTAGAAGCTGAATTCTTTCCTAGATTCCCCAGAAGGAAAGAATGTAGCCCTACTAAAATGTTGAGTTTAGCCCAGTAAGATCCATTTCCAACAGAATTGTAAGATAATAAATCTGTGTTGTTTTAAGCCACAACATGTTTGGTAATGTGTTGCAGCAGCAACAGAAAAATAATATAGCACTTTAATATGCTATTAGCAAGCTTTGTAACATCTCTGTTTCATTGCTTTAGACAGAGGAATGCTTTTCTCTATAAACTACTGGTAGCTTTGTGATTGGTTTTCTTACCTCATCTTCATCTTCTCTTGTGGCTTGAACATAATAGGCCCTCAGAAGACATTTTTTATTTTGCACACAATGTGAGCAAAAAACCCCAAATAAATATAAACCACATATTTATACATATTTCAGGAGATAATTTATTGGCATACTTGCCCAAAAACTTCCTGGGTTGAAACAAATGAAGTGGAAGTTGTAATAAATGTTTAGTATACACTAAAATCAAACAACTATTGCTTTATCACTATCAACCTCCTCAAATACCTACTCAATCCCATTTGGCCTAATCACTGAATCTCCTAAGCATGAATTATTTCCATCATATTGGCTACTGGGTCTTCTGTAAGAAGGTACACTGGCATGTATTTTGTTTACAGCCCTCTGTTGTCATGTGTTAATTTCATGTGCAGGAGCAGAGGAGGTACAACCATATGCACCTGTCATTCTTTGCAACCCAATTCACCTAAAGTGCTGTGACAGCCTATGAGCTCTGAATAAAAATATGGTGTCAAAAGAAAGAAATTTTATCATAGGTAGTCAAAAAATTCAAATGAATCCAAGCCATCAAATATTATAATCTGGAATGACTATTGAAATTATTTTTTTCTGCCATGGATCTGTCTTCTACATTTGTGATATTGACAATCTTGAATAAGATTATATAAAATTATTTAACATGTGGAAATTTTCACATATACAAAATTAAACTTGCATGAATCAATTAAAGCTAAAAATACCTGTTGTTTTTTTTCTAAAAGTTTAACTTTGAGGAACAATGTACAGTTTATTTCATGAACTTTAATAAAATGAGTCCAGAAATATTCTGAGATGTTAATGAGCCTGTTTCTCTTATCTTTTATTTTTACCTTTAAGTAAGACATTATTCTGTGGAATGTCATTATAAATGCTGATATTTAAAAACATTCAATTCTGAATAAAATACATCAAGATGTATTCTATTAATTTTGTCTTTTCTCATTTAGGAATGATCTATTACTTTTACTCAGAGAGAACAATATTTCATCATTCTTGAACATATCATTCTTCATGGTGTTCTATTAACTGAATTTTGCAATAAAATATAAAGTATCAACTTAAATTTTGAGTGACAATAGGTGTCCAAATGATATCTCAATATGATAAAATATATGATATAAAATTGTTATCAGACAAGACTTTTCAGAGAGAACATTTTTTTTTTCTGTTTCACTAGAAAACTGCCATGGTTACCCTAGAAATATTTTTGACTTACAAGTATCAGTTCCACTAATTTTAATGTTAACAAAGCCTCTGAAGTCTCATCTCTCTCTCTATATATATATTCTCAATCTTATATTCTCAATAATATCCAGGCATTTTAACTCAAACTTAAAAATTTGTTGCAACCTTTTATGCTAAAATTAAGGTTGTGCTATTTAAGCTATTTAACTCTTCTATTCAACAGGTTCCTTGAAAAAACAGGTAGTGTACAAAACACTGTTTTTTGTTTTTAACAATAGAACTGACATTGATAAGCAAGCAGACTATTTTAAAAGTCAGGAATATACATGCCTAAACAACTTTGATATCACCTAGCACATTAGTTTAATTTTACAGAACAGAATACTGAGATCCACAAATACAATATTGACCCAGTTTCAATTACCAAGTAGGGGATCAATAAATACTGATTAATTAATGATTATTTGCTGTTTATTTTGAAACTGTTACCAATTTTCTTCTTAAAAGCAATATGTCAATACTGTGCTAGGAATTGCTGGCACTATACACATAACAAGGTAATATTTATTCTCAAGAAGGAGATGGCCTTTACATCAATACCTGAGAATATTTAGCCATTAAACAGACATTTAATGGGTGCTCTCAAGGTAGCAGTCATTGTGTGTGTTAAGGATTGAGTGGTAGTGAACACAGCAATCATGTCATAGTTTCTAGAGCATACAGTCAATTGAAAAAATGTTGGTTAATAATTGAACATAAAAAAAAATAGAATTACAGTGTGAGAGAAGAGAAGGAAGCTCAAAAAAGGGGGGGAAAACTTTCAAAACTTTTATATTAAATAAGAAAGTATAGTAATAATAGAGTTAAATAAAAATATATAAACCTGAACACATGACCCTGTAAATAAATATACTTTTCTGGTTCTTTCACTCAAATGGCAAGCAGCGTCCAGGTCACTTTAACTCCTTGGGCCTCACTCATGCTGACTCAGGGCTTTAATAGTATTATATGGTGAAGGACCAGGCTGTGTAGAGAGTAGCTGACCCTTCTTTGAGCCAAAAAAGTTCAAGAAAAGCCTAGAGCGTCTTGTCAGTAAGCAAAGATATTTTAGAGTAATCTGAAAGAATTTATTTAAAAAGAAATGTTTAAAAGAATTTGTACTGGCGCAACTGTGACCATTTGAGCATGAAAAAAACACACAAAAAAACTGTTGGCCCAGGGTAGTGCTTAGAAAGATTATCTATCTATCTATCTATCTATCTATCTATCTAACTATCTATCTATCTATCATCTATCTATCTATCATCTATCTATCAATCTATCATCTATCTATCAATACTAGAGGACAGTTGCAGGAAGATTCCTGCAAGAACAGGGCTTCTGGCAGGCTTCCCTCCCACCACTGCCACCTCTCCCTCCCCCCAGCGTTTTCCCTGCCGCCTCTGCCCCCACACCCCACCCTCCGCGCTTTCCCTCCCGCCGCCACCTGGTGCTTTCCCTTCCCTCCCGCTGTCTCTGCCCCCCACCCCACGCTTTCCCTCCAAGAGCCGCCGCCCCCCCCCTGTGCTTTCCCTCCCGCCACCGCTGCCCCGTGCTTTCCCTTCTCCTGCCGCCCCGCACTTTTCTGCCGCCCACCGCCGCCTGCTGCCACCCACCGCCCACCCTGCCCACACTTTCCCTCCCGAAGCCGCCTTGTTTTCTATTTCCCTCCCTCTTCCTTCTATGCTGTCTTCAGTCTTCACTCCTCCCTCAGCGTATGCAAATTAACCGCCATATTTGTTGGGTTAATGTTCATACTCGCTCTGATTGGCTGTGGGCGTAACAAAGGTACGGTCAATTAGCATTTTTCTCTTTTATTAGTGTAGATATATATATATATATTAGTGTAGATATATATATATATATATATATATATATATATATATATCTACACTAATATATATATATATATGCGCCATAAAGGGGCAAATGGCTGGGCAAAAGTGGTAACAATGGCCTCCATAGCAGCCTGAACTTGATATCTCTCCTGCTACTGACTTTTTATGACAAATTCCTGAAAGGAGAGAGGGAAACCATGACCATTTCACTTCTCTGGGCAGTCTGGTTCAGGGTGGTGTATAAGAATGAGTTTTTGTTGTTGTTTTTTAATATACTTTATTGATTTTTTACAGAGAGGAAGGGAGAGGGATAGAGAGCTAGAAACATCTATGAGAGAGAAACATCGATCAGCTGCCTCCTGCACACCTCCTACTGGGGATGTGCCTACAACCAAGGTACATGCCCTTGACCAGAATCGAACCTGGGACTCTTCAGTCTGCAGGCCGACGCTCTATCCACTGAGCCAAACCAGTTAGGGCAGTTATTGTGTTGGTTTTTTTTAAATACATTTTTGATTTCAGAGAGGAAGGGAGAGGGAGAGATAGAAACGTCAATGATGAGAGAGAATCATTGATTGACTGCGTGCTGTATGCCCCTCACCAGGTACTGAGCCCACAACCTGGGCATGTGCCCTGACCAGGAATTGAAGCATGACCTCTTGGTTCATGGTCGAGGCTCAATCACTGAGCCACACTGGCTGGGCAAGAATGAGTTAAGCACTTTCTAAAGGTGGTGGCGACAATGTGAGGACCATCCAGGTAGGGTGCTATTATCTGGTATATCTATTATGTCATTTGTGCCCAGGTCACTAGTGTTTAAATTAAGGTTTATTTGTATCTCCTTGGGGTGCTACTTTCTCATTCATATATACTCAAGCAGTGGTTTAGAGCCTTCGTGTGCACCTAAAGAGTTTATAAAATCAGAGGCTGCTGGGCTCCATCCCCAAGGTTTCTGCTTTAGTAGCATTTGCACTTCTAATAAGTCCTCGGGGTGTCACGGATGCTGCTGGTCTGGGAAACACACTTGGAGATCCTGTGCTAAGGACCAAAGCTGTAGTTCTGAAAATACTCTTGCTCTCTCCCAGTGGACAATCAAGGGCTTCAAGCTGTGTACATTCTTCATACCTGGAAAGGGACTCATTCACATGTGCACACTTACCTGGGGCCACTGAGATCAAATGTTCTCTGAGGGAATGCAAGTTGCCCTAAGGATTAACTGCAGAAGCCACAACCGAGACTGACTTACCATCTGAGAAGCACAGTCCCCATAGGAGCCCAAGTGGACTGCAGCCAGGGCAGTGAAGATGCTCAGAGAGGAAAACATTTCTACTCTCCTGATTTTTATTCATCTCTTGGAACAGGTTGAAGCAAAATTCTGCATTTACCGCAGCAAGGGAGGCCATCTTGAAATGGAATAACCAGATGAAATGAGTTCTGAGTATATTTTCTGTGAATATGAGTTTTATATTATTTTACTTTTCAAAGCTTAATTTTTTTCAGCTTTGGGTTTAACCATCAAATAACTTAGAACAAAAAACTAACGTTCTTTTTGTCCGGTATTCTCGTTGCCAGCACTAAAACTATCTCTTCTGGCAACAAGATTATGATACACTCATTTTTTCCCCATTAATAGTCTCTAGTGCAGTGTTTATGTGTTTCTGCCCTTGGTCTCCTATTCATATCTAGGACATATTTCCGTTTCTCCTTGATGTGGCATGTCTCTCCAGTGGTCTTTGATATTTTCATTTTCAAGTCCTAAGCAGACACATTCATGGAGCCTATTCAAAAATCACTGAAGATTTCTAAACTGAAATAAAGAAAAAGTGCTGTTTGCAGTAAAATAATTATTACATTAGACAGTATATTAAAGGGGCTATATAGTCCTGGAGGTTTAACAAAGCATTTCCTTACACATTTTCTCCATCATAGCCTACATACACATTCTCAGAATAATTATGCATCTTAACATTTTAGGACCATCTTAATTACAAATATACATCCTTGGTCCTATAAGTGTATTTATCATTTTCAGACCATTTTCTGATTCTTTTTGAAATGAAAATGTAATTACAAAATTATGTATGTCATAAGCAGGCATATGACTTTTCAACACAGAGGTCTATCTCTTATTAGAGAACCTATGGTATAATAGCAAATTTAAAATACAGGATAAAAATGAGATTATCTTTGAATTCTTGATAATGTTATTTCTGTCCCCACGATGGAATTCTTCAGGATTCTGTTTTGGTATATCTTTGCAGACTTTCTTCATAATACTCAAACTGATCTGAATACCACAATAGAGGTTGTCCCAAACTATATGAATAAACATGAATACTCCATGAATACTCCAAATTATTCTGCAATATGTATCACACTCAATGGTGTGGCAGGACCCAAGAGACTTGGATTCTTAAGGGACCCAGGCCTAATCCTAACCCTGTTTCTAATAGTTGAGTGACCTGGGTCAAGTCTTTAAGTTCTCTGAGCTTTTAAGTTTTGTCTTACTCAATGAGATGATTGATTTACAGCAGGACTTACAAAACATGTGTCCTTCACCCTTATACCTATAAGAGGACCACACTGTAATATCAGGTCAGGAGGCGGGACATATGTATGGTTAGAAGCAAGAATATTCTAAAATTGTCATTGCATTGACTTTGTTGAAGTCACAAAAACTCAATACCTTTAAAATGAAAATGACTTTTAAGAAAATAAAATAACTACAAATATTTATAAGTGCTATGAAGGAAACGAATGACACTTTGAAAGAATGTATTCAAGGGAACCCAATTGTATTGCGTTTTAGGAGAGCTTTCTCTAAAAAGAGTTACAATAGTCTGAGATCTGAAACAAAAGCAAACCAAAACAGTATGGGTATTATTCTGGACCAGAAGAAAATTTTGTATGCTTTATAATTGAAAAAACAATCAGTGTGGCTAAATCTCAGGTAAACATGGAGAAGATGACATGATATGAGGAAGAGATGGAGGCATAAGGTAATTCACACAGAACCCTATGTCTATACCATAGATTTTTACCATTTTTGTTAGGGGTTATTATTATAAGAAATATTAATCATGCTCTGTTAACTGTGATTGTTCTATTATGAATAGGGAAAACATATTCTAATCTGGCCAAGAATTGTACATGGGAGCCAACATCAGAATACAGTCCATCCTCCTTTTCTAAGAACTATCTATTTTTATGGAAAGATTAAGCAATGTAGTCCCGGAGGTGCCTGGAGGCACCCACCCTCTGAGACCCCCAGCCCACATTGCCTGTACCTTATAATCAGTATATCTTGCCTACTTTTCTATTCCTGTAATTCTTACTTTCCCATGTAATATTTGTCCATCTATCCAATTATAAGCAACTGGCTTGTGAGGAGGAGCAGAGCAGATTTTTGTAGATGACATGTGTAGATGAAAGAGGCCACATGCTGACATGACAAGCTCAGGGGAGGCTTGCATGGCAGTCTTGCAAACTCAGAGACCTAAAGTAACCACAAAGAATGGTCTGAAATTAAACTTTAACTAAAAGCAGTTATGGTGGGCAGTTACATCCTAGGCCGGTATCTTCACTGACAAGGTCAACCTTTACCTTAACTGAGCCTGTCTTTTTGCATCTATGATAACATACCCTTGAAATGTCTGGGTAACTTCTAACTTCCCTTTTTCTGGAGCCCCTGGTATACAACCAAATGTGGTAGGCCCCAAGACAGATACCACACATTCCTTGATTATCATGCTAATTGTTCCTACACCCATCTAAGTATGTGTCCATCATTTTACTTTTTATCCAATCCCAGGAGTTTCCCCTCCCCCCATGCTTTGCTTTATCCCACCTCCTTAATCTATCGCCAATGAATTTCATGTAACCCACCTATGTCCCTCCTTTGATTGCAATGTATAAATACAGATGTAACATGCCATTCTCCAGAGCATTATCTCAATTCATTGAGGTTCTACTTCCCAGCATATGTCGACAGTTTGGCTCAAATAAACTCACAAAAATTCCTTACAGGTTTCAATGTGGGTTTTTTTTACATTAACACATGCTGGTCTCCCATACTGCCAGCATTATTGGAATGAATGTCCATGTATGATCAACCCTGTCTCTGCTTAATTGGCTCAAGTAATGACAGGCAGCCCAGGCCCATCAATTGTCTGTTACACTTTAAGTACAAAAAACTGACAGAAGTTTTTAATCAGACTCATAATTTTGTTGTTAAAAATATATCACTATTAGAGATTCTTGTATGTTTTGTCTTCTTTCTCCTGGCCCTAGAACTTGGTACTTACCCCAGATCAGTCCCTTTCTTATATGGACTTGACAATATATTTATTATGAAACAGCAACTAAAAGTTAAGAATCACCCTTTTAGTCCTCCACAGATCTATGTGTTTGGGTATTTGATTGGAAGAAGATTACCATAGTGTTACATTTAACTTACAGTTTGGTCAGGCTAACCCTGCCTAACGTGATTTTAACTGATGAATCCTTATGTCACAAAAGTGACCACCCAGAAGTTGATCAACAAGAAATATTCTTTGATTTTATTTTTCTAGTACTGCTGACATTCATTATTATTTTATATTAGTTTCAGGTGAATTGGTTAGACAATTATAAAATTTACAAAGTGATCCTCCAATTATTCTAGTACACACCTGGCACCATACATAGTTTTTATGTGAATTTTATTGACGATATTCCCTATGCTTTACTGTACATCCCATGACTATTTTACAATTGCCAGTTTGTATGAATAAACCCTTCACCTTTTCACCCAGCCCCCTATCTCCCTCTCATCTGGCAATGTTCAGGTTGTTGTTTGTGTCTGTGAGTCTGTTTTGTTTGTTCATTTGTTTGTTCTTTAATTCTACATATAAGTGAAATCATATTGTATTTTTTGTTCTGACTTATTTTACTTGCATACCTTCTCAGTCCATTCATGTTGTTACAAATAGTAAGATTTCTTTTTTTATGTCCAAGTAATATTCCATTGTACATAAATAACACTTCTTTTTAAGATTGTATTTTATATTTTTACTACAGGCCCGTTGCATGAAATTCATGCACAGGGGGGTGGGGGTGCCTTAGCCCAGCCTGCACCCTCTCCAATCTGGGACCCCTCGAGGGATGTCCGACTGCCTGGGATCGGGCCTAAACGGGCAGTCGGACATCCCTCTCACAATCCAGGACTGCTGGCTCCCAACTGCTCGCCTGCCTGCCTTCCTGATTGCCCCTAACCACTTCTGCCTGCCAGCCTGATCACCCCCTAACCACTCCCCTGCCAGCCTGATTGATGCCTAACTGCTCCCCTGCCAGCGTGTTTGCCCCTAACTGACCTTACTTGCAGGCCTGGTCACCCCTAACTGCTCTTCCCTGCAGGCCTGGTCCCACCCAACTGCTCTCCCCTGCAGGCCTGGGTCTCCCCCAACTGCTCTTTCCTACAGGCCCAGTCACCCCCAACTTCCCTTCTCTGCCGGCCTGGTCACCCCTAACTACCCTCCCCTGCAGGCTTGATTGCCCCCAACTGCCCTCCCTTGGGCCTGGTTCCTCCCAACTGCCCTCGCCTGCTGGCCATCTTCTGGTGGCCATCTTGTGTCCACATGGGAGCAAGATCTTTGACCACATGGGGGCAGCCATCTTGTGTGTTGGAGTGATGGTCAATCTGCATATTACTCTTTTATTAGATAGGATACAGGCCTGGTGCATGGGTGGGGGCCAGCTGGTTTGCCCTGAAGGGTGTCCCGGATCAGGGTTGGGGTTCCCTTTGGGCGTGGGGCGGCCTGGGCGAGGGGCCTGTGGTGGTTTGCAGGCTGGCCATGCCCCCTGGCGACCCAACTGGAGGCCCTGGTATCTGGGATTTATTTATCTTCTACAATTGAAACTTTGCAGCCTGGAGCAGAGCCAAGCCTTCTGCTCACTCTGTGGTGGCAGCCATTTCTGTTGGGATTTATTTATCTTCTATAATTGAAACTTTGTAGCCTGGAGTGGAGGCCTAGGCTGGCCAGGGCTGCAGAAGCTTGGCTTCCTCCATCACCTGGGGTAACTCTAGCCTCCTGCTCTGTCCAGCTCCATGAGTGCCACCATTTTTGTTGGGATTTATTTATCTTCTATCATTGAAACTTTGTAGCCTTAAGCAGAGGCCTGGGCCGGCAAAGGCAGGCGAAAAGCTTGGCTTCCTCCATTTCCAGAGAAACCCAAGCCTCCCTCCTGCTCTCCCTGACCGCAGCCAACTTGGTTGGGTTTATTTGCATATTCACTCCTGATTGGCTGGTGGGCGTGGTTTGTGGGTGTAGCAGAGGTAAGGTCAATTTGCATATTACTATTTTATTAGATAGGATTGATTCTAGAGAGGAAGGGAAAGGGAACTTAATTGTATTGAGTTTAAAGAGAGAGAAACATCAATGATGAGCAAGAATCATTGATTGGCTGCCTCCTGCATGTCTTACACTGGGGATGGAGCCCACAACCCGGGCATGTGCTCCTGGTTCATAGGTAGACACTCAACCACTGAGCCAGGCCAGTTGGGCTACCATTCGGTTTTTTGTTTTTTTCAAACATTTATTTATTTATTTATTTATTTATTTATTTATTATGTATTTTATTGATTTTTTACAGAGAGGAAGAGAGAGGGATGGAGAGTTAGAAACATTGATGAGAGAGAAACATCGATCAGCTGCCTCTTGCACAACCCCTACTGGGGATGTGCCCGCAACCAAGGTACATGCCCTTGACCGGAATCGAACCTGGGACCCTTGAGTTCTCAGGCCGACGCTCTATCCACTGAGCCAAACCGGTTTTGGCAACCATTCGGTTTTAATGGTGAAATCCTGAGAACGAGTCCCTCATTGCTCTGGCAGGAGAGTAAGAGTAATTATGATTAAATTGATTCAGAGCTTGCTCTATAAAAAGAAATACACCCAATTTGGGATAAGCCTTATACTAGCCGGCGAAATGCATTTCTTCCACCAAACATCTCTATCCTGCTGTATAACATAAGGACAAAAATAAAACAAAACTCACAACTCAGCTGAAATCATGACTTCAAGGAAATAGACTGGGAAAGCTGAAGCCAGAGGAGGTGTGAAGGTTTGGGGCAGGGTGTGGGGGCTATATCCCTGTAAAAACAGTTGTAGAGATTACAGCCAAGGAAAGAATCAGTAAGCTCAAAAATAGATCAGAAGAAACTCCCTGATTTGAAATGCAAAGAAAAAACATTGAAAACTGAAAAAAAAAAAAAAGAGAGAGAGAAAATAGAACATACAAGAATGGTGGGACAGATTAAAAAAGCATATCATGTGAATAATTGGAATATCAGCAGGAGAAGAAAGAGAAACAAGAGCAAAATAAATAATTTCAGTAATCATATATGAGAACTTGCTAAAATTAATAAAACATACAGAACCACAGGTAACAGAATGCTCAGGGAACATCATGCAAGAAAAAATACCTAAATACCCCATGCTCAACCACTGAGCCACACTGGGTGCGGCTGTAACACTTTGTCTTTATCCCCTCATCTATTGATGGCTACTTGAGTTGCTTCCAAACCCTAGCTATTATAAATAATGCTACAATGAACATAGGAGTGCATATATCTTTTTGAATTAATGTTCTGGATTTATTTGGATATATACACAGAAGTAGAAATTGTGGGGTGATGATATAGTCCTAGTTTTAATTTTTTTGAGGAGCCTCCATCCCATTTTCTAGAACAATTGCACCAATTTACAATCCCACCAACAGTGCACAAGGTTTCACTTTTCTCCACATCCTCATCAACATTTATTTGTTGATTTATTGATGATAGCCATTCTGACATATATGAGGTATTATCTCATTGTGGTTTTAATTTGCTTTTCTTTGATTATTAGTGACATTGAGCATTTTTCATAGGTTTACTGGTCATCTGCATATCCTTCTTGGAGAAGTATCTATTGAGGTCCTTTGACCACTTTTTAACTGTATTGTTTTTGGGGTTTGTTTTGGTGTTGAATTGTTACCAGTTCTTTATAAAATTTGGATATTAATCCCTTATCAGAAGCATTATGGGTGATTATGTTCTCCCATTGAGTGAGTTGTCTTTTCATTTTACTGATGGTACCTTTGCTGTGCAAAAGTTTTTAGTTTGATGTTGTCTTATTTATTTATTTATTTATTTATTTATTTATTTATTTATTTATTTATTTACTAGAGGCCTGGTGCACGAAATTCATGCACCGCAGGGGGCAGGGACTGGTCCCCTCAGCTCAGCCTGCACCCTCTCCAATCCAGGATCCCTCGGAGGATGTTTGTCTCCCTGGGATCATGCCTAAACCGGCAGTCGGAAATCCCTCTCACAACCCGGACCACTGGTTCCTAACTGCTCACCTGCCTTCCTGCCTGACTGCCCCTAACTGCCCCCCCTGTTGGCCTGGTCACCCCCAACTGCCCCCTGCCGGCCTAGTTGCCCCAAACTGCCCCCCACCACCGGCCTGGTCTCCCTTAACTGCCCCCCTGCCAGCCTGGTCGCCCCAACTGCCCCCCCTGCCGGCCTGGTCGCTCTATCCAGCCTGCTGTTGAGTCATTTGGTCGCCCATCACTAACCCTCCTGCTGGCCTGGTCACTTCACACAGCCTGCTGTTCAGTCATTTGATCGCCCCTCACTAACCCCCCTGCTGGCCTGGTCATCCCAACTACCCCCCCTGCGGACCTGGTTGCCCCATGCAGCCTGCTGTTCATTCATTTGGTTGCCCCTCACTAACCTCCCTGTGGACCTGGTCGCCCTACGCAGCCTGCTGCTCGGTCGTTTGGTCGTCCCTCACTAACCCCCATGCTGGCCTGGTCGCCCCATACAGCCTGTTTGGTCGTCCATTTGGTTGTGATGGTCACTTAGGCATATATATATATATATATATATATATATATATATATATATATATAATTTGTTTATTTATTTGTTTGTTTCTCTTTCCCAAAATTGTATATCAGAAAATAATTACTAAGAGAAATGTCAGAGAGTTAACTGCCTATATTTTCTTCTAGAATTTTTTGTTTTTAAGCCATACATTTAAGTCTTAAATCCATTTCAAGTTTATTCTTGTATATAGTATAAAAAGATGGTTCATTTTTATTCTTTGCATTTATATCTGTTCAATTTTTCCAACACCATTTATTGAATATACTGCCTTTTCCCTATTGCATAGTCTTGCTTCCTTTGTAATATACTAATTGGCCTTATAGGCATGGATTATTTCTGTGGTCTTTATTCTGTTCCATTGAACTATCTGTCTGTTTTCATGCCAGTACCATGCTCTTTTGATTACTATAACCTTGAACTATAGTTTGATATCAAATAGCATGATATCACCAACTTTGTTCTTTCTCAGGATGGATGTGGCTGCTCAGGGATTTCTGTGATTTCATAAAAATTTTAAGATTATTTATTTTAATTCTGTGAAAAATGCTATTGGTATTTTTATAGGAATTGCATTGAATCTATAGATTACTTTGGGTAGTATGGTCATTTCAACAATGTTAATTCTTCCTATCCATGAGCACAGTATATGATTCCATTTTTTTGTATCTTCTTTAATTTATGTCTTCTGTGTCTTTTTTCCCCCCCAAGTAGAGGTCATTTACCGCTTCAGTTAAATGTATTCCTAAGTATTTTTTGATGAAATTGTGTGTAGGATTGTTTTTTTAACGTATCTTTCTTTTTTTTTCTTTCTTTTTCTTTTTTTTCTTGGTTAATCCTCGCCCAAGGATATTTTTTTCTATTGATATATTTAGAGAGAGAGAGAGAGACATTGATGTGAGAGAGACACTGTTTATGCAACCTCTGACTTTCAATATATTTGTGAAACCATCAATATGTTATTATCAGCCCATATATTTTATTATTTTATTGTATTTAAAATTATAAAGTATAGTGGCTTATAATAAAATCAATTTAAAAGTTTATAGGACAAAAAGTCAAATTACCATCCATTTCCACCTGTTCCCAAATCATCATGCACATTACCTAGGAGTAAATGTAAATATTTTGGTTCATGATTGCAGTGTATTTTCAAAACTTTTCCTATGCATTTATAAATGTGTATGTGTGGGTAGAATTTTCAATATTTTATTATGAAAAATTTCAAATATACATAAAATTCGAAAATATTGTCACCATAGTATCACTTTTCTCAGTATGATCTCAAACACAAAGTCAAAATGAAGAGAACACTTTATTTGAATTATTTAAGTGCTCTTTCTTTTGGTCATGCTGTGATATCTATTTTTCCTTCTTTCTATGGTTATAATATGTGATCTGATGAAGGTTTAAGCATCTCTAGATATCTATGTTTACCAGTTATGGGGATGTTATAAAGTGCAATCATAAAAGACATAGAAATGTAAAAACTTTTGTACTCTTTCTCATGCTTTTTAGATACTGACAGTTAACAACAACAAAAGAACTGCATACTAGTCTTCAAAAAAGTCTCCAAAAGTTCCAAAACCTTTAATCTAATTTATATTATTTCTTTCTTTCATTTAATTGTAATTTCAGTAACATGTATAAGCAATTTTTAAAACATAAATGTATTGAAGCAAAACCATAGAATAGCATAAGAAATATTACCTATTAACTTCTTTTTTCTATAGCTCAATAGCAACAACAAGATACATATTAGATTAGCTCCTGTTGAAAACTGGCTTTTCAAGAAACTGCAACTTGGTCTCCTGGGTCCAAAGTTTCATTATAACATCTTTTCTACCTGTCACTTGCCTTGCTGTCTTAGTTAAATGCTGCAAGTAGTTTTATAAGAAAAGGATTCTAGCTGAATTTACTTTAAGAAATAAGTGTTGAAGGAATAGAATAAAGTTCTAGTTAAGTAGTTGCTTTTTAAAAATGTAGTAGCTAATTACAAAAACACACACATATAAACACTCATCAGTGATTCTATAAACTACCCTGTATTTCAAAGAGAGCTTTTTGTTGATGTGTTTTAGATTCATATTTCTTAGCATAAGTATAAAGATTAAATAAAAGTATGTCAACAATGATAAGTACCCAAAATAATATATATTTGAAAATTCACCAGAAGAGAGAAGAAGCTGTCACAAAGTGAGAATCAGAGGTGATGAGCTAGTTAAATAGCTGAGAAAATTGCAGCAAAATAATGTCAACGTACTAGCAGAGTTCCAAATGCGTTTGAGAAATCTCAGGTTTGTTTCTTCTAGGTGGATGGATAAATAATAAAATAATATTTCCCATTTATTATTCTATCCAATAAACACTGAACATATACTGTATGCTAGGTATTAAGTTAAAATATAAATATTCAACAAATATGTCAGAGCTTGTTGTCTTGAATTCTGTCTTAATATCTATTGGATATTTTCATTTTGATGACAGACATTAAGATTCAAACCTACTGGATTCTTCTCAAAATTTTCTTCTTCTTCTGCAATCTTTATTTCCTTTAACTACCAAGGATTATGATGGTCACAATAGAATAGATGGTAGTTAAAGGAAATAAATATTGCAGAAGAAGAAGAAAATTTTGAGAAGAATCTAGTAGGTTTGAATCTTAATGTCTGTCTTCAAAAATGATATTAAGACAGACTTCAAGACAACATCTAATTAATCTTAAGTATATTTGACTACTTTACTCAAATAACTTCCAATATTGTCCATGTCTTCATATCATCTTTAGCTCAGGCCACAAAGTCTCTAGTATTTACCTCTTATCTGAAGCACTTATTATAGTCTCTATCTATGACAATTCCAATATACTATGGCAATCAGAATGGTATAATCCTATCTAATAAAACAGTAATATGCAAATTGACCGCACCTTTGCTACACCCATAAGCCACGCCCACCGGCCACGCCCACCGGCCACGCCCACCGGCCAACCAGGAGCAAATATACACGTTAAACCAGCAAAGATGGCGGGGGAAAGGGCAGCACCCATGTCAGTGAGATCCAAGCCATGATGGTGGACCAGGGCAGGCGGCGTGGGTTAAGGCCGGCAGCCGCCTGCCCAGGTCCGCCATCACCAATCACGGACCTGGGCAGGCGGCGTGGGTTAAGGCCGGCAGGTGGCTGCCCAGGTCCGCCATCACCGATCGCGGACCTGGGCAGGCGGCGTGGATTCACGCCCGCTGCCGCCTGCCCAGGTCCGCCATCCCCGATCGCGGACCTGGGCAGGCGGCGTGGGTTAAGGCTGGCAGCCGCCTGCCCAGGTCCGCCATCCCCGATCGGGACCTGGGCAGGCGGCGTGGGTTCACGCCCGCTGCCGCCTGCCCAGGTCCGCCATCCCCGATCGCGGACCTGGGCAGGCGGCGTGGGTTAAGGCCGGCAGCCGGCTGCCCAGGTCCACGATCACAGATCACCGACCAGGACAGCTGCCTGCCCAGGTCCATCACTGATCTCAGAGCTGGGCAGGCAGCGTGGGTTAAGGCCTGCAGCCGCCTGCCCAGGTCCATGATGAGGGATCACGGACCAGGGAAGGCGGCGAGGGTTAGCGCCCGTAGCTGCCTGCCCAGGTCCGCCATCACCGATCTCGGACGAGGGCAGGCAGCTTGGGTTAGCGCCCACAGCCGCCTGACCAGGTCCTGGATAAGGGCTTCGAGTCAGCCATCGCCAGTGGCAGCTGACTCAAAGCCCCTATCAGGGATCATGGACCAGGTCAGGCAGCGTGGGTTAAAGCCCACAGCCGGCTGCCCAGGTCCGTGATCACCGATCTCAGAGCAGGGCAGGCAGCGTGGGTTAAAGCCTGCAGCAGGCTGCCCAGGTCCACGATCATGGATCACAGACCATGGCAGGCGTCATGGGTTAGCACCCGCAGAGGCCTGCCCAGGTACCGGATCACGGATCCAGGTGGCGTGGGTTAGCACCCACAGCCGCCTGACCAAGTCCCCGATAGGGACTTGGAGTCTAGCATAAGGAAAAGAATAGTCAGCAAAAGCAGGAGACAAGGTTTCATAAGTTCTCCCCCAGGTCACCACTGTTCTCTTATACATTTTAAGTATCCCAGACTTTGCATGATGGGATTTGATTTGAATTATGCCTGATAGAGATTTCATGACATGAATTGTAGGCTCATTCTTTCTTTTTGTGGTTGCCTGACTGAGAAAGGCCTTGGAATGAGAGAAGGCACTTTTATTTTCCTTTTTCATTCTTTAGAGGCTGAGGAATTACAGTTATATGAAGAAGTTAGTGAGAGAATGAAAGTCTCATGCTGTATTATTCTGTAAGTTTTATCATGTGGACTATCAAAAACTTGGTGGGATCCTTTTCAAGAGGTGTTACAAAAATTATGTTGAAATTAACATTCAAGAGTAAAAGGAGAGAAGTGAGTGGTGGGTAAAGGAAAGAACTTTGTCCTAGAAACCAAATAGAAGCCACATAAACCTTCAGATTCTTACTCATTGTGCTTTGGAGGTATCCTATCTAATGAAAGAGTAATATACAGATTGATCATCACTGCAACACACAATATAGCTGCCCCCATGTGGTCAAAGATCCTGCCCCCATGTGGACACAAGATGGCCACCACAAGATGGCCAGCAGGAGAGGGCAGTTGGGAGGCACCCAGCCTGCAAGGGAGGGCAGTTGAGAAGGACTAGGCCTACAAGGGAGGGCAGTTGGAGGTGATCAACCCTGCAGGAGAGGGCAGTTAGGGGTGATCAGGCCGGCAGAGGAGGGAAGTTGGGGGCAAACAGGCTGGCAGCAGAGTGGTTAGGGGCAATCAGGAAGGCAGGCAGGCAAGCAGTTGGGAGCCAGCAGTCCTGGATTGTGAGAGGGATGTTCGACTGCCCGTTTAGGCCCGATCCCATCGGGCCTAAACGGGCAGTCGGACATCCCTTGAGGGGTCCCATATTGGAGAGGGTACAGGCTGGGCTGAGGGACAACCCCCCTCCGTGCACGAATTTCGTGCACCGGGCCTCTAGTAGAATATAAATATGATGATGTCAAACTTTTGAATTTGTTCTGATCAAAGTATCTCAAAAGCATCTGTAATGACAGTATGGAATACATAATTTTTGGTTGAGTCCTATCCATTTTAAGACATTCAGTCTCACCCCTGATTTCTACTTACTCAGTATCAGTAGCACCACTATCCCCATAATCTTAAAGAACAAAATATGTTTCCAGATGGTTTGCTAAGGGCAAAATTGCTCCTCATTGAGAATCACTCCTCCAGACAATCAGGAAAAATTCTGAATTTCCAAATATAGCATATATGAGTCTTCCTAACCAGGGAAGTGACCACTTAGACCACCTCATTTATTGCAGATATACTTTTCTTGTTTAATGTCTTTGAGAACAGGGACAAGTAGTTGTCTTGATTATTATAAGGTTCCAAACATATAACATGTGTAGAAATCAGCTAAAAAAAAATCTAGTACTGGTTCCCTGGCAGCACAATTAATCTCAGTCCCCCACCCATTGGGCTGAAACTCCTAATGAATTCCCTGCCCCATTAAGGAGATCCTTGTGCACTGGAGAAACCATGATTTATACAAATAAAGTGTTGCAACAAGGAATGCTGAGGTTAATGCCAAGGAAGTTTCAAAATGAGCAAACCGAGACCTAAACATATCAGAAATTGCTCTATATCCCTATAATTATTTTTGAACAATTTGAGGTCTGGCTTGTTTGAGTAGTAGTTAGTACTATTTCAATGAGAGAGAGAGAGAGAGAGAGAGAGAGAGAGAGAGAGAGAGAGAGGAGAGAAACGGTGAATGGGAACTTCTTAATAAATGAAAGCATATCTGTATAACTTGAGGGGTCCGAAGTATTACATTACACTATAGTACAATCTGGCAAACCATGATTTATTCATCAGAAAAGATAAAATAATCTTTGAAGTATACTCTGTTTAAAGAAGATAACATTATTTAACATTCTTTTAAAAATATTCAACAAACATTGACAAAATAAAAATGTTTTGACACTTTTCAGCAATTTGGAAATCAACTTTCAGGGCAATAACTTTCTTAGAAATGACAAGACTTTCTTTGAGCAAGCATTAAAAAAAAAGCCAAATTTTATTTACTCTGTGGTTAACATGAATAACTATGATGTAGAGTCAACTTTTAGAAATATAAATTATTTAAGCTATAAATTGTGAAATTACATAATTTCATAAAATAATTTTAAGAATTTGATATGTTATACATATATGTATACCTTAAACCATTAAATGTATGATAAAATTTAATGCATACATCATGTAAAATAATATCTAGTATTTCACAAGTAAATTTATGATACTAGTGGTTATATGACTGCTTGATTTTAAAAGACAGTACTTATAATAGTCTTTGCTGAGGCTAATTTATGGATATAAGGTAGGAGGTGTTAAAAGTATAAAGCATTTGGGGATTCATGAAGCCATGGTAACTCACTTTTTTTTCATTTGCAATACCTAATAAAATATTATTCTAACAAGGAATTTGGTAATATAAAAATTAGAGGCCTTTTAAATTGAATACTTTTTAAATTTATTATAGGACTCAGAAAATTTTTGTAAATCTCTGTGACTAATTTCTGAATGAGAAATGATAATCCTATATAATAAAGAGCTAATATGCAAATAGCTGCCATGCCCTCACACCCTCACGCACTCGTGCCCTCGTGCCCTTGTGCCTGGACCAGAGGACCTGAGGCTGCACCCCCCCCCCCCGGCGCCAGGTCGGGGGACCTGAGGTTGTGCCCCTGCCCAGTGGGGCTTGATGGGGGACCTGAGGCTATGACCCCCACCTTGTGGGGCTCGACTGGGGTGTGGCTGGCCGGGTCTGGGTCTCAAGCAATTTCAAGGTGTGCACAGGTGGGCAGGGACTTGACTCTGGGTCCTATGGCATGCCCCAGACTCTGACAGGAAGAAGATTTTCATATAAATTTTACTAATTTTCTTTCATCTCTGATACTTCTATTATAGGGAAAGGGAAAATAGCAATATTAAAATATTGCCTCTAATTAATTCCCTTTTAATGTGCACAAATTTCATGCACAGGGCCACTAGTATTTATAATAAAACTTCAGTACTAGTACTGCTTTTTACAGTTATACTGCACAAAGTTATTTTAGTGTTTTAGAAATAACGTGCTAGATATTGTGCATTTTGATCTTGCATAGTAATGTAATAGCATGAGCTTAAAATATTTTTGGAAAAATAAGTGATTAGGTAAATTATTTAATTAATGAATAAACACCAGTTACTGAAAATCTATTTAGGTTTGGCACTGTGCCAGCTGACATTTGTTGACTAAATTTCTTTTGCATCTGGAGAATGCTTTATATTAATTAATAGTGGCCCAGTGCACAAAATTTGTGCACGGTGGGGAGAGGATGTCCCTCAGCCCGGCCTGCACCCTCTCCAATCTGGGACTTCTAGGGGTGTGTCCGACTTCATGGACTATTTGGATTTTGTATTCCACATAGTCCATGTACCATATTTGATATTACAATTTGAAAAAGTTGAGGTCACTGGTCTTCATCTGGAATTTCTGCCTTAACTATACGGTCAATGTCATCTTCTGTTTGTAATTTGGATTCACTATCTAATATCAATAATATGTGAGCCTGAGGCAGGCCGCGTTTCTGAAATTCAATGACATGAACTATAGCTATTACTTTGCCAAATAAATGGAATTTACATATATAATTTAAAAGAGCATTCAGCCTAATATTAAAAACTCTGGCTACCAAGTCAAGTCTGTTTTCAACTTTTTGCCAGCATTGTAAATTGTTTGTAATATCTGCCCATTTGGGGTTGCAAGTCATGGTTATGAATAAATTGGGCTTGCCATACTTTGTTACAATTGCCATAGCATGCTGAAAACGCTGCTGCATATTTCTGGGACTACCCTCAAAAGATGATGGAAGTATTATCATTTTACCAATTGGAACATTGTCATTTTCAGATCTAGATGTGAGATAATCCATCAAACCACTATATTTTTCAACTCTCAACTTAGATAAGTGTGCTTTAATGAAATTTATCTGATTGGCCTCCATTGTTGAATATGAATCCACAATAAACCATTGAGTTAATTTTCCTGCATTTAAAATAGGATTGAACGTGTCACGCACAGAGAGATGAAATTCATACTACTGCATTTGTGTGACTCGTGTCCTTACATTTTGTCTAGTATCATTGTTGATTACACTGTCGTCTCCAAGTCTTAATGCAATATCTGTTCCCCAGCCTTTTTCACCATGTGGAAAAAGAATAGGATATGTCATTGCATCTAATGTAGGAAACAGGATACTGATTTGTTCCATTTTAGTGGCATTAAAATTATTGGGATATGGTTTACAATGAATGAGGAAGTCCCTTTCAAAAGGAAGTTCTCCATCTTCATTTCTGAATATGATGGCAACCTTGGTTACACAGGGAGAATTATATCTACCTGGATCACTGTTACAATCGTATTTAATCGCCATTGTTACTTCTGTGGGAGCAATACCTTTTGCTGCTGCTTCAGATTGGGCTTCCTTTTCTACCTCATGTTGCATCTTGTACAATTTTGTTAATTTATTTCATGCATGAGGTTGTTGATATTGATCATGAGTCTTTTCCATCAGACGTTTTTTCATCAGAGAAATTTAGTGATAGGCAAAATTCACATCTAACAGTCATTCCACCATAACTATGTTCGAGAATTGCATCCTCTTGTTCTCCATTTTCATTGAGAATGCAGTTCCTACCAGTATTAGTAGTACTTGTTGATGATTGTTCTTTAGACAATTCTGTCGACGCAGCCACCTTCTTTCAGCTTCAGAGGCATGTTGCTCTTCAGACATTTTCTGTCAATGATGCCAGCTTCTTTTAGCTACAGAGCTATATTGTGTCATTAGTTGATCTTTAGACATATTCCCACCTCCCTGCTATCAGGGTCTGGGATGCAGGTGAATGAGCATCCTGGCTGTCAGGCTGCTGAGAGCTGGCTGACCAAAGGCTATTTCTGGCTAATTCTGTGGGGGATGGGACTCCCTCCTCCCTGCTGTCCAAGTCTGGGTCGGCGCCCACGGGGACACAGGATCAAGTCAGCCTGCACCAGGAGACCCATACATAGTCAAGTCCCATCCCACTTACGTGTGCCTCAAAATCACACGAGATCCAGACCTGCCTGCACCTATACAGAAGGACTCAGCATCAAGCTGCACAGAGCTGTGGGACCCCCCATGGAGCTGCCCCCAAGGTGCAGGACTGAGGGAACCCCAGTGGAAGCCATGCGGAGCAGCAGCCAGGACCTGCCCCCCGGCAGGGCTGAGGGAACTCCAGCGGCAAGTACATGGAGCTGCTGCCAGACCTCCTACACTCCCCCCCCCCCGCTTTCGTGGGGCTGTGGGAACTGCCATCTTGTGACAGCATTACAATGTGAGGGTTAATTTGCATATTATCTCTTTATTATATAAGGTCATATCCAGTTCTGAGAACATACTCTGAGGAGGATTTAACTGTCCCCATGTGTTTTTGTTGTTGTTGTTTTGTTTTGTTTTTCTCTTAAAAAGTTAAGAGGGGAAACTTGAAGAGACTAAATTGTTCTCTACTATTACATACCCCGTAAGAAGTAAATTGGGATGCAAACTCTCTGTTTCCTTCTTCAGACGATCTTGGCTTTTTCTAGAATAACACATTGCCTCTGAGTTAATACATGAAAAAAATAAATTAGTCCATAAGTATTATTTTCTTTATCAAGGAATACACTTCTAAGACACCATTATTTTGTATGAGTTGATTATTAAACCTCATATTTCAGTAAGTATGGTAGGTAGAATGGTGCCTCTTTTCTTCAAAGATCTGTATCTTAGTTCCCAGAACCTGTGAATGTGCTATGTTATATAGAGAGAAGAATTAAGGTTGCGAATGCAAATAAATGTATGAATCCACTGAGGTTAAGACAGGGGCATTATTTTGGATTATCCAGATAGGCCTAATATTCTCAGAAGGTTCCTTAAAACTAGAAGAAAGAGGTCAAATGTGAGAAGTGATGCAATGTGAGAAAAAATAACCCACTGTTGCTGGTTTTGAAGGTGGAGGAAAGGGGCCATAAGTCAAAGAATGTGTGTGACCTCTAGAAGCTGGGAAAGGACAAAAAATGGATTCTCCTATAAAGCCTTGAGAAGGAATAGAGGCCTGCTGACACCTTGATTTTAATCCAGTGATATGTCTTGGACTTCTGACCTACAAGACTATAAGATAATAAATGTGTATTATTTCAAGTCATTAAGTGTGTATAATTTATTACAGCAGCAATAGGTAACTAATACAGTAAGATTTTACAGTATTAGTTGTTTTGCTTTGATAAAGTACATGGTTATGTCTAAAATGATTAAAACTATGTTCTCTTTTTTTAGTTTATTGTCTTAAGAGAAGCTGGCACGTATTCTAAGTGGATGGCTATAATGGCAAGAAAACAATTAGAGTTCTGACTTTTCTAAGGAGTCTAGCATCCCCACAGATGCTTGGACACCTCAGCCAAATATATTCTTAAAAAAATATAGTCACTCATTGACACAGGCAATAAGGTAGTGAAGACCTGGGGGGTGAGTAGGGACTGGAAGGAAGGAGATAAAGAGGGGAAAATAGGAGATATCTGTAATACTATCAACAATAAAATACATATAAAAATAAAAATATATATATAGTCAATGAAAATATTTATTATTAAATAATAAGTCCTAAAGTTTCAAACATGTCAAAAATGGCTTAGAAATAGTTAAAATCATGACTTTTATAAGAACATAAAATTAACCTATACCAAATAGTTTTTTAACCCATGAATAAGGGTTTAAAAGCATTTTGAGGGACTGGATAATATGTACTTTCATAAAAATATTAGAGGCCTGGTTCATGAAATTCGTGCACGGCGGGGGGGGGGGGGGTGTGGTTGATGTCCCTCTGCCCCTCAGCCCAGCCTGCACCCTCTCCAATCTGGGACATCCCTCTCACAATCTGGAACCGCTGGCTTCTAACTGCTCTATTGCCTGTCTGCCTGATCACCCCTAATTACCTCTTCCTGTCAGCCTGATTGTCCCTAACTGCCCCCCTGCCAGCCTGGATGCCCCCAAATGCCCCCCCCCCCCCCGCTGGCCTGGTCGCCCCCAACTGCTCCCCCTGCCAGCCTGGATGCCCCCAACTGCCCCCCCCCGCCGCTGGCCTGGTCGCCCCCAACTGCTCCCCCTGCCAGCCTGGTCACCCCCAACTGCCCCCCTGTCGGCCTGGTCACCCCACACAGCCTGCTGTTTGGTCGTCCATTTGGTTTGTTTCTGTTGTGACAGCCCCTGGCTTTTACATATTAGGACTAGAAAGAGAGTACTAGGTTATATAAAAATTGGTTGATAATATCTTACGGAGCAATAAAACTGATATCTTGGGATTCCTTTTGACTAGACAGAAATGATTTCAATTTCCCCTTGTCTAGGTCTTCAAGTTGACATGACTTCCTGTGCCCTTAATTAATAGTAAATAGTGACATCAAACATAGATTTACCCCCCAAAACGAAATAATCATCAAGTTTGCCTTTAATTGGAACCATGCAGGGCACTGGAAAATCATGTGTTCCCCTTGCCTATATCCAAATTTTAGATAATTGTATTTATTTATTTATTACTTTTAATCTTTATTATTGAAAGTATTACATATGTCCCCAGTTTTCCACCTTCTAGACCTCCCCTTTCCCCAGGCCTTCATCACCCTATTGTCTGTATCCATGGGTTATGCATGTATACATACCAGTTCTTTGGTTGATCTCTTCCCACCCACCTACCCATCCACTCCTGCCTTCCCTCTGAGATTCCACACTCTGTTCCATGCTTCTGGATCTATCTTGTTCATCGGTTTATTTTGTTCATTAGATTCTACATATGAGAGAGATCATGTGATACTTGTCTTTCTCTGACTGGCTTATTTTGCTTAGCATAATACTCTCCCAATCCTCCCATGCTATCGCAAAGGGTAAGGCTCCTTCTTTTTTATTGCTGCATAGTATTCCATGGTATAAATGTACCACAGCTTTTTTATCCACTCATGTGCTGATGGACACCTGGGCTGATTCCATTTCTTAGCTACTGTAAATTGTGCTGCTATAAACATACAGGTGCATACATTCTTTCTAATTGGTGTTTTGGGTTATTGTTTTTATTAACAATTCTCCAATTCTGATCATAATATTTTAGAATTATTCTTGATAAAGCAGGTGATATCAATTAAATGGTTAAGCCCCTCTTGAATGTACAGTATGAACAACTGCTGAGGTCAGAGACTTCTAACATTTTTTCAATAAGGAACATAGGATTGTACCTTTTAAAAAACTACAATTTATTCTTCCTATTTCTAAAAAGCCAAATTCAAGAATTTCTCTTCAGAGATGTCTATTACAATGCCTATAGATTTTGTTGAATTCTTCTGTTTTCTCCCTCAAATTTCTTTTTTTTTAATATGTTGTTATTGATTTCAGAAAGGAAGGGAGAGGGAATGAGAGATAGAAACATCAATAACGAGAGAGAAGCATTAATCTGCTGCTTCCTGTATGCCCCACACTGGGGATCAAGCCCCACACTGGGGATCATCCGGGCATGTGCCCTGACAGGGAATGGAACCATGATGTCCTGGTTCATAGGTCAACACTCAACCACTGAGCCACACCAGCCAGGGTTCTTCCTCAAATTTCTTAAAGTTCCTAGCGTGCCAGAAAATTATTATTATTATTTATTAGACTTAGGCATATATATATATATATATATATAATTAGGTGTCAGGTAACTTTTCCTGAAAGTGTCTATATGCATCGACTCTACATTATAAGTTTGCAATTTGTTCCTTAATGGTGAGCTTATCATACATAATTATAGGTGAATAAATACTTCTCAAATATACTACATGGAGTAATCTTTATTGCCCAAGTGATGGTCTGCATGTTTCTTATTTTTCCTATTAAAATAACTACATTGTCATAAAAATTCAAAGATTTATTAAAGTTATTTGATTCAGAATTCTGAATTTTAGTGAGAATTAGGTTCATTTAAAATGTTTTATTTCCATTTATAAAATGATAGTCTACTAATTGAGAGTTCAAGAACTAATAAGAAATATGGCACTACTCACATAAACATGAGAAAATGAAACATCAAAAAATAGTAACAATACTATTTCAAAACAAATAACTACAATTAAATGTCTCTCATTGGGTCATTAATAAATGATTCTTGTTCCTTCGAATCTGTGTTCACCAATCAGCTATCATATCGCTGCCTGCTTCTGGAACAGAATACTTGAAATTCTGACATCTGTGTCAGGTACACTTTTATGGCAGTGTAGGTGATTTCAGTTTAGGAGATGTCTGACACTGTGCTAATAAATAACTTATTGAGATGCCATTAGTTAAAATACCTGGTGTCATCTTTTCTATGAGACTCTGAGAGTGACTTTCTTTGTTGACAACTCAAAGTCTAGCTGTAAGAAAGAGAGTTAGGAATATGAGGTGTGACAACCATTACTAAAAGTGAGACAAGCTGGATGAGTTTAGGGGTCTACTGCATGGAAGAAAACAGAAGACAAGGAATCAGATTGGACCAGCTGAGCTGTCTGAACACAAGCTGCTAAAAATGTTTCCTCAAAAAATTAAAAATGGAACTGCCTCTGGATCTATTAATCCTATTTCTGGGAATATATCCTAAGAATCCCAAAACACCAGTCAGAAAGAACTATGCACTCCTATGTGCATAGCAGTGCTATTTACAATAGCCAAGATCTGGAAACAGCCCAAGTGCCCATCAGTAGATGAGTGGATAAAAAGGTGTGGTGCATTGAGGAAAAGGAATAATGCACAGCCATAAAAAGGAAGGAACTCTTACCTTTTGCAACAACTTTGCTGGACATGGAGATAATTATACTAAGTGAAATAAGCCAGTCAGAGAAAACAAAATCATATGATCTCACTTATGTGTGGAATCAAATGAACATTATAAACTGCTGAACAAAACAGAACCAGAGGCATGGATACATGGAGCAGACTGACAGATGCCAGGGGAGAGGAGACAGGGGTGAACTGGATAAAAGAATTTAAAAAGATTAGCCAAAACACATATATTCATAGCCCATGGACACAGAAAACAGTGTGGTGAAGGCCAGGGTGAGGGGCTGAGTAGAGGTGGGCAAATAGGGGAAATGGCAGACATCTGTAATAGTGTCAACAATAAAAATAAAGTAAAAAAAAAAAAAAAAAGTCCAGAAGTTGTACCCCAGCACCCTCACATCATGTTCTTTGGAACTTCTGATATATTGAATTTCCCTAATCAAGACTTTTTATGGACCTCTTTATCCATTTCTTTGACCAAATAGATTTTCCTCAAGGGTTGATGTTTATTGTCACTCTCCATAAGACCCAGTTTTATTAACTGAAAAAGAAAGGTAGTTGGCTACTGTGAATTCCTGGATATTAATAATTATCATCAATGACCTCTACTCTTTTGCTTCCCAAAGTGCTCATTCCTGCCGCTCTTTCTTGATTGATCACTTTTACTAGCTACCAGAACACTCCAAAATCCCATGAAAACTTTTTTTTGGTTCCCTGTGTAAACTTATTCATAGATTTTAATTTTCTCATTGTTAATCTATACCACAAAATGGTTTTGCAATTCCTTGAACTCCTTAATTTTAATAAATTTTACATCTTCTACATTTTACTTATATGCCTGCACACAAACCACCTGGTTTACCTTTCCAATTAAAAAAAAATGGCTCTTATAAAATCAGTGCACATCTGATGTCCTCACAATTCAAAGCAAAAGTATGTGGACTTGAAAATTTATTGTAACTCTATAGGTTTTCTATAGGAACAACACATAGCATGCCATTGTTTTACATCATTGGTGCACACATAAAATGCTTTCCTCATCTTTGCCCCACCTGGCACCAAGGACATATAAGCTCTTGTTTAGGAGTACATAGAATAAACAGTCTATTAAATTTAGAAATTCTTATCCATTAAGAATCCAAATTCTTTCTAGTAACAAGTTAAACAATCATTTTATTCTACACAGACAAATAAGTGTGTTTCCATGGCCAGTCATCTCTTTCTTTGAAATGTATCACTTTTTTTTTCTATCTGCCTTTATTGATTGGCTTCATGTAGGATCATCATCATTTGAGGCTTTAATTATTGCAACAATTTTTAATGCCTCTGGCTTTGATTCATCTATACTATAATATATTTTAAACACTATAAATTTTATAACTTCTTAAAATAACTAGGATCATGTTATCCTTTGCTAAAATATCTATAAAAATCCATAATATCTTATATGTTTACTAGTTATTTATGGAAGAAATATTTGATGCTTATTATGGTCTATTCCCTACTTTAGGCCACATGGAAACAGTAGTATATAAAACATAAAATGTCTCTAATATCATGGAGCTTAAATTATAGTTTTAAAAGTATATAAACTAATGTGATGGAGAGTGATAATGTGAAAACTATAGGGGTTTTCAGAAAAAAATGCCTTCTAAGCTGCTGACTCTAGTTAATTGATCTAGGTAGGAGAATTAGCAGAGAAATTATCTGGAAGCAGAGTTTTCTGGATAAAGTGAAAAAAAAAACAGTGTAGATACTGTAGAGAAAAAACAAACTCTGCGGGTCTGTTAACAAAGATGATCTGTTCTGCCATGGAGAGTGAGGAGGAGCCTGGAAAGAGAAGAGGAGGAAAGGAAAGAACTATTTGGCGCCTGGAGGCCATGGAAAAGGCTTTGCATTTCATTCTAAGTGCAATGTGATACCTTTGGAATTAGGATTATTTTGATTCCAGGCTACAGAAGTCCAATTTGAACAACTTTTAGGAAAAAATGTAAGAAATTTAATGAAAAAAATTGGTAGAGATATTTCACAAGATGCAAGGATAGCAATAGAGCTGGGTCTTAGGAACAAAATCAGGGATTGGAGATACACTCTAAAGCGGTGATGACCTCACTTGGCACCATTGCTTCATCCAGTGTGTCTGCTTCATCCTTCTGTCTTTGGAAAGTAAAAGCTCACAAGTTTCATATTTCAGTACCAGAAAAGGACTCTGCCTTCTTCCCCCACACCTCTCTGCCTCTCTCTCTCTCTCTCTCTTCCTTTTCATCTCTCTGTCTCTGTCTTTCTGTTGCTACTAAAATTTGTAGAAAGGAGTACTTGAATTAAATTTCCAGCAATACCTAAAAATGAAGAAGTAGATAAACAAACAATAAATAGCTACATGTTTTTATAATATATATATGTTGTAAACAATTATGATTTTATGTTTGTCTCTAAACAATAGTATCAAGTGGGTATGAAACCAATTGTCATACAATTAATTAACCAACAACAATTAAACAATGTCATACTCAAGGTCATCCACTAGCTACTGTGGGGAGCTCAGTTCTATTTAGAGACAATCATCTTTATATTCATATATGCAATGCAATCTATCAGATTAAAGCAAATAACTTTACCTCAGCATTCAACATCCTCTAATCTTTCTCAAATTATGCTTATATCAACTTTCCATTAAATTTGTAATGTTATCTCAGAAGTTCTTGAAGGGAACTTATATTCTACATCTCCATCAAGACCAAATTTATTAAGTCTTGTTTACTTTAGGGATCACTTAAAGTACAAGTCTCCTTTATAATCAGTTATTATCCACAAATGATTTAGTATTTTCACTAACCTGAGAAAACTTGCTAGCACTGAGTTCCATACAAACTTCCATTTCTATCCTCTGAATCCACCCTTAGTAGTTAGAAATTTCCAAGATTATTCACACTGTTCTCACACATTCTCCTAACTCCTTTGTTTAACTGATACGTGTCTATTCCTTGATGATACTATTTTCCCAGTAATACACAAAAGCAAAAAATTCCTTCCTCTCTAACACTACATAATTTTAGGAAAAGAGGCACGAGAGCTGCTATCCTTTTCTGAAATACTAATTCCTGGTTCACAGTATTCATCTAAACTTCTATTGTCATTATTTTTGGAAAATTCAAAATATAGGTTAATGATATATTTGTATCCATTTTCCTCTCTCAAGCACCCTAAGTGACTATCACAGTTAGCCATTGTACTGGGTCCTCAAATTGGCTTTTCCCCACTTTCAATCTATTCATTCTGCACAGATGAACTTGAGTGGTCCTTTTATATTTGAAACAGATCATAAAATGCCCTTCTTGAAACTTTACAGGGCATATCATTTTACTTAGAACAATAGGTAATTTTATGCCTTATTTTTACCAAGCTTGAAAAGACCAGGCAATTTCAAACTTCCAGACTTATCCAGTGGCTCTTACATTATTCTCCATTCTTTTGATTTGTTCTTAAAAGCCCTCTTATTTTCTCTGGATCATCTCAGGTTTCTTTCCTGCTTCAAGCTCTTTATAATACATTTGCTCTCTCACTCTTTCTGAGTACAGAATATAGTTCATTTCTATTCCCAAATATATTTATAGTGATATAGATTCATTCTTATCTTTCTACTTAAATATCAACAACTAAGAAAGAACTTCCCTCATCACCCTATCTAACACATTCTGCTTTATGGTGTTTTTAGTAAACCCTGCTAATATATTGTTTTATTCTGTTGTAAACTGACATGAGAAAAGAGGCACTAAGTTACAGTTTTTCATAAATATCTATATCTTTTCATAGTTAGAGGGAATGAGGGATATATATCTCTTCCTAACTTCATAGGTAACGATGAAAACAAGCCTCAAATCAAATTCTGCCATACACTCAAAGTCCATTAGGAAATAAAAAAAGTGAGCAAACAAAAAATCCAAAACAACTTAACATCCACTTGCAAAATTCTGTGCCTTTTTAGGTACTTCATCCGTTCATTGCATAAAAGGTTTAGAATCAAATTAAACACTATATAGATCAGTGGTAAATGCAGTACTTTTTAAAATTTAAATACAAGTGTCAATTCAAATACAGACAACTGGGCTCATAAGATCCTAATGCACTGTCCAGGTAAGGATAGATGTGTCTGTATTACACTTTTAATTAAAACACTCATTTCAAATATTACTCCATTAACAATAATTTATTTTTAACATTGATTTGTTTATTAGTAAAGTACTTCCTGTTGATAAAAAATACATGTAGCTGAGTGAAAAGATTGGTATTGTTTTTTAATGGAGTATTTCTAAGATACTACTTAATAATTTAAGTAGAATGCAATCCTAATCAGGACATAGTACAACTGAGTGTATATTATATACATATGAATGTGTACTTAATGAAACAACTAATATTAATATGACATAGCAATATATCTATGTATAATAGAGATATTGCATATAGGTATATATGTATATATACATATACATAGTATATATATTAGTTATTAAGACTGAGAACTAATACCATTTATGCTTATTATAAGAAATTGATAAAGATAATATTATATACAATTAGTAATATCAGGTATTGCTTCTAGAAATTCTTGCAGATTAACTTATCTATAACAATTTCTACTCAGCTAGGTGAACATTTCTTTGTAAGCACCACTTTAACAATCAAGAATCCTTCAAGACCGTCTTTTTGCAGTTTAACCAATTCTAAACTATAAGATAACATACTTTGCCCTATCCCAATAATTTTTTAATTTGTCTTAAAACTTTTGATCTCAGCACCCAATTTTTTCAATATATCCTCAACCTACTTCTCTCTTCCAAGACACTTTTAAGATTCTGTCAAAGTTGTTCTCCCTATAGTTGTACTATAGTGAATTGTAACAAAAAGAGCTTTTCTTTATTAATAGATGGTCTGGTAATAGTTACTTATACACTGAAGTTTTTAAAAACAAAACTTAAAAATAAAAGTTAAAAACTTGTTAGCTGTTGATACACATTATAATGAAAGTCTCATTAAAGCAAGAAATAGGTCCATCTTGCTTATCATTACATTTTCTATTACAGGTCAATACCTGATGTAGAATCAATACTTTATTAATATTTGAGAATGAATGAAGATGAAAATAATTTGTCCCTTTGTTCTGCCTTTGAGATTTCCTCTTTTAATCTAGATTTTATTCTTCTACAAGTCTCATTTCAAATTTTACTTGATTCAAAAAGTCTTCCTGGCTTTTCCATTCTGAACTGCCCTTATTGTTTTGTTACATGCTGTGTCATTAAATTGCCACATGATATTTCTTTTTTGGGTTACTTACTATCCTTGGGTGAATAGGATTTCTTTAAACAATTATGTGTATTATGAGATTATTGAGAAAACTGTTATTTTTATACTTTTTTTTTTTTTGGTAGCCAAAGTGCGAATCCCACCTTTACTCAGTGTTTCACATTCTTTTATAATCAAGGGATCTTAATTTTATTTGTTTAATGTTATGTTATTGAAATTTCATCTTTTCCTGCTTGTGACTTCCTTCGTTGTAACTTTTAACATAAGAAGAGTTGAACATATTTATCTGAATTAAATAAGAAGTTCTCCAACTTAAGTTGGTTCAATTTGTGATTGTGCTGATTTACAATGGTGGGGGAGTGATACTTATTCAGTAGAGACTGTCAGTTTGTGGGTTTGTGTGTTGTTTTTTTCCTTTTCCCAAACTGGCAACAGGGTGAGTGAAACTCTTTCATGTTGATGGCCAGTGACACTGAGCCACAGCTCCCAGTCAACCATGTGATCACTGTGTTGCCAGCATTTTTTGGGGAAGTTGTGTTTTGTATTTTCACATTCCATCATGTCTACAAAATGCCCATCTGTGTCTTCTGCTTCTGGTAAGAAAAAGAAGAGCAAGGCAATTACTCTTAAGATGAAACTCAAGTTGATCATTGCCCAAGTGCCGGCTAATGTAAATGTTCTGATCACATTTCAGATAGGTTAGACTAATCTATGATTAATGGTAGGTTAGGGTATTAAACTCATTTTTGCATTTAAATGCATTATATTGTCAACTATTATGGGTTCATAGGGATGCAACCCCATTAAAGAGCATCTGTGTATCTTAAATATATCTAACTTGTACATCTTAATCTCATCCAGTGGAGTTTTAAATCAGTTACAGTATTTAGGTAATGATAAAGTACCTATGCTCCAAAATGCTATTGACTTGACATCTATGTTAGGGATGGTTACTAGTGTCTGAAAAGGTATTCTAAGTTCCAAATAGGTAAAGGAAAATATTAGCTGTCTTGTCAGCACAGTGTTAGAACTGATGTGTTATTGTCTATTTTACAACTCTATAGAGGCAGAGGTTAACTAGTAGATTTTTGGCCAGCAGAGATGGAAGTATTTTTTTATCCATTGGGACCAATAACAATAAAGTTTGTGTTTTATGGCCCTGTTAGACATTAACTAGTGTTGTAAATAATACAAAAGTCTTTTCCTAATAGTTTCTTGTTAAATTGCCTAAAGTGTCAATTTTTCGCCCTGGACAGGGTTGCTCAGTAGTCAGAGCATCGGCCTGTGTAATGAAGAGTTGCAGGTTCGATTCCCAGTCAAAGACACATACCTGGTTTACAGTTTTGATTCCTGGACCTAGTTAGGCATGTGTGGGAAGCAACCAATCCAAGTCACATCCATGTTTCCCTCTCTCTCTCCCTCTCCCTCCTCCTCTTTCTCTCCCACCCTTTCTAAAACTCAATGGGAAAAAATCCTCCAGTGAGGATTAAATAAATAAATAAATAAATAAATAAATAAATAAATAAATAAATATAAAATATCCTTTGAACCAGTTTTAATATCTTATTGGTTCCCTCATTAATTAATGAGTCAAGTAAAATCATTGACATATCTTTATTATATACATTTGCATGAAAGTCACAATATTACCTCTTTTTAAATTATATTGTAAGAATAGATAATTTTAATATAATCATTGCTGATATTAGTATTTTATCTAACTTTATAGTCATGTTATAAGCAAGATAATGGCTTTTTTTTTTTAGTAGAAATGTAGACTGAGCAGTAAGGTGGTTTAACAAAGGTACTAACAGGTATTTTCTCATACAAGTTATATAAGAAAAAGGAAACCCTGCTATTTTTCAAACTGCCAGCAATATGTATGAGAACATTCTCTAAGAAGATCCATGCAATTCATCTTCGGAAGTGAGGAGCTCATTATTTGGGAAAATTAAAATATTTTGATAAACAAAGATATATGAAGTTTAGTTCTTTTGCTAAGAGTATTTCAGGTGATTTTCCATGGGTTTGTAAACTTTTATGTGCAGAAATTCGCCTTGGTGCTGTTTGCAATATGTGGATTCTTGGGTTCTAATTTCAGAAATTTTGATTGAATCTTTATGTTTGAAACAATTTCATCAGTGCTAAAAAGCAGTACCTTGTGCTGGCTATTCTCTGTTGGCCTTTCTGACTCATTTGTTCCATCCTTTTCTCTGTTGCTCTGAGCCCGAGGAGACTGAGTGTTGCACAGACTACATAACCTATAATCCCCTTCCCTCTGGCCTCTGCTTGGCTCCTACCAAAGAAGGCCTCTAGCAGGATGTCAGACGAAGAAAAATAATGAGTTTAGGTGATGAAGCCCCTTAGAACTCTGCTTTCACGTGGTTCTGAAAGAGGCTGCATCCCTCTGTAGCTTCTGACAGGTGACTAAATTCACATGGGATTTGGTGTTGAAAATATTTTCCAGCTGTTACTGGTCCCTGAATGGTTTGAAATGTCCTATGAAACAACTTACTTCCATCTACAACACTATAAATAGTTACTTCATTAAGGCTTTTGGAAATACATGCTGAGTGTGCTGTGATTTGAGGGAATCATGATTGATGTAAAAACCTGAGAGGCATGTTGTCCTTGCATTCTACTTCCTAGGTATACTGCCCTAAGGAGCCTGTGCATACTTCAGTCAATTACTGCTTGTACCCATATGCTAAAATGGATAGCTGAGTACATTTTTTAATCCTCACCTGAGGATATGTTTATTGATTTTAGAGAGAAGAAGAAGAAGAAGGAGAAGAAGAAAGGAGTAACATCCATTGGTTGTCTCCTGTATGCATCCTGACTGGAGAGACAAACCCACAACCTAGGTATCTGCCCTGACCTGGAATTGAATCTGAAGACTCTTTTTTTGTATGGGATGATGCTCCAAACAACTGAGCCATCCGGCCAGGTCAGCTGAATAATTTTAATAAAGGTGGCTCCAGAGTAATAAAATTATTTTAAAGATTACTAGTTTTGAGACTTTTTGGCTTTTATAGGATGATAATCATGTATATTTTATTATTTTATAAAAAATATATTTTATTGATTTTTTACAGAGAGGAAGGGAGAGAGATAGAGAGTTAGAAACATCAATGAGAGAGAAACATTGATCAGCTGCCTCCTACACACCCCCTACTGGGGATGTGACTGCAACCAAGGTACATGCCCTTGACCGGAATCGAACCTGGGACCTTTCAGTCCGCAGGCTGATGCTCTATCCACTGAGCCAAACCGGTTTTGGCTAATCATGTATATTTTAAACCACACACACACACACACACACACACACACACACACACACACACACACAGAATTTTATATCAAACCCTAAAGGCTTTAGGTACCTCAGGTTAAACAGAAGTCTTGTCTAGATATAACATTTAATCCAGTAAGAAAAAATACTGTCAGAGTAATGTACTTTAACATATATATATATATATATATATATATATATATATATATATATATGCCTTTAATTCCATCAGAAACATTACATATGTTTAAATAAATATATTAAAATAAACATTTAAATGCATGCATAATAGACACTTAAACTCTCTAGATAAATGAAAAAGATGTCATGGTACACTTGACAACTCTGAGATTTCTCTCTCTTTTTTTTAAATATATTTTATTGATTTTTTACAGAGAGGAAGGGAGAGGGATAGAGAGCTAGAAACATCAATGAGAGAGAAACATCGATCAGCTGCCTCCTGCACACCCCCCACTGGGGACACACTCGCAACCAAGGTACATGCCCTTGACCTGAATCGAACCTGGGACCTTTCAGTCCGCAGGCCGACACTCTATCCACTGAGCCAAACCGGTTTCAGCTGAGATCTCTTTTTCAATAAGAATTTTATGTGTCAATTTCTCAAAGTTTCAATTATTATTAAATTAATGTAATATTTCTCAAGTTCTCTTTTTAGGGTGATAAAATGATACAGGATTTTGTTGTATAGATATTTCCCCTTTCCTCTGAAGTATCAAATCGATATTTAATCATCCTATCTAATAAAAGAGTAATATGCAGATTGACCACCACTCCAACACACAAGATGGTTGCCCCCATGTGGTCAAAGATCCTGCCCCCATGTGGACACAAGATTGCCACCATGAGATGGCCAGCATGGGATGGCAGTTGGGAGGGACCAGGCCTGCAAGAGAGGGCAGTTGGGGGTGATCAAGCCTTCAGGGGAGGGCAATTAGGGGTGACCAGGCCGGCAGAGGAGGGAAGTTGGGAGCAAACAGGCTGGCAGGGGAGCAGTTAGACATCAATCAGGCTGGCAGGGGAGTGGTTAGGGGTGATCAGGCTGGCAGGCAGAAGTGGTTAGGAGCAATCAGGAAGGCAGGCAGGCGAGCAGTTGGGAGCCAGCAGTCCTGGGTTGTGAGAGGGATGTCCGACTGCCCATTTAGGCCTGATCCTGGTGGGGGTCCCAGATTGGAGAGGGTGCAGGCTGGGCTGAGGGACACCCCCCCCCATGCACGAATTTCATGCACCGGGCCTCTAGTAGTAATATAATAAACATCAAGAGAACAATGTCTTTGATTCCCACCTTTGCATAAAATTGCTATATAATTAGACTTTCCTTTTTTGCTTTTAAACAAAACATATTAGTAGTTTTTATTTTGGCATTTATTTTTTTTCTCTTGCTATTGATTAAGGTATTACATATGTGTACTTATCCCCTCATTGCCCCCCACTCCCACACTCATGCCCTTACCATCCTGTTGTCTGTGTCCATTGGTTAGGCTTCTGTGCATGGATACAAGTCCTTTGGTTGATCTCTCCCCTCTACCCCCATCCTCCCTTACTTTCTCTCTGAGGTTTGATGGTCTGATTGATGCTTCTCTGTCTCTGGATCTGTTTTTGTTCATTAGTTTATGTTGTTCATTATCTACACTATTATAAAAGAGAAACATGCAAATGAACCGTCACTCTGCTACACCCACCAGCCAATCACAAGCGAGTATGCAAATTAACCCAACTAAGATGGTGGCTGCCACAGAGCTGGAGTGAGCAGGAGCCTTGGGTTGCCCCCGTCGATGGAGAAAGCCAAGCTTCCTGCCTGCACTGGCTGGCCCTGGCCTCCGCTCAAGGCTACAAAGTTTCAATTATAGAAGATAAATAAATTCCAGATACCTGTTTCCAGCTGGCCCTGGTCTCTGCTCAAGGAGGCGCTGAAAAAAAAAGAAAAGAAAGGAAAAATGGAGGGACTGGGAGCCTGGGTTTCCAGGAGCAACACAGGCTTCCAGCCGGCCCTGGCCTCCGCTCAAGGCTACAAAGTTTCAATTATAGAAGATAAATAAATCCCAGATACCTGTTTCTAGCCAGCCCTGGCCTCCACTCAAGGAGGCACTGAAAAAAGAAAAAGAAAAAGGAAAAAATCCCCTTATCCAGGCTGGCCACACCCCCATGGGGTGAGAGTCCCTCCTGGGGGGCTTGGTCAGCCTGCAAACAGCATCAGCCCTCACCCATGCTGGCCAGGCACCCTAGTGGGGACCCCCACCTTGAAGGGGGTGTGGCCAGCCTGCAAACAGCCCTCAGCCCCTCACCCAGGCTGGCCACACCCCCATAGCCTGATTCCTGTAAACGGGCAGTCGAACATCCCTCAAGGGGTCCCAGATTGGAGAAGGTGCAGGCTGGGCTGAGGGACAACCCTCCCCCCCCATGCATGAATTTTGTGCACCGGGCCTCTAGTATTCCATAAATGAGTAAGATCATGTGATATTTATTTTTCTCTGACCAGCTTATTTCGCTTAGCATAATGCATATTAGTAGTTTTTTGTTCCCATTCACTCACTTGACTTTTTAGAGTTATCCTTGGTGTAATCTTGGCACTCACAGCACCCACATACTTCAATCCTCCTTTTATCATAATTTCCAATTAATTCATTAGTAACAATTGAAATTAGTAAGACTCTGTTATGATCCAATCCTGTTAATATAAATACAAAGTTACATAAAAATATTACTAAAGTGTGAATTAAGACTGGTATTATCTTGTATATTATAAAACACTCTCAAATGTGAAAGGATGATATTGGAGATCTAGGTAGCAAATTAGATTGATGTGCTGTCCTCGATATAATGGCATTTTCATTTCAGAGCCCTACCAAGTCCAAAACAAAACCATTTTTTATAGTTGTTCACAATCCCAAGAGAAATGAGTTCAGGTGGTCTCAACTTAGTTTTTCATGTACAAAGGGACACATCAAAAAGCTGTCATAGACTGATAGTAATTTATCACTTTCATTTTTAAAAAGCCATGGGATTACAAGCATAAAGCAAAAACTGCAAAAAGACGTTTTTCCAGAAGCATTTTTTTGCCTCAGCCAGATGTATCTATTTTATTGGAAGAATTGTATTATAAGACAAATAAAAATGACATTTTATCATGACATATTCATTGAAATAATCTTTAAATATTCAATTAATATTTAAAATAGCATTTATTTTATTTGTAACTGTTGCTTATAATAAATATAGCAGCTAAAAGATGTTATCATATTTCATATTTCTTCAAGACTATTATAAATCAAATGGGCAAACAGAACTTAAAGTTTTGTTTTCTTGCATTTTTATCATTCAGATGGTAAATAATAGGCTCTTTAAATACACAATACTCACAGATTTATATGTTGTATAGGTTTTTGAAAATGTAATTTCAGTGTATTTTTAAAGGAAACCAAACAGCAGTGAAAGTAATTATAATTTATGTAAGTAATTCAATAAAATCCTATTGACTTTGATGTCTTCAGAAGTGCAGTAATGAGCCATTACAATGTGGATAAATTATTTTAAATGTTTGCTTTGAATATTTAACTTTTTATTTACTCTGAAATATCTTGTAAAATATTAATCGCATGGAAATCTGAAATGCCATGTGACAGTTAAGAGAACTATATCAGTGTTTGAATCAGTACAGAGATGTGGGTTACAAGAATAGGACAGAGTGTAACTTATTCAAATATTTGGGTCTTTTCTCAGGTATTGACTAACGTATAATTATTAAATTACACAAAAAGTAATGTATTTTTAATAATATAAAATCTAAAACAAAGTGCTTATGTATACTAAAATGTATTTTCATTTTTAATACAATAAATAGAGAATATATTTAATTGTCCTTTAAAAAAATTAGAAGAAAGATGAATGATTTCAAAGATTATTAAGAAGTAACAGCTATTCTATTCCATGAAAATGTCATATGAAAGATAAAACAAAAATTAATTCTTAGCTGATGCTGAAATAGAGTAAAAATTTTAGTAGAAATGATTGATTATCTAGTTGATAATAGTAAATTCTTTGGATCACACAATAGATTTATTTTACTATGAAAGGTGTATATTAGAGCCAGATTACAAAAACTGATATTTTATAATATCTTACTTTTACAAAGTTTCAAGGAATCATGGTTGAATGGCTAAACTCATGTAAAATAAAATGTTAGCATTAATACATTATTTAACAAATGTACATTAAAAAGAGTGTACTATTTCTTTATTCACCATGGAATTTTTATAAATCTTTCATTAAATTTTATCACATTTTGCCAAGGAGTTTTGTTATTATTATTCTCTATAGATAAGTAGCTTTCACACATTGTAACTGAGAAAAAACATCATTATTTTCTTAAGAGAATTGGCAAGAAAAGACCTTTATGAAGAAAAAGAAGAAGCAATGAACAGATCTAGTATTTGGTGCAAAAATTCAATTAAAAATCTTTCCCACTTCAATTAGAATCCATAAAAAATAGTGGAAAACTCAAAGACAATGAAATAAATTTTCAAATTATTTTAATTTTCTCCAAGTGAGGTAAATAAAAGCACTCTTCATTAAGATGATACAGAATTAACATGATTAAATTTCCCTTCCAAAAAAGTCTGTGATTGTACCACCAACTTTCACCATACACAAAAATAAACTCAAAATGGATAAAGGACTTAAACTAAGATGAGAAACCATAAAAATCTTAGAAGAAGCCATAGGCAGCAAAATAGCAGACATATGTCATAGCAATATCTTTACTGATACAGCTCCTAGGGCAATGGAAACTAAGGAAAAAATAAAAATAAACAAATGAGACTACATCAAAATAAAAAAGCTTTTTCACAGCAAAAGAAACAACCCACAAAACAATAAGAAAGCCCACTGCATGGGAGAACATATTTGCCAATGTTATATCTGACAGGGGTTTAATCTCCAACATTTATAGGGAACTCATACAACTTAACAAAAGGAAGATAAACAACCCAATCAAAAAATGGGCAATTGACCTAAATAGATACTTTTTGAAAGAGGACATAAGGAAGGCCAAGAGACATATGAATACATGCTCAAAGTCACTAATCATCTGAGAGATGCAAATCAAAATAACAATGAGGTACCATCTCACATCTGTCAGAATGGCTATCATCAACAAATCAACAAACAACTGTGCTGGCAAGGATGCTGAGAAAAGGGAATCCTCTTGCACTGCTGGTGGGAATGCAGACTGGTGCAGCCACTGTGGAGAACAGTATGGAGTTTCCTCAAAAAACTAAAAATGGAACTTTCATTTGACCCAGTAATCCCACTTCTAGGAATATATCTCAAGAAAACAGAAACACCAGTCAGAAAGGATATATGCACCCCTATGTTCATAGCAGCACAATTTACAATAGGTAAGATTTGGAAACAGCCTAAATGTCCATCAGCAGATGAGTGGATTAGAAAACAGTGGTATATCTACCCATTGGAATACTACGCTGCTGTAAAAAAGAAGGGATTCTTACCATTTGAAACAGCATGGATTGAACTGGAGAGCATTATTCTCAGCGAAATAAGCCAGTCTGAGAAAGATAATCATTACATGATCTCACTCATTTGTGGAACATAATGAACATCAGAAACTGATGAACAAAAATAGATACAAAGAAGCATCGAACAGACTGTCAAACTTCAGTGGGAAGGCATGGGATTGGGGAGGTTGGTAAGAGATCAACCAACGGACTTGTATGCATGTATATAAGCATAACCAATGAACACAGACACTAGTGGGGTAAGGGCATGTGCCAGGGGTAGGGTGGGGTGGGGGAGTCCAGGGGGAGGTCAATAGGGGAAAAAGGAGATATATGTTCTACTATTTGTAATACTCTAAACAAACAAAGAAAAAACTTAAAGAAAAAAGAATCTCTTCATGAACCCCAGATAACTACATGTTGTTATTGCTCATTGAACAAGCTAACACTTTTTATTGCTTTCATTTTATTATTTTTCATAAAGATTTATTAAGTTGACATTCATTAATAAAATTTATAGGTTTCAAGTGTACAACTCTATAATATATCATGTGTACATTGCATTGTATGTTTAGCAACCAAAGTAAAATCTTCTGTCACCATAAATTTGACCCTCTTTACAGTTTACTACCTTCTGCAAACAGTAGGTCCTCGGGTTACTTCGGAGATCCATTTCTACTGTGCGACGTTACACGAATCTCTCCATAGGTCGGAACCCACCTATATAAGCACCTACGTCACTCACATGGAGCACATACACAGCAGTAATAAAGTGAAAGAGTCAAAAAAATTTAAAAGAAAGATAACGTTTCCTGACCTTTACTTGTGGTAAATAAATAATAAAAAACATAAAGCACATATGTACATATGTCTAATGATGGAACTTTTTAAAAAATAAATAAACTAGTGAGTGACCCAGCGCATGAAATTTGTGCATGGGGGGAAGTGTCCCTCAGCCCGGCCTGCACCCTCTCCAATCTGGGACACCCTCCTGCAATTCAGGACCACTGGTTCCTAACCGCTCACCTGCCTGCCTGCCTGATTTCCCCTAACCATTCTGCCTGCCGGCCTGATCGCCTCCAACTGCCCCCACTTCCAGCCTGATCACCCCTAACTCCCCCTGCCACTGACCTGCTTGCCCCCAAATGCTCCCCCCTGCCAACCTGCTCGCCCCCAACTGCCCCTCTTGCCAGCCTGCTCACCCCCAACTGCCCCACCCACTGACCTGCTCACCCCCCAACTGCTCCTTGCTGCCAACCTTCTCACCCCTCACTGTCCCCTTTGCCGGCCTGATCACCCCTAACTGCCTCTGCCTCAGCCCTGCCACCATTGCCAGAAGGACATCCAGAAGTTATCTTGGTCTAATTGACATATTACCCTTTTATTAGTATAGACTAGAGGCCCAGTGCACGAAATTCGTGAATGGGGGTGTGTGTCCCTCAGCCCAACCTGCACCCTCTCCAATCTGGGACCCCTTAGAGGATGTTCAACTGCCAGGCCTAAACAGGCAGTTGGACATCCCTCTCACAATCCTGGACTGCTGGCTCCCAACTGCTCGCCTGCCTGCCTGATTGCCCCTAACTGCTTCTGCCTGCCAGCATGATCACCCCCTAACGACTCCCCTGCCAGCCTGATCGATGCCTAATTGCTCTCCTGCCAGCCTGATCTTCCCCAACTGCCCTCCCCTGACAGCCTGGTCACCCCCAAATGCCCTCCCCTGCATGTTCCCTCTTTATTAGATAGGGTTTTTTCTTTAACATCTTGGACAGCCCTAACTGGTTTGGCTCAGTGGATGGAGCAATGGCCTGCAGACTCACGGGACCCAGGTTCGATTCCAGTCAAGGCAATGTACCTTGGTTGGGGGCATATACCCAGTGGGGACTGTGTAGAAGGTAGCTGATCGATATTTCTCTCTCATAGATGTTTCTAGCTCTCTATCCCTTTCCCTTACTCTCTGTAAAACATCAATAAAATATATATAAAAAAAGAAACATTTAAGATTCCTCCAACTTTGCCTGGCTGGTGTGACTCAGTGGCTGAGACCCCAGGCTGGGGGCGTGGACCCAAACCGCCACTTGGTGCTAGAGCATTCCCAAGTGGCTGCAGGCGGGGTGCCCCGCCCCAGCCGCTTGGCGCCTGCACTCATAGGCTCCAAGTGGCCAGGGAGCATTCTGGGACCCCTGCCACTCAGGGCCTATGGGCATACAGGCTAGTAGCAGCCTGGGTCCAGAGGATGTTCCCGGGACCCAGGCCAATCAGCAGCTGCATATGCCAATTAACCACCATCTTGGTTGGGTTAATTTGCATACTCGCTCTGATTGGCTGTGGGCATAGCGAAGGTACGGTCAATTAGCATTTTTCTCTTTTATTAGTGTAGATGGGAGATGGCGACATAAGCACTAAACGACGTATGTCAAGTCCGACATAACCCGAGGACTGCCTGTACTCCCCTTTCACTTTGATAACCATCATAATGTTGTCTGTCTAAAGTTTTTGTTTGTCTGGTTTGTTTATATGTTGCTTTCAAAACTATATCCCACATGTGAGTGAAACAAAAGAAACCTTTAAAAGTAATCTGCTTATCTCATCAATTTAAAGCTTTTTCTTCGTCTTAGGTTAGTAAAAATATGTCCTTTTACCAATAGCATCATTTATCTCTTATACTGCTTTTTGCACTTTTTGTTGTGAGTTTATAAGAGGAAGTTCATAGAGAAGAATATGAGAATAGATACAATAAATTTGATCTATTCCAAGGGCATACAATTCCCACAGGTTTTGTTGCACTGGCATCTTTATTGGACAAACTTTCCCTTCAGTCAACTATCTTTCAAAATACAATAATGTACCAAAATTACAATGTTTCCTTTCATTGGCCCCTATGGCCATGGCCAAGAAGACCCCACACACAATGAACTAAAGGACTGCAGCAGAAAACAGAAGCTAAGCCAACCTGATGCTGGACTGGACCCAGCTCTGACATGGAAAGGAAACTCTGGACAATGATTATGAGTTTACCCCTAGAGCTGCATGTCCTCCATGACTGACTAAGGGAAATGGGACTTAGGAAACTCAGATATTTAATCCCATGTTAACAAAAATAATTCATTCCCCCATGCAAGTCTCAGAAAAATTCCTTTTGTCACAATATTGCAAGAACTCCACCTCCACTATCAGCTGGGGGAGACAAGGTCCTTTCCCTTGTATGTGTGGCCTCTATTAACAAAACTTTGTTATGCTGAACATGACTGTAATTCAAATCTTGACCTACTATTTTGCTGTCTAAATTAAGCTCCAATTGAAGATCTTCAGGAACTCATGGGCGTTTAATGGTCCAAATATTCTGCTGGCATATTTTTTAAAATGTATCTTTATTGTTGAAAGCATTATAGATTTCCCCTTTTCTCCCCCATTGACCCCTCTACATTCTGCCCCCACCTCCTCCCCAGGCCTTCACAGCACTATTGTCTGTGTCCATGGGTTATAACAGATTCATTAGTGTTTAAATATATTAATGTTTAGATTTTCTCATACATTTACCCAACTTGCATATTTTTTTTTCTCAAGAAGAAGACAAAAATGACCAAAACAATCATTGACAACATGGTAGAATAAAGATACTTCATAATGTGCCACTCATTGTAATACTCACCCTCCAAGATACAAAACACAAGAAAATATATTGATTTGATTAATACTCCAGGACAATAAAAGGAAGATAGTAATCCCTAGCTTTCCATGATACTGAACCCAAGTAGTATTTCCTGTTCAATGTCACCTAAGCCTACACATTTTACAATTGTTTATCAGCACTCTGCTTTAATTTTTAAAGACCTCTTCATTAAATTAATTATATATTACATTTCTCTAGAAAGCTCTAAAATGTACATGTAGGATTATGTCTCAGAGGTTGATTAAGACACTCCTCATTTTGTATAAGTCTCTAACCAAGACCTCAATCAACTTCAGTATCCCTATGATTCTCTAATCTAATATATAAATCACCTCTTATATTTTACTGGTGGCCTGGTGCACGGATTCATGCACATTGAAAGGAAATTAATTAGAAGATGGCTGGTGGGGTGAAACTGGGCAAGACCACCCAGACATGCCTTGGAGCCAACTTCCCATGGTCCCTCCCTGGCCGGCTGCACCTGGGACGGCGCCACAGCTTGAAGGGTATCTGCAGAGTGAACTGGGTCCTTCTGGCAAGTGGGGTCCCTCCTCTCTGGTTCTGGGGTGTGTCACCTGAGAACCGCCACTTCCAAGTCACCTTAGCTCTACAGCTCCTGCGTAGAGTGTCTGCCCCCTGGTGGTCAGTGTGCATCATAGCTATTGGTTGGATGGTCGGACAGTCACTTAGTCTTTTATATATATAAAAGCCTAAGCAACTGGCCAACCAGCCAATCATTCAACTGGCCGACCAGAAGATATAATGCACACTGACCACCAGGGGGAAGATGCTCAATGCAGAAGTGGAAACCACAGGCATAAAAACATGGAACAGACTGATGAATCTCAGAGGGAAGGGGGGAAAGGGAAGAGGGGAGAGTGGAAAGAGATTAATCAAAGATCTTATATGCATACTCCAGGTTCCCTCGGGATGTCAGAGAGCCGGTTTCAGCCCAATCCCCTCAGGTCTGGCTGAGGGACCTCACCAGTGCACAAATCCATGCACCGGGCCTCTAGTTTTATTAATAATGTGATACCTAAGATTGATTCCATATATAATTAGCTCAAAAAGAATATAATCCTTTTAAGAAAAAGTTATACTTTATTAAATCCAAAGATATGGCATCCCAAAACATACTATATTCCAAGAAAGAAAATTTTTAAATATGATATATTTTATTACATTAATTTTTATTTTTCATTCTGATCAAGAAGTAATTAGAAGCCGAAACCGGTTTGGCTCAGTGGATAGAGCGTCGGCCTGCGGACTCAAGGGTCCCAGGTTCGATTCCGGTCAAGGGCATGTACCTTGGTTGCGGGCACATCCCCAGTAAGGTGTGTGCAAGAGGCAGCTGATCGATGTTTCTCTCTCATCGATGTTTCTAACTGTCTATCCCTCTCTCTTCCTCTCTGTAAAAAAAAAAAAAAAAAAGAAGTAATTAGAAGATGCCTTGGTCTCACTGACCAAAATAATCAATGTGATTTCTGAAATCACTATGTATATGTATAATATAACCATGTTTTCAGTGATTGAACATCTAAGCAGAAATCAACATGTCATGATTTAAAATGAACACTTTAATAACTTTCCATTCATTCATGAATGAGTGATCTGGACAAGCCCATGGTGCTCTGATTTAACTTCCTGGGTACCATCATACAGTAATAGTTTATTATAACATTTCTTTTACTCTTTGAAAAACATTCTACCCACCATGTTTTGCATCAATAATGACTTTAGTTCAAATAATGGAAGCTTTTGGGAATTGGGATTTAGATTTAGATTTTAAACTTGATAGTTCCTCATGCTGAGTAATTTTTACTGTTCATTTAAAAATTCAATATTTACCAACAAGTATGTTATCTTCTATAAAATTCTATTAATCCCTCACATATTGCAAAACATTAATGCAATTCTTTAGACCATGGAACTATATTTTCATAATCTGAATAGGGGGATACAAATAACTGACTGACTTCAGACAAGAATAATCATCTATGCCCCAAACATATTTATTTATTAAATGCCTCTAGAAAATCTTATATAGTAAAGATGTAATATGTAAATGGTTGTTACGCCGTGAAGGGTAACGATCGACCGTGTAATGACCATATCACGGATCAGCAAGAGGGTGGGGCAGTGATCTACAAGCAGGCAGCAGAGAGCTACAGGAGGGGGCAGGGCAGCAAGCTATGAGGGGGTCAGGGGAAGCTACAGGAGGGCAGGGAAGCAGGTAGAGAGCTACAGGAGAGCAGCAGCAAGCTACTGGCTACAAGCGGGTGGCAGAGAGCTACAGGAGGGTGCAGGGCAGCAAGCTAAGAGGGGGCTAGGGGTATGGGGGTGGAGGGAGCTACAGGAGGGTGGGGCAGTGGGCAGAGAGCTACTGGAGGGTAGCAGTGAGCTATTGGCAAGCTACAGGTGCACAGATTAGTGGGCAAGGCTACTAGTTTAGATATAATATTGTTTGTTAATGAGTTTGTAAATGAGATCAAACATTTTCAAGCTCTATCAAAAAGAATTCAACTTACTCATAGCATATGACCCTATATAAGAAAATAAATCAGTATCAATGGCAGAACACAGTGCACAATTAGATCTTGACAAAGGGGTACAAGATATGAAAGCTAACATTTATTGTAGTAGCAGACATGTTTGTATATAGTATGTTACTTTGTGATGCTTTGGAAGAAGCAAGCAATCATGATATTACCAGGAATTTCAATTCAGAATATCTAATAGATGACATTATTCTTTTTTATTATCTATTTTTATTGTTGGGAATATTACAGATAGTCTTCTTTGCCCAACCCCACCCATATCCCACCCAACTCCAACGCTTCACTAGACTATTGTCTGTATTCATGGGCTATGCATATCCTATATAATAAAAGCCTAATATGCAAATCAATTGAATGGGGTAACAACTGCTGGTGGAACGACAGGTCACTATATATGCACTGACCACCAGGGGGCCAACACTCAATGCAGGAGCTGCCTCCAGCCTTCAGGCCAGCCAAGGAGGGTGCCAGCAGGGACCACCCGATTGCCCCGCTGGTCACCCCACAGATCAGCCCTGATCTCCGGCCAGGCCTAGGAACTCTACTCATGCATGAATTTCATGCATCAGGCTTCTAGTATGTATATAAGTTCTTTGTTTAAACTCTTCTTACTCATTCTCCCTTCCCTCTGATACCTGTCTCTCCCATATCTCCATGTCTCTGAACATATTTTGTTCATCAGTTTATTTTGTTCATTAGATTCCACACATAAGTTATATAATGTGATATTTGTCTTTCTCTGACTGGCTTATTTCACTTAGTATAATAATCTCCAGGTTCATCCATGCTGCTTAAAAGGGTAAAAAATTCTAATTTTTTATAGCTGCATAGTATTCCATTGCACAAATGTACCACAGGTTGTTTTTTTGTTTGTTTGTTTGTTTGTTTTAACCCACTCATCTACTGATGGGCACTTGGGCTGTTTCCAGATCTTAGCTATCCTATCTAATAAAAGAGTAATATGCAAATCGACCATACCTCTAATACACTCACAAGCCACACCCACCAGCCAATCAGGAGCGAATATGCAAGTAAACCCAACAGAAATGGCTGCCACCACAGAGCATGCAGAAGGCTTGGCTTCGCTCCAGGCTACAAAGTTTCAATTGTAGAAGATAAATAAATCCCAGATACCAGGGCCTCTGTTTGGGTCGCTGGGGGGGCGTGCCCGGCCTGCAAACCACCACAGGCCCCTTGCCCAGGCCGCCCCAGCCCCAAGGGAACCCCCACCCTGATCCGGGACACCCTTCAGGGCAAACCAGCTGGTCCCTACCCATTGACCAGGCCTCTATCCTATCTAATAAAAGAGTAATATGCAGATTGACCATCACTCCAAAACACAAGATGGCTGCCCCCATGTGGTCAAAGATTCTTCCCCCATGTGGACACAAGATGGCCACCAGAAGATGGCCAGCAGGGGAGGGCAGTTGGGAGGGACCAGGCCTGCAAGGGAGGGCAGTTGGGGGTGATCAAGCCTGCAGGGGAGGGCAGTTAAGGGTTAGGGGTGCCCAGGCCTGCAGGGGAGGGCAGTTAGGGGCAAACAAGCTGGCAGGGGAACAGTTAGGCATCAATCAGGCTGGCAGGGGAGTGGTTAGGGGGTGATCAGGCCAGCAGGCAGAAGTGGTTAGAGGCAATCAGGAAGGCAGGTAGGCGAGCAGTTGGGAGCCAGCAGTCCTGGATTGTGAGAGGGATGTCGACTGCCAGTTTAGGCCCGATCCCAGTAGGATCGGGCCTAAAAAGGCAGTCGGACATCCCTCGAGAGGTCTCAGATTGGAGAGGGTGCAGGCTGGGCTGAGGGACACTCCCCCCCCATGCACGAATTTTGTGCACTGGGCCTCTAGTCTATATATATAAAAGCCTAAGCTATTGAATACTGAATGACTGGTTGACCATTCGCTATGACACACACTAAACACAGGGGACAGATACTCAATGCACAGGATTGGGCTCCCTCCTGTCTTGATTGGGCCTGTGGGTATCAGGATGAAACTGCTCTCTGGCATCCCCCAAGGGGTCCCAGGCAAGGGGTCTCTAATTATAAATAATGCTGCTATGAACAGAGGGGTGCATATATTCTTTATGATTGGTGTTTCAGGATTCTTAGGATATATTTCTAGAAGTGGGATTACTGGGTCAAATTGCAGTTCCATATTTTTAATTTTTTGAGGAACATCCATACTGTTTTCCAAAGTGGCTGCACCAGTTGACATACCCAGCAATAGTGTTCTATTTCTCCACATCCTCACCAGCACTTGTCATTTGTTGATTTGTTGATGGCAGCCATTCTGGCAGGTTTTCATTTGAATCTCTCTGATGATTAGTAACCTTTAGCACTTTTTCATGTCTTTTGGCCATCTGTATGTCCACTTTGGAGAAGTGTCGCTTTAGGTCCTTTGCCAATTTTTTTAAATTGGATTGTTTGTCGTATGTTGATAATTTGAGTCCCTTATATATTTTGGATAACCCTTTATCAGATAGTAGAGGCCCAGTACAAGAAATTCTTGCACTGGGGGTGTGGGGGGTGTGGTGTCCCTCAGCTCAGCATGCATCCTCTCCAATCTGGGAAATCCCTTTCACAATCTGGGACTGCTGGCTCCTAAAAACTCACCTGCCTGCCTGATTGCCCCTAACCACTCCCCTGCCGGCCTTATTGATGCTTAACTACTGCCCTGCTGGCATGATTGACACCTAACTGCTCCCCTGATGTTCTGATTGCTCCCAACTGCCCTCCCCTGCTGTCCTGGTTGGCCCCCAGCTGCCCTCCCTTGTAGGCCTGGTCCCCACCCACTGCCCTCCCCTGCAGGCCTGGTTGCACCTAACTGCCCTCCCCTGCCAACCATCTGTGACAATGTGGGGGTGGCCATCTTTTGATGATGTGGGGGTGCCCATTTTGTGGCAGCTATCTTGTGATGATGTTGGGGTGGCCATCTTGTGGTGGCCATCTTGTGACGACATGGGACAGCCATCTTGTGATGACATGGGCGCACCCATCTTGTGATGACATGGGCGCGGCCATCTTGTGACAACGTGGGGGCAGCCATCTTGTGATGCGAGGGCGTGAAGGTAATTTGCATATTTCCTTTTTATTATATAGGATAGGTTATCATTCCTATACAGTGTGATCTCTTTTCATTTTGTTGATGGTTTCTTTTGCTGTGCAGAAACTTTCAATTTGATGTAGTCCCATTTGTTTTTCTCCCTTGTTTTCCTTGCCCAAGGAGATGTATTGGCAAACATTGCTATGAGAGACATCCAAGATTTTGCTGCCTATGGTTTCTTCTAGGATTTTAATGGTTTTACAACTGACATTTAAGTGTTTTATCCGTTTTGAGTTTATTCTTATACTAGAGGCCCGGTGCACGAAAATCGTGCATGGGGGGCAGGGGTGGGGGAGTGTGTCCCTCAGCCCAGCCTGCATCCTCTCTATCTGAAACTCCTCAAGGGATGTCTGACTGCCTGGTTAGGCCCAATCCTGGTGGGATCAAGCCTAAACAGGCAGTAGGATTATTCCTCTTACAATCCAGGACTTCTGACTCCCAAACGCTCTCCTGCCTGCCAGCCTGATTGCCCCTAACCGCTTCTGCCTGCCAGCCTGATCACCCCCTAACCACACCCCTGCCAGCCTGATCAATGCCTAACTGCTCCCCTGCCAGGCTGATTGCCCCTAACTGCCCTCCCCTGCCAGGCTGGTCACCCTAACTGCCCTCTGCTACTAACCTTATCACCCCCAACTATCCTCCCCTGCTGGCCTGGTCACCCCTAACTGCCCTCCCCTGTCGGCCTGGTTCCCCCCCAACTGCCCTCCCCTGCAGGCCTGTTTGCCCCCAACTGTTCTCCTCTGCTGGCCCAGTCACCTCTAACTGCTCTCCCCTGGAGGCCTGATCGCCCACAACTGCCCTCCCTTGCTGGCCCTCTTGTGGAAGCCATCTTGTGTCCACATGGAGGCGGCCATATTTGACTACATGGAGGTGACCCTCTTGTGTGTTGGGGTGACGGTCAATTTGCATATTACCTCTTTATTAGATAGGATATGGTACAAGTTGCTGCTCTAGGTTCTTTTTTTTTTCCCATGTACTTGTTCAATTTTCCCAACACCATTTATTGAAGAGACAGTCTTTACTCCATTATATGGTCTTGCCTACTTTGTCAAATATTGGTTGAACCTGATGGCTTGGGTCATTTTCTAGATTCCCTCTCTTGTTACACTGATCTCTATTCCTGTTTGTGTGCCAGTTCCAGGATGTTTTGATTACAATGGCTTTGTAGTATAATTCAATATCAGGTATTTGGATCCCTCCTTCTTTGTTCTTCTTTATCAATATTGCTGTGACTATTAGGAGCCATTTTTGGTTCCATATGCATTTTTAAAATATTTTTCTTTATCCGTGAAATATACCATTGACATTTTAATAGTGATTGCATTGAATCTATAGATTGCTTTGGGTAGTATGAACATTTTAATGATGTTAATTCTTCTACTCCATGAACAAGGTATATTCTTGCATTTGTTTGTATATTCCTCTATTTCTTTTCTCAGTATCCTATTGTTTTCTGAGTCCAGGTCTTTTACCTCCTTGGTTAAGTTTATTCCAAGGTATCCTTTTTTTTTTTTTTTTTTCCAATGGTAAATGGGAATTTTTTAAGGTTTTTCTTTATGAGAGTTCATTATTGGTGTATGAAAATGCCATTGAATTCTGTATGCTTTTGTATCCTGTTACTTGTCTGAATTCATTTATTAAATCTAGATTTGTGGTGAAGTCTTTAGGGTTTTCTATGTACAATACCATCTTATCTGCCAATAATGAGAGTTTTGCTTTCTTTTTTCCAATTTGAATGCTTTTATATTTTCTTCTTGTCTGATCACTGTGGCTAAGATTTCCATTTTTTATGTTGAATAGCAGTGCTAAAAGCAGGCATCCCTGTCTAATTCCTGTTTTTAAGGGAAACACTTTTAGTTTTGGCCCATTGAGTATGATGTTAGCTGTAGGTTTTTCATATATGTCCTTTATTAGATTGAAGTCTGATCTCTCTATTCCAACTTTGCTGAGGGTTTTCCTCAAAAATATGTGAAGGATTTTGTCAAATGCTTTTTCTGCATCTATTAATATGATAATATAATTTTTATATTTCAGTATGTTTCTGTTATGTATCATATTTATTGATTTGTGAATACTGTACCAGCCTTGCATTCCTGGGATAAATTCTATTTGGTCATGATGGGTAATATTTTTAATATACTTATGTATTTTATTTGCTAATATTTTGAAGATTCTACCATCTATGTTCATCAAGAATATTGACTTGTAATTTTCTTTCTGTATAGTGTCTTTATCTAGTTTTGGAATTAGGATAATGCTGTCCTTATAAAAAGAGCTTTGAAGTTTTCCTTCCTCTTGAATTTTTTTTGGAATAGTGTGAAGAGGATAAGTGTTAGTTCTTCTTTGAATGCTTGGTAAAACTCCCCTGTGAAGTTGTTTAGTCCAGGACTTTGGTTTGCTGGGAATTTTTAATTATTGCTTCAAATTCATTACTTGTTATTAGTTTACTCAGAAATTCTCTTTGTTTTTTTTTTTCTGATTTAGTTTTGGAAGATTGTATTTTCTAAGAATCTGTCCATTTACCCAGGTTGTTCAATTTGTTGGTATATAATTGTAATATTTTCTTATACTTTGTATTTTTGTATTTCTATAGTGTCAGTTGTTACTTCTCTGCTTCTGTTTCTGATTTTATTTATTTGGGTCCTCTCTCTATTTTTTGATGAATCTTTTTAGTGTTTCATCAATTTTGTGTATTTTTCAAAGAACTATCTTTTGGATTCATTGACCTTTTGTATTTTTTTTTTTTTTGTCTGTCATTTATTTCCACTTTGATCTTTATTATTTACTTTCTTCTACTTACTCTGGGCTTTTCTTGTTGTTTTACTTCTAATTATTTACGTTGTAGTTTTAGTTTATTAAAGAGTTTTCTTGTTTCTTAAGGTAGACCTGTAATGTTATGAAATTCCCACTCAGGATTGCTTTTGCTGTGTCCCAGAGATTTTGGGTTTTTGAGTATTCACTTTCATTTGTCTCCAGGAAGTTTTTGATTTCTTCCTTGATGTCATTGTAAACATTCATCATTGAATAACATGCTACTTAGCCTCTAGGTTTTTTTTATTGTAGTTGATTTATAATTTCATGCCATTGTCATCTGAAAAGACACTTGATAGGATTGAAATCTTGAACTTGTAGATACTTCTTTTGCATCCTAACAGATGGTCTATCTTTGTGAATGTCCTATGTGCACTTAAATGTGCATTCTACAGTTTTGAGGTGAAATGTTCTGTAAATGTCAATTAAATTCAACTGATCCATTGTGTTATTTGGGGTCACTATTTCCTTGTTGTATTTTTGTGTTGAAGCTCTATCCAGTGAAGTCAGTGAGGTGTTGAAGTCCCCAAGGATATCTATATTGCTGTCAATCTCTTCCTTAAAGTACTCCAAGTGTTTTTGTTGATTAATCAGTTGACTGGCTTATGAGGGTTCCCTTGTAGGTAACTGACTGTATTTCTCTTGTTCTGCCCTTAAGATTTTCTCTTTGTCCTTAACATTTGCCGTTTTAATTATGATGAGTTTTGCTGCAGGTCTCTTTGTGTTCATCTTGATGGGGCTCTCTGTGCTTCCTGAAGTTGTGTGACTATTTTCTTCACCAGGTTAAGTAAATTTTCTCTCATTATTTCTTCAAATAGGTTCTCTATCCATTGCTCACTTTCTTCTCCCTCTGGCACCTCAGATGTTATTATGATTCTTGTTGTCCCAAGGTCCTATTAAACTTTCCTCACACTTTTTTTTTTCTTTTGACTACTCTACCTGAATGTTTTTTTTCCTATCTTGTCTTCCAAATCACTGTTTCAATTCTGTCCTTCATCAAGCCTGCTTTATTTCCTTCTAGTGTATTCTTGATGTCAGATACATTATTCATCATTTCTGACTGGTTCTAATTCATGGTTTTTATGTATTTTTTATGCTGATGCAGTTTCTGCTATGTCCCTTGTAGTTTCTATTTGTTCCTTATAGTTATAATTAAGTTCCTTGAGCATTCTTATAATCATTACTCTGAACTCTATGTCTGATAAATTGCTTACCTCCATCTCCTGTAGGTATTTTTTTTTTCTGGAGATTCCTACTTTTCTTGCATTTGGCTGTTGTTTCTTTGTCTCTTCATTTTGGTTGTCTCATTTTGTTTGTTTCTATGTATTAGGTACACCTGCCATGATTCCCAGACCTTATGGGATGTCCTTTCGTAGTACATGTCCTGTGGGACCCAGTGGTGCAGTCTCCTTGAGGTTCTGGGCTAAACGCTCTAGGACTGACACTTTTGTGCATTATTTGGGCTCTTCTATTGTATTTGGGTCTTGATTGTTTATATTCCTTTCACCAGTGGGATCTTGTTTTAGGATGGCTGTGATGTTTGACCCTGACCATGTCATGGGAGCTGTTGTACATGTGCACTGTTGAGGTAGTTTCTTTCCTTCCTTGTTTAAAATAGTCTTCTCTTCAGACAGTCTTCAGCTGATATTTTAGGGTGAATATTCCCCAATTTAGTTCAGTTCATTAGATTCTGGGGGCAGGTGGGAGAAAGATCCACCTACCCTGTCATCATCTTCCAATACTCCTGCCTTAAAGATTTATTTATGCTCTGATACTTTTGAAGAATATAGTCATTATATAATAGAAGTTTGCACACAAAAGGACAACTTAAAGGCGAAGGTAAATGTTTTAGGTAATCGTTTTGAAAGTCAGGAGCTTTAATTAAGATTTTTGGCTCCTTTCACACACTACAAATTTCAATTACTCAAAGAAGTGCAAAGAAGCAATTATGAAATGCAGGTAACTGGTACTACAATTAGAAAACAAACAAATAAATGCTGAAAGAAATCTTGTTATATATTGCATGAAAATAATCCTTAGCACTTTCTGATCAGCCTCTTGCTTTTCCCCCCAAAAAAACTAGGATAATTCTACACTGAATTTTCTACCACATGAAGAACAATTAGACTATAATACTCAATCATTATTGGAGTGAAGGTTTGGCTTAATGGCTGAAGAATCTCTGCTTTGTATCTCATTTATCATTATCATTATTCTGTAAAGATGGGATTTGAACAAGTGGTCTCAGGGTACATTTGAACACATTCCAATAAACCTAATATAGTTTTCTCTGCAATAAATTGTAAATATGTCTTTGTCATTCTTTGCTTACTTTGGATTGAAGCTTTTGCTTGCTGGGGGCTACTAATGTAATGCTAACAAAAATATTGATTCATTACAAATGTGTGGATTTCAAATCTATCTCTCCCATGAAAGAAGCACCAACTTATATTAATTGAGAATTGCAAAGCCATGCTACAGCATTACTCAGAAATACTGTAACAGAATTTTTGGATTGGAACCCAGATTCTTTGTCCGCCAGAATCAAAGAATGAATCCATGGACAAAACGTGATATAGCAAAAGTAGAAATTTATTTAGGAATAAGTACAGACTCCCACATGGGGAGAGGGAAAGAGTCTCACAGAACGGACTCCCAAGTAGGGAGGGGGAGAAGGGTCCCATTGGGTTCTTTTTCCCCATGGCTTCTAAAGGCTGCAGATCCTGGTGCCTTGATATCCCTTGGTTGGTCACAATTCCCTTAGACTGGTTACTATAGTAACTCCTGGGCTCAAAGGTCAGTCTCACATGGGACATGTGAAGTTCTAACCTCTCCTTCCTTATTGTTTTCCTATTCCCTTTGGGCTTTCTTCTTTTTCTTCTGGATGAAGGGCTTTCTTCTCTTTATTTTGTAAATATAGACCTTGTGCTGTTCCCAGCTCCCTCATTCTATGGAAATGTACCTTCTGCTGCTCTGCAGCCCTGTGCTTCCTTCATGGTCCTAATTTCCAAAATTTCTAATATTTCCCAAACCTGTCCTATTTTACTCCCAAAATTCCTGTTTCGATACCATGTTCAAAATTATACTCAACCTTCAGGAAAGTTAGAAATAAACATACAATTTTAAAACTAACTTGGTCTTCCATGGCCTATGATTTGCTATTGGTTTTAATGTTAAAGAAATTAACTTCTGTGTTTTATCTACTCCTTATTATTCAGTAATAGGTCAACCCTCCATCTAGGGGCACCACTCGCATTGCAAATAGGCCTTCCCAAATACTGCAAGGAACTTGTAGTACAAAATACTCTTATCAGGACAGGCAATTGAACCTTTCTTAACATTGTTTTAGCAACTCTTCCATGATTAATTCCTAGAGACCTAATATCCTGGAGAGAAATCAAAGAAATACAGCTTGCAAACTCCTATTAGAATACATTGCCAGCTTGTGAGCAAAACTGAAAAAGGTTGATTGTTGAAATTGCAACTATTTACTTAATTGACATAAGCTATCCTTATATCAGTGGGAGGATGACTGGCTACAGACTTTAACCTGAAAATTCTTAAAAATTATCCAGAAGCTGACACCTGCACTCTCATATAGATAACTTTATAAAGCTGAAGTTTCTCCAAAGAGCCAGAGAACACGATCCTGAAAAAGCTGAATGTTATGCTAATGTTTCATTTTTATAACTATTTTATTTATTCTTTGCAGGTTTAAGATTCTGATTTCAACAGACACTAATTAGTTCTTAACTAAGATGCCCACAAGGCCCTTTTTCTTAAAATTGCTTGTCACATTCATAGTTTCTCCTTGGTATAAGTCTAATATGTACAACTGTTACAGAAAAACGGAGAACCAAGCAATACTTAAAGAGATGGAGTTACATTTATTACGCGCAGGTCCAGAGGAAAATGTCTCTCAAATTCTGGGCCCCAACATGGAGGAATTATCACTATTTATATGTTTTTACCTTCTTTGTCTCCCAAATATGGGGTGTTTTCGGCCCTTTTGCAAGTTCTTAAAGAGCCCCTATGTGCTGGGGCCTTGAGACCTCAACCAAAGGCCTGGCCTGGTGCCAGCACTGATAATTTTGTACGGGGAAGGTTTAAAGGCCTCTCTGAAGTGGGAGTAGTCTTATTTTCCTTATTATTTAAGCAAGCAAGCATCTACAGAAGCCGAACAGCAGGGTTAACATTTCAAACAGCAGTTTTTATATAAGATGGATGCTTCACAACTAACTTGTGATTTTGCCAACACCTAAAATTCAGTCAACTTTGTGGTCTGTGTATATATATTTGTATGAGTGTCATTCTACTACATTGTGAAACAAATAGCTTCAGGTTTAATGTTCTCAACTAGTAAACAATTTTAAACGCAAACGTTACAAAAAGACTGCTAAGCATATAAAAATTCCTCTTACAGTCCACAGAGAAAACAAATCTGGGACTTTTCTGTAGGAGTTTTGTTTGTAACCAAACTTTCATAAGTATAAAGCTTGGGTAGACACTATGAAAGATATTGCATATATATTAAAGCTTTTTCGCTTTTACATACTTAATAAAAAGGGTCACTACATGAATTTTGTGACTCATATCTTTAATAGATGATCTGTTACTGTCTGATCTTACTGCTATTTTGGATTACATTGAAAATGTACAATATAATTCAGCTACCTTTAATGGTATGTTTGCTAGAGACAGGTAGTTAGAGGGTCCTCAACAACTGGGTTTTAATTTGTAGAAACAAAGCCTACAGGTTACCGCATGTAAACTGGGCAAAGACTTATCTTTGTAGACTGTTGCCTGCCTTCTTGAAACTCTTATATTCAAATGGACCCAGGGTCCATTTTTGCATATTGATTTCTCCTGTCAAAAAAATAGAGATATTATTAATGAATTAATTCCACAAGAAAAATATCTAGCCCTTGATCTGCAACCCTAAAACTTAACCAGCACACACACACACACACACACACACACACACACACACACAAAATACAGGGCTATCTTCAACTCTCTTCATTTCACACTTTACCAGGGGCCCCCAAAAAATGGTGAAGTTCTTTATTCTGTGGTACAGATCATGATTTAAAAGCCAGATAATATCATTAAGGCCAGATAACTAATTGCCTTAGAAATTCATTGCATTATACAAACAGTTGACCAAAAGTGAACATCCCTAGACACAATATGTCTTCTTAGGAAGGAGCAAGTGCTATCTTAGGAAAACAATGCTGTAGTACATATGTACCTAAATGTTCCTGTGATCTCCAATAATATAAAAAGATCCAGAAAAACAAATACTTAAATTAGGTCATTTGGCTGATATCCTTTATCTGGTTCTGCATTCACTTCACATTGGGATATAATCTTTTCTATTGGTATCATTTGGGCACTCTTGGATCTCAGTTTATGGGTTAATAAAAATTGAGTCTGCTTAGACTAGATAATAACACAAGGCGGGGACTGAGAGTTGAGCCCATTGGCATCATCATACCTGTTCAGACTCAGACTTGAGAACAACTGTATCAAAACAACTGCTTGCTCAAAAATTTTCTTGCCTAGGAGGTAAGGCTATAAATCATTAATAACTGCACAAGAAATAATTTGAAACCATTTTTATTCATGTAAATAATTTGCTCATCTGGGAAATCAGGTACCTAATCATGATGGTAGTTTGCACTTCTGTATAAACAGTTCACTAATAGTTTATAAAAACAGCTCAAGAAAATTTGCCTTAGAGTCCTTACCTCACAAACCTAAAATATTGTGTCATTTACTAAACCATAAAAAACTTTTTTCTCTCTTAAATGTATTACAATTTTATTTTTCAATTATACCTTAATAAAGCTAATGAAAGGGAAAATATTCATGAAAACTAGAATGGAGTTAGAGCTGACATAAAGATATTATATGGCCCTATTGACTGAAACTATGTGCATCATGATGCCATTAATGGAGCTAAAGTAATACAGGAGAACATGAAGATGTTGGGGAAGATTCTTTTACTTTTGGAATCCTTTGTTTTGAAATATGTACATGGCATGTAATTGGTTACATGACTGAGGTTGCCCAGTGGATTGGATGGAGATAACTAGTTATGAGTTATTGGTAAAAAGATGATTATAATTGTGAAGAAAATAAAAAGAGAAGAGAGAGAGAACAGTGTAACTTTCTGGGAACAGCAGACTGATGAATATGGAATATAGGATAACATAATAAAAATAAGCATGACAGTGGAATAATTAGAGCAATGAAGGCATAGCAATTTTGAATGCCAATCAGGCTTTAATGCCAGAAAAACACACTTAGAATTCATTAGAGAAAAAGAAATGGTACCCCTGTAATTTAAGCATAGAATTGAGTTTTGGGAAAACTAAGCATGAATGTTTCCAGGTGAGAAAAAAATGGTGTCAGAAACAGAGGCTGGGATTTGGGATGTGAAGCATGCTACTTAGTACAGAGAAGCAATAAAAATGTCTACTCTAGAGCAGTAGTGTGTTGAAAACAAAGATGTGATTTGTGGCAGTTTATTCAATATTGGATTACAATTAAAACCTGATCTACAATTTCTTGAATCTATATGGCCTGTATTCTGTTTCAATTTTCTTAGTTCTTTTTTATTAAATGTTTCTCCACTACATTTAGTTGATTTATATTTTTCTTCACATTTAAAGCTTTCTTATAGAGATGAAGTAGGTCATAGATTACTATCTGCAATATTCTAAACCAGTGGTCGGCAAACTCATTAGTCAACAGAGCCAAATATCAACAGTACAACGATTGAAATTTATTTTGAGAGCCAAATTTTTTAAACTTAAACTTCTTCTAACGCCACTTCTTCAAAATAGACTCGCCCAGGCCGTGGTATTTTATGGAAGAGCCACACTCAAGGGGCCAAAGAGCCACATGTGGCTCACGAGCCGCAGTTTGCCGACCACGGTTCTAAGCAATACAATTTCATAGAAACATTAAAATGTATATAATGTTAATATTTAGCTAATGAAATTATGCACTTAGCAGTAAAATATGTAATAAGACAATTAATTTAAATATGTTCTTATTTTTTCTTTGACTTTAGTGTTCATGCCCTTTTCTTAGTCATCCTCTGAGTGGAGAGAGGGTTAATAAATAACCCTCTGTGGGAAGTTATAAGAGTACTAGACCAGAAATTCAAACACATAAAAATGAACTATTTAGTTTTTGATTTTCCAAACAATAGACAAGAAGCTTGAAAGTCAGACTTCTTTGAGAAATGAAAGATTTTCAAATTGCTCCATCTATCCTGGTCAACTGGCATATTGGAGTTTTACTGTATGCCCAGGAAAGAAATAAAGAAGACATGATCATAAGATATGAAAATTACAAATCACAATTCTTTCACCTTAGTTTATTGTAGAAAAGTGTGAATGACCAAGGCAAGAAATCCCTAGCTATAGAGCAGATAATGGTAAACACTATTTGTAAACTTTTAGGGGAAATTCCCCAAATGTTTATTTTCAATAGTGTGCAGGAAAATTGTTGAGTGATTTGGACAGGAGAAAACAATTTAGATAATATTTGTTCTTCATCACCAGCATGTGTGTGCAGGGAACCTAGATTTTGCAATATGCCTTAAAGGAACAGGGAGGTAGAGGAGAGGTTTGTGGTCATAGTGAAGAAACCACTGTATATGGGAACATAAAGGACAGAGACAAGTGCCTAGCACCCCAGATGTTAGCTTTGGATCAAAGCATATTTTTCCTGTCAAGAATGAGATATATCATTTTGAATCACAAAGAGATTCCAGAAGATATGAATTTGTATACCTAATTTCTCTTGCTCTTCACCAAGACATACATATGTGATTTACATCCACAGAACAGCCAGCCAGTCACTATCTTGGTTAGGAGCAGCACCAGGTGTGGCCAGAACTCTAAAAACATAAGAATTTTGCATAATTTATTCAAACACAAAGTGAGCTATAAAAGATACTGGAGAAAATATTAGGTTGAACTAAAGTTACTGGTTAGGTCTAAGTATAATTTTATCTTTTATGTTTAACTACCCTATGTGGTAGAATTCATAAGGAAGAACACATTAACAAACAGAAACTTATTTTTTAAGAAAATATTTCTTTGTAATCTTAGTGGATTGTTAATCCTGCTACATAGTTTTTCTCTTCTGCTCTCATATAATTCATGCACTTGGTAAAAGGAGTAGAGATTGGGTACTTTCACTCTTAGGATGAATCATTGTTTCAGGTTGGTAATTTGGAAGAAACAACTGAGCAAAAAAATTATCTTGTCTTTACCCAGTTTCCAAGTAGAATTCAATGTTGTAGTTGTGATTAAATTCATGTTTTGGGCATATTAATAATCTTTCTGAAAAGTAGACCTATAATGGTACTGTTCTCATAGAATTGTCTACTCCAGGAATCTGGACTTTAAAGCTAGCAATGTAGGTATGTGTCAGTGAAAAGTCTACAGAAAAATAAATAAATAAATAAATAAACCTTCCGTGAATTTACCTTATTTTTCCATGTATCATCAGACTGAAAATCAAGGGGCGTCTTATACACGCAAGTCAGTCAAGGAGGGAGCCACACAGGTGTGTAGCTGCCCATACAGAGCCATATTGTTACAGACATCAGCTGATGCCATAATTGGAGGTGGAGGTGTAGAGTGAGCAGTTGCAACAGGGACCACAGCGTTCTGAGCCATAAAAATGTCAAAAAATAAAAAGATAAATACCGGTAAGCGATTGTCTTACTCTGAAAAATTCAAACTGAATGTAATCAGCTATGCAAAAGAGCATGGAAATAGAGCTGCAGGGAGACAGTTTGGACCTCCTCCCACTGAGTGTCTGATCAGACAGTGGAGAAAACAGGAAGAACAACTCCTTAAGATGCCAAAAAAAGAAGAAAGCCTTAAGAGAAAAACTAGAAAAATGTTTAAAATATTGATTTCTTAATTTTTGGTTGGAAAAGTGGGGGGTGTCTTATACATGGGGGCGTCTTATACACGGAAAAATATGGTAAATTGCTCTTTTCTTTCTACTTCAAAAATAGTAATTTATCTAGAGAAGTTTTAGTTAAGCCAGGTTCTAATAAATTTTCATTACTGGTAAGGAAGAAAATGTTCACATTTTATTCAACATGTCATGAGATATTTGGAGATAAAGTCAAACTGCTTTCTGTGCAAATCTTCACCACTACCAATTTATTCTATTTTACCACTATCATCAGCATGAAATCTGAGGGAACTTGATGATCTGAAGCTATATTTGGTACCTAGACATTTGTACTCATTTTAAAACATTAATAATGTATTTTGTCTCTTTTAAAAAGAGAAATTTATAACAGAGGGAGAAAAGAAAAAAGAAAGAAAGAAAGAAAGAAAGAAAGAAAGAAAGAAAGAAAGAAAGAAAGAAAGAAAGATCCTATTAGCACTTTAGATGTATGCTTTTGTATGAAAGTAATAAACAGAACACATATATTGCTCACCATTATTTATGTAATACATTGGCATGCATTTTAAAATTATATTTTATTGTTGCCATATTAGGTTTTTCTAATGGACAACACTCTGTTAAACTATCTTTACATATTTAATGCAATTTTGTGATTATTATTTTTTTTACAAATTATTTCAAGCCAAAGTTTTGTACATATATAGAGGAGAAAATATGGAATATTTTTCTTGAAGTATCATTTATAATGACTAAAAATAAGGCTTTCATAATTACTCTAACCTTTGTATTATAGTAGTTCTTCCTGAGAGGAAGCCATGGTCCTTTATAAGAGAGAAAAATTAAAATGTTGCCAAGATATCTTGCCCTGAAGCCATCTCCCTTTATTTACATGCTTATCTTTAAATGTCAATTGCCAGAAACCCCAAAGATAGACCCAAGAGTACTTATGGATGTTTTATTTGCCAAGGAAATTGTGTCTGAAGGAAAAGATGGAAAGGAAATAGTTGAATGAATTATTTGTCAATGCTAATGAAGAAAATCTGGAAATAATGATACAATTGACATAAATACCACCAGTTCCCCCTGGCATTTGCTGACTTTTTGTAAGAATTAGATAGTAAAGAGCAGTCTCAAGAGTCGGAAAGACTGGGTCTTTGCCTTGGGTCAAGTCACATCATTAAATATGTTTTTAGTGTTAAATAAGGGGTTAACACTAGTCATTTATGAAAAGTTTCAGCTTAGAGATGACATGGTCCAATGTATTTTTGTTTTGTTATTCACTAATGCAACTCTTGCCCCACTTTCTAAAAATGTCCAAGTCATAGTGAGAGAGACTTTATAATCTTTATGATATACCAACATGAAGTTTCAAACCTGGGATATGCGATGCTGATGCTTTTTACTATGTTATCCTTTAAAGGGTCTTCCTTGTGTGAAATAAAATTGCTGTTAGAGGCAATCTTTTAATGCCTATTTTATACTTTTTTTGGAGAAGTAAATTTGATTTTGAGTGTGTGTGTGTGTCTTACATTTTCTAGAAAGTGCTAAAGACACATTGTTAAGATATAAAGCATCTTAGAGATGCTAGCTGTTAATAAAGTAGTCAGAGGTTATTTCAAGTCAGGCTCATTAATTTTTTTTCTGCTATGTAAAAGTTAATGTCATTGTCGGTCACACTGGCACAAAATATTGATTGAAACAGTGCATACTTTTTTTTCTGCAGTGACAAGATTTTGAGATTTGTGAATAAGCAAGAGATTATTAGGTGCATTTTATTCCAGATAAGCATCAAGAAGGTCAGCCATTTATAAGGATGCAGTATCAACTTTTAAAAACCCTAACATTTATCTACCTTTAATTGCAAGTTTATTAAAACATATTTCTTTGGATACAGCATTTTGTAAAGTGCCAAGCTAGAATAAATGCCATAAGTTATGACATACTTTCTGTTGTGGCAAAATAATGAAATTCTCGTCCATGAGAAACATATGATGTTGATCTGCTTGTTTCAGAGTCACACTCTTTCTACATATACATACATGTTGGAAATATTAACAAGGATTCTTTCTTTCATACTAATTATAATATATACATATAAATATATGTACATATATATTTGTTATACATGGATAACATATTCAGTTACAATATTTAAATTTTAGCCTTTGGCAATCTTAGAAGTTTAGGTAAAAGCTAGTCAGGACTTAGTCTAGAAAATTTGAAAAACTTGTCAAATTACTTTTAAAATATCAGGCTAAAAGCAAAGGAAAAATTAAGGGGAGAAAGGAGGTAAACGGAAAAAAGATTTCATATTTACCCTGAATGGTATTTTTCTTTTGCTGATTTCAAATTCTAATGTATAAAATCAGAATGTATGGTTTGTAATAAGGAAAGTAAGAGCTAGTTTTGACTGAGTTTCTTCTATTTACAAAATCAGCCGTGTTAATTAGAAAGTGAAATGACACACAATACTTTGAGTAAAGAGAAAAAAAAAAAGCAAAATAGCAAATAGAGATTTAAAGATTATTAACAAAAGACCTAAATAGATACTTCTACAAAGTGGACATAAAGATGGCTAAGAGACATATGAAAAAAATAGAGGCCTGGTACATGAAATTCATGCACGGGGGTGGGGGGGTGTCCCTTAGCCCAACCTGTACCCTCTCCAATCTGGGACCCTTCGAGGGATGTTTGACTGCCCATTTAGGCACAATCCCATGATCAGGCCTAAATGGGCAGTCGGACATCCCTCTCACAATCCAGGACTACTGGTTCCCAACTGCTCGCCTGCCTGCCTGTCTGATTGCCCCTAATCACTTCTGCCTGCCAGCCTGATCACCCCCTAACCACTCCCCTGCCAGCCTGATCAACGCCTAACTGTTCCCCTGCCAGCCTGATGGCCCTTAACTGTACACCCCAGCAGGCCCAGTCACCCCTAACTGCCCTCCCTTGCAGGCCTGGTCGCCCTTAATTGCCCTCCCCTGCCATCCTGGTCACCCTAAATGCCCTCCCCTACTGGCCTGGTCTCCACTAACTGCCCTCCCCTGCTGGCCCGGTCACCCCTAGCTGCCCTCCCTTGCCAGCCAGGTTGCCCCTAACTGCCCTCCCCTGCCAGCCTGGTTGTCACCAATGGCCCTCCCCTATAGGACTTGTCCCCCCTCAACTGCCATCCCCTGCAGGCCTCCCCCCCCCCCAACTTCTCTCCCTTGCCAGCCTGGTCTCCCCTAACTGCTCTCCCCTGCTGACCTGATTTCCCCCAATGCCCTCCCCTGCAGGCCTGGTCCCCCGCAACTATCCTCCCCTACTGGACCGATCAACCCTAACTGCCCTCGCCTGCAGGTCTGGTCTCCCCCAACTGCCCTCCCCTGCCAGTTTGGTCCCCCCCAACTGCCCTCCCCTGCAGGCCTGGTCCCTTCAACTGCCCTCCCTTGCTGGCCTGGTCCCCCCAATGCCCTCCTCTGGCCTGGTCACCCCCAACTGCCCTATCCTGTTGGCCTGGTGACCCCCAACTTCCCTCCCCTGCAGTCCTGGTCTCCCCCCACTGCCCTCCTCTGTAGGCCTGGTCACCCCTAACTGTCCTCCCCTGCAGGGGTGGTCCCCTCCAACTGCCCTCCCCTGGAGGTCTGTTCACCCCCCAACTGCTCTCCCCTGCAGGCCTGGTCACCCCTAACTGCCCTCCCCTGCTGGCCCTCTTGTGGTGGCCATCTTGTGTCCACATAGGGACAGCCATCTTTGACCACATGGGAGAGGCCATCTTGGGTTGGAGTGATGGTCAATTTGCATGTTATTCTTTTATTAGATAGTGTGCTCAAAGTCACTGATCATCAGAGAGATGCAAATTAAAATGGCAATGCAGTAACATCTCACACCTGTCAGAATGTCTACCATCAACAAATGACAAGAACTGTTGAAGATGTGGAGAAAAAAGAACCTGAGTACCCTGTTGGTGGACATGCAGACTGGTTTAGCCACTGTGGAAAACAGTATGGAGTTCCCACAAAAAATTAAATATGGAACTGCCATTTGACCCAGTGGTCCCACTGCTAGAAATATAGCCTAAGAAATACCAATCATAAACAATGTATGCACCCCTATGTTTATAGAAGTGCAATTTACAATAGCTAAGATCTGGAAACAGCCCAAGTGCCCATCAGTAGATGAGTGGATAAAAAAAACTGTGGTACATTTACACCATGGAATGCTGTGCAGCAGTAAAAAATAAGGATTTCTTATCTGTTGAGGCAGAATGGAGGGACCCAGAGAGTATGATGCTAATTGAAATAAGCCAGACAGGGAAAGGCAAGTAATATATGACCTCACTCATATGTGGAATCTAATGAACAAAATATACTGATGAGCAAAATAGATCCAGAGATATAGAAGCATGAGGCAGACTGTGGAATCTCAGAGAGAAGCCAGGGGCGGGTGGGAAGAGATCAACCAAAGAACTTGTATGCTTATGCGCATAACCTTTGGACACAGACAATAGAGTGGTGAAGGCCTGGGAAAGAGAGCAAGGGCAGGCTAGAAGATGTCAATAGGGGCATATGTAATACTTTCAACAACAAAGATTTTTTAAAATATAAAATTATTACTAATAAGAATAGATTAAATGACCCAGTGTAGCTATTATGACACAACAAAGACCTCTAATACTTCCTCTCCAATCTTGATCCTTAGATGTTACACCTAATGGAATGCTGGGGACTGCAACACAAAAACACCCCCAAACTGGTGCCTCAAACATTTCTTATGTGGGGAGAGATGAAGGATCAGTCTCCAGATCTTCTTGTAGAACATACAGGGTTTGGCCAAAAAGCCTCAAAAATGGAACAAGATCTAAAAATACCATCACACTCTGAACAGGCAGATCCAATAAGTTCTAATATAGACAACCCTCTGGAGAAATCAAAGCAAGTATCTAAAACACTGTTCAAAACTTACAAACTTCGAGGATAAATAGTGGAGAATGGGAAAATGAGAAGGTTGTTTGGTGCTCAAGAAAGCCTATAGAGAGTACACATGGGAGGACAAGGCTTGGGTCATTATACATCCTGGCAAAGGAACCACTTACTAGACATGATATTGGAATTCCAAAAGACAGAAAATTGGTATGGACTTGATCCCAGGAAAAAAACAATAGCTGAAAGGGGTGAGAAAAGATTTTACTCTAATAGCATTGTTTCAAGATGGCAAGGGTTTAAAGCTGAGTCATGTTCATGACATTAGAATAAATTTTGCATTTTATATGAATGCTGATGATGTATTTTACTCTAATGACTGTTCCCCATTCAGCAACTTTGATTGTAAGGATTTCTTGACTAGTGTAGATTAAGAGCAGTCAATTTAAAGGAGAAGGGGGACCATGGCTAGGTAGCTCAGTTGCTTAGGAGTGTAGTCCTGATTATATTCAGGTGGTGAGTTTGATCCCCGGTCAGGACACATACAAGAATCAACTAAATAATGCACAAATAAGTAGGGGGGGGGGGGGACAAAAAAAAACAAACCCTCTCTTTTAAATCAATAAATTAAAAAAAATAAATGTGAAGGGTGTTGGCAGTGAATCAATTATATATGAATCATAAATATTCATAGTTTGGCATTGAGAAGAAAGAAAACCCTCAAACAAGCCAGAAGATAAAATTATGGTACATTTCAATATAAATATTTATTATAACAGTCAATCATCTTTAATTGCACAATATTTTTCAAATGTTCAATTGTACAGAGTAATTTATATTTGATTGAAATATAAACTTATAGTAAAAAGATTAATTTTTGAAATATTCCTGATAATATGTTCTTTGATTTAGGATGATAGCCTTAACTTTTAGTTAGTATGAAATTAAAGTACAAAAATTAATTAGATCACCTCACACCTGTCAGAATAGCTACCATCAACAAATCAACAAATGACAAGTACTGGTGAGGATGTGGAGAAAAGAGAACCCTAGGGCACTGCTGGTGGGAATGCAGTCCGATGCAGCCATTATGGAAAACAGTATGGAATTTTCTCAAAAAATTAAATATGGAACTGCCATTTGACCCAGTGATCCTACTTCTAGGAATATATCTTAAGAAACCTGAAACACCAATCAGAAAGGATATATGCACCCCTATCCGTACTTGGAATACTATGCAGCAGTAAAAAAGAAAGATCTCTTATCCTTTGAGACAGCATGGTGGGACCTGGTGAGTATTATGCTAAGCGAAATAAGACAGTCAGAGAAAAGCAAGTATCACATGGTCTCAATCACATGTGGAATTTAATGAATGAAATAAACTGATGAACAAAATAGATGCAGAGATTTAGAAGCATAGAACAGACTGTGGAATCTCAAGGGAAGGCAGGGGAGGATGGGTAGGAAGAGATCAACCAAAGAACTTACATATATGGATAACCCATGGACACAGACAATAATGTGGTGAAGGCCTGGGGCTGGTGTGGACCAGAAGGGGTCAATGGGGAAAAAGGGGGTCATACATAATACTTTCAACAATAAAGATTTTTTTTTAAAAAAGTTCATTAGAGGTCAACTGATTACTAGTAAAGAAAGTAATTTGTATGGTAGATAGAATTAGTTAGTGAGAATTTTTTAATCCTTTATATATTGTGGCTACATCAAGGTACCTGGGAGCAACATGGAAGACTTTATCATCACCTTGTTGTCAAAGTGTCACACATGAGATAAACAATATAAACCTAGATAGCTACATCAAATGCCTATTTCAAATATTCACAATCATTTTATCAAGAATTGTATGGCTTTTTAACATAATATTTCATAATCCCCCCAATTTTTTCTTCATCAAATAATCACTTTTTATATTAAGACAGGGCAAGGAGGTATAGAAAATTGCCAAAAAGCCAAAATCAATTCCTTGATAACTGCCAGTGCACTCATACGTTTTGTCCCCCCTAGTAAGTCACCTCCCATCTTATACTCTGAGGTCTTGTCAAAAGTGAAATTTTTCTTAATCTAGCCATCTGTCAGCTAGGAAAAATGTGTGCTTTACTGGGAATCTTGAAGTTTGTCCTCCATAGTTACAGCTGTTTAAATACCAAAATTTGATTCAGTCTACATAAAGAAATTTTGGGGTCTTTCAAAGGCAATTGAATTAAAATTATATTCAAGTTCTACAATTTAATATTTAAAATAATTTTCTAATATTGCCTCATTCAGATTTAAATGAATAATCTGATTCTAGAACAGCTACAAACAACTCCAGACCTTTAATGTCTAAATTGCAAGGCCAGATTATGCCTCTTCTTTCCTAAAAACATGACTTCCAAAGCACAGGAAAACAGTGACGTAAGAGAGAGATCAAAGCCTCCCACTCCTAGTTTTTTCAGTTTTCTTCTCACTAAAAGATAAAACTGCTTATATAATTTTTATGCATTAAAAACTACCCTGTTCCCATTTGGTAGCTATTATATAACTGGCCATTACCTGTTGAAAAGAGTAAGCAATGAGGTTATGTCTCTTAGCTTTATTTATTACTTAATTGGGTGCAATAGGTGAACACTTTAATGAAGGGCTTGCTGGTTAATTTTAAAGGTGTTGGAATGCTCACACAAGAATTAAAAACATTAAAAGATGAGGGCAGAGCTTCAACTTCATTAATCAGTACACATTGTAAGACCTTCAAATATATTTATACAGACGGCAGGGGCAACTTTATCAAGGACTGTACAAAAGCAAATTAACCTTGCAGTTTAAGTTAACACATCAGTGGTCTCCAATGTGTTAAAATGTGACAGCACATTTAAGTGTTTTCTTTAATTACCATACTACCAAATGTTAATATTACAAATCAATGTGCTGGAACCCTTGAATCACTTCTGTGGGTATCAAGGCCTCCGAGGAACAGGTTTAGAAAACACTGCAGTGCAGTGTGCTGTACCGTACACCATCAGGCTTCAAGGAAGCCCAACACAATTGTAGCTGAATTATTTCGGTTAGGAGGGAGACAATAAAGGCCAGCTTGGGCAGAGATATATGATGAAAGAGCCAAATATGGACAACTAAATTTATCATATGTGAATATTCATAAGGCATTTCTCTGACATTTTCCAAGATTTCCAGTCTTTATAAAATAGGATTTTGATCTGAATGTGTTGGGGAAACACATTAAAGATAAAATGAGGTGCCTAGAAAACTTTGAATACTAGTAACTCTGCCACACCAGGTCATGGAGGCTAGACATTTGCCATTTGAGAATACGTTCTTCATCTGACCAGATGGGCTTAATGACCTTTACTCTGAAAGGTCATTGGTAAGGCAGAGGTTGTTCTACTCCCATGCAATGATTTTTGTAATTTTAACCAGGGGGGTGGGGGTGAGGGGAGAACACGTGGGCTTCTTTATACTTTTCATGTTGCAATATATCTTGACAAGTTTTCATTTTTTCTAGTTTGTAGTATTTCTGTTAGCAGGTAAAGAAAGTCATTTCAGAATTCCAAAAGAAAAAAAAAGTATAATTCCAGGTCTTCACTGTCAATCACGTAGGGTACAAAGGAAAGCAGGTCACTTTGGGGGAGGATTGTAGATGAAACTGTACTTCTATATTGTTCTTCTAAAATAAAATAAAAAGTATCCAATTTTGCTTCAACCAGTTAAAAAATGGGAAATCTCACAAGCAGCAATTGCTGGTTAAGTATAATTATTAATTATTTTCTTAAGCAGAGATACAAAGGCATTTGCCACATGCAAAAGAATGAAACTAGACCACTATCTTAGACCATACTCCAAAATTAATTCAAAATGGATTAATATTTGAATATAAGACCTGAAACCACAAAACATATAGAAGAAAACATAAGTGGTAAGCTTCTTGACATCAGTCTTAGTAATCTTTTTGTGGATTTAATTCCAACAGTAAGGGAAACAAATTGGATTCCATCAAACTAAAATGTTTCTGTACAACAAAGGAAATCATCAACAAAATGAAAAGGCGATGGTAAAAGAGACTTGTAAACCATGCATGAATCAGAGGCTCATATTCAAAATATACAAAAAACTCGTACATCTCAAAAGAAAAGAAACAAACAACCTGATTTTAAAAATGGGCAGAGGATCTGAATAGACATTTTTCTGAGGAAGTTATACAGATGGTAAAAATGCATATGAAAAGATGTTTACATGCTAACTATTAGAAAAATGCAAGTCAAAATCACCATTCAATGTTACCTCACACCTAGTTGAATAATGATCATCAGAAAGACAAGAAACAATGACTGTTAGAGAGTTTACAGGAAAAAGGAAACCCATATAGACTACCAGTGATAAAGCAAATTAGTATAGCCACTGTAGAAACAGTTTGGAAATTCTCCAAATATTTCAGAATAAAACTACCATATGATCCAGCTATTCCATTCTTGGTATTTAGAGAATATGAAAACATCAATTCAAATAAAATATGTGCAGATCTTTGTTCACGGCCATATTATTTATAATAGCCATGATATGGAAACAACCTAGTGTCCATCAATGGATGAACAGATAAAGAAGTGGCACACACACACACACACACACACACACACACACACACACACACAATGGAATACTACTCAGTCATAAAAAGGTGAAGTCCTGCCATTAGGTCAATATGGATGAAACTTGAGGTTATAATGCTGTGAAATGTCAGGTAAAAAAATAAAAATACCATATGATTTCACTCATATATAGAATATAAATAAAATAAAATAAAATAAAATAAAATAAAAACTAAATAAACTCATAGAAGCAGACGACAAATTTGGCGGTAGCCACAGGGAAAGAGAGGTTAAGGAAGAGCAACACAAGTAAAACAGATCAACTGTATAGTTAGGAATGGAAACTAATTTTGTTGTGGTGAACATTATGCATATGTAAAGACATCTATATATATAAAAGCCTAAGCAACCATGGCAACTGAAACAACCGAATAGATGACCGAACAGGCTGTGTGGGGCGACCAGGCCAGCAGGGGGGTTCGTGAGAGATGACCAAACGACTGAGCAGCAGGCCTGTGGGGCAACCAGGCCAGCAGGGAGGTTAGAGAGGGATGACCAAACAAATGAGCAGCAGGCTGCGTGGGGTTACCAGGCCGGCATGGGGGGCAGTTAGGGGTGACTAGGCCAGTGGGGGGGGCAGTGAGGAGCGACCAGGCCAGCTGAGGGGGGCAGTGAGGGGTGACCAGGCTAGAGGGGGGGAAGTTGAGGGGGATCAGGCTGGCGGGGGGGGGGCAGTAAGGGGCAACCAGGCCAGTGGGGGGACAGTTAGGGGTGACCAGGCCAGCAGGGGGGGAAGTTAGTGGTGATCAAGCAGGCAGGCAAGTGAGCAGTTAGGAGCCAGTGGTCCCGGATCGTGAGAGGGATGTCTGACTGCCAGTTTAGGCCCGATCCCTGTGATTGGGCCTAAACCAGCAGTTGGACATCCCCCAAGGCAGTGGTTCTCAAACTTTTTAATGTCGTGACCCTTTAATACAGTTCCTCATGTTGTGGTGACCCCCAACCATAAAGTTATTTTGGTTGCTACTTCATAACTGTAATTTTGCTACTGTTAATGAATCGTAATGTAAATATCTGTGTTTTCTGATGGTCTTAGGCTCTACAGCAGCAGTTCTCAACCTGTGGGTCCTGACCCACAGGTTGAGAACTGCTAGCAGGGTCACCTAAGACCATCGGAAAACACAGATATTTACATTACGATTCATAACAGTAGCAAAATTACAGTTATGCAGTAGCAACGAAGATAATTTTATGGTTGGGGTCACCACAACATGAGGAACTGTATTAAAGGGTCGCGGCATTAAAAAGCTTGAGAACAAATGCCCCAAGGGGTTCTGGATTTGAGAGGGTGCAGGCTAGGCTGAGGGAAACCCCCTACCCCCCGTGCATTAATTTAGTGCACCGGGCCTCTAGTCAAATTATAATGTTGCACACCAGAAATGTATATAATGTTATACATCAATGTTACCTAAATAAAAAAAAAAATAATGAATAGACTGCAGTTCCATCTTGGACTATTTGTCAATTTAATACCAATGGCATTTGTAAGATTTGTTTCTCAATCACAAAATTTTATGTTGCATCAGAAGAAAGGAGAGATGGAAAAGGAGGAAAAAAAGTGGTCTAGGTCTCAAGTATATTTGGCTCTGATGGAAAAATCTGATAATTACAAGTGAATGATGAATTTTAGTTTGAAGCAACAGGAAATAAAATAGGGATAGAGTGGCCTTTTGTGTTGGATTGATACAATGATACCAAAATCACTGTAAAAAGAAACCTAACTAGGCAAAAAATTAAACAAATTTTTTCCTATTTTATTATTGAAATATTTAATGACTTAGGTAAGTCAAAATTTCAGTTATAATATCACTTATATTTTTTAAAAGTGTTCTGGGCTTCAATAAAATCAATGTTTGAAATACATCTGTGACATAATGAGGATAGTGACCTGCAGGCATATCAGTATTACTTGGCCAGTTCTATTTTCACTGCATTACATAAGTCAACTGTCAAAAGAAGACTAAAGAAGAAATAGGAAAAATGTCCTTGATTTCAAGTGTTTGAAATCTAACTATATATAAAGTATACCAAGATTTAAAATATTGTGTATGACTTAACAGTCTCTTCTGGGGTGGCTATAGAAAAAAAAATGATCAGAGATCAGAGATTTGGCTGTTAATCTCAGCTACTCTAAAGGTTAGGTCACATATTTGTATTTTTATACTTGCATCTTAAAAATGGTAATAATTTATCTACCTGATTATACCTTTGTGAAGAAATGTTTGGGAAAATATAAGACAAAATAAAACTTAGTGAAATAGTACAGTATTGAAACAGCCTGTTTTTTAGTTATGACAGTAATGGGATGATTGTCAAGGTTAAGTATTACATTAAATACAAAGAAAACTGTATAAAAATAAAAGTGAATTATGATTGATCAGTTTTAACAAAAGCAATTGTAATCAAAAGTAATTGCTATAATGCACTTGTTGATTAGATACAGTGGTTTGGAAAGAATATCTTTTCTAAAACACTAAATCTATGTTAAAGTTGTTGATGAATAACTTTGATGTTTTTAACATGAATAATTAATTTGAAAATGAAGAGCATCTTTATTGGAAAGTTTTATTGCTATATTAATAAGAAAAGGTGATTTTTGAATTACCATTTGTATGAGCAATTATTATCTTTAGGAAACAGATTTTTTATTAAAAGTTTCAACACACAAAGATGAAGTTTTACCAAGATTATTTTATTTAAAATTATTAGTTTTTAGAATTTCTCTTTACCTATTGCTTTATATTTAAACCAATAAGTTGTACAATGTCCTTCATATTTAGAAATTTAGTTTTAAAAAGGTGGGATAGTAAGATTAATACCTGAAATTATTAGTTTTAGTTATATTCAGTTTTAATTATTCTATTTGATCATTCTCTACATTGCCTTTGATGTATTCTTGTATTCAGAAATGTGAAAATTACTGGGTGTCCATTCTTCCAGTTTTCTTACATTAATCTTTACTTATTTATGAATTTTTGTAATTGAAATATAATTGACATATAACATTATATTAACTTCAGGTGTTCAACTAATGATTTGATATTCATATATATTGCAAAATAGTCACCAATGTAAGTCTAGTTAACATCCATCACCACATATTGTTATAATTATTTTTCTTGTATGAGAAGTTTTAAGATCTTTTTAGAAACTTTCCAATATACGTATAATACAGTATTATTAAATACTAGAGGCCCAGTGCATGAAAATTCTTGCACTCAGGAGGGGTCCGTCAGCCCGGCCTGTGCAACAACAATCCAAAAAATTCAAACACTGGGAAGCTGAATAGCATGCTATTAAACAATGATTGGGTTACCAAAGAGATCAAAGAAGAAATTAAAAACATCATGAAAATGAATGACAATAAAAACACAACAATTCAAATTCTATGGGACACAGTGAAAACAATCTTGAGGGGGAAGTCTATAGCTCTAGAGGCCCACCTCAAAAAACAAGAAAAAAATGGTAATAAATCATCTAACTCTACAACTTAAAGAATTAGAAAGAGAGCAACAAGAAAAGCCCAGAGTGAGCAGAAGGAAGGAGATAATAAAGATCAGAGCAGAAATAAATGACATAGAGACCAAAAAGACAATATAAAAGATCAATGAAACAAAGAGCTGGTTCTTTAAAAGGATAAACAAGATTGATGAACCTCTAGCCAGGCTCACCAAGAAGCAAAGAGAGAGGACCCAAATAAACAAAATCAGAAAAGAAAGAGGCGAAATAACAACAGACCCCACAGAAAATCATATGACTCTTAACTTTTTTTGCTGACTTATTTCACCCAGCATGATATTCTAAAGTACATCTATGTTGTCACAAATATCAGTATTTCATCTTTTCTTTTATTATTTTTTCTTTTTTTCTTTATTGATTAAGGTATTACATATGTGTCCATATTCCCCCATTGCCCCATACACCCCACTCATGCCCTCACCACCACCCCCTTTTGTCTGTGTCTATTGGTTAGGCTTATATACATGCATACAAGTCCTTTGGTTGATTTCTCCCCTTTACCCTCACCCTCCCCTACCTTCCCTGTGAGGTTTGATGGTCTGATCAAAGCTTCCCTATCTCTGGATCTGTTTTGGTTCATCAGTTTATGTTGTTCATTGCATTCCATAAATGAGTGAGATCATGTGATATTTATCTTTCTCTGAATGGCTTATTTCACATACCATAATGCTCTCCAGTTTCATCCATGCTGTTGCAAATGGTAAGAAGAGAATTCCTTCTTTTTTACCGCAGTGTAGTATTTCATTATGTAGATGTACCACAGATTTCTAATCCATTCATCTGCTGATGGGCACTTAGACTGTTTCCAGATCTTAGGTATGGTAGATTGTGCTGCTATGAACATAGAAAGGAACATAGCATATGTCCTTTCTGATTGGTGTTTCTAGATTCTTGGGATATATTCCTAGGAGTGGGATCACTGGTAAAATGGGAGTTCCATTTTTAGTTTTTTGAGGATACTCCATACTGTTCTCCACAGTGGGTACAACAGTCTGCATTCCCACTAGCAGTGAATGAGGGTTCATTTCTCTCCGCATCCTCACCAGCACTTGTTGTTTGTTGATTTGTTGATGATAGCCATTCTGTCAGGTGTGAGATGATACCTCATTGTCATTTTGATTTGCATCTCTTGGATGATTAGTGACTTTGAGAATGTTTTCATATGTCTCTTGGCTGTCCTTCTGTCTTCTTTCAAGGAGTGTCTATTTGGGTTCATTGCCCATTTTTTGATTGGGTTATCTTCCTTTTGTTAAGTTGTATGAGTTTCCTGTAAATGTTGGAGATTAAACCCTTATCAGTGATAACATTGGCAAATATGTTCTCCCATGCCATGGGCTTTCTTATTGTTTTGTGGATGGGTTATTTTGCTGTGCAAAAGCTTTTTATTTTGATGTAGTTCCATTTGTTTATTTTCTCTTTAGTTTCCATTGCCCTAGGAACAGTATCAGTGAAGAAATTGCTTCAGGATATGTCTGAGATTTTGCTGCCTTTGGATTCCTCTAGTACTTTTATGATTTCCTGTCTTATGTTTAAGTTCTTTATACATTTTGAGTTTATTTTTGTGTATGGTGTAAGCTGGTGGTCTAATTTCTTTCTTCTTTCTTTTTTTTGCATGTATCTGTCCAATTTTCCCAACACCATTTATTGAAGAGATTGTCTTGACTCCATTTTATATTCTTGCCTCCTGTATCAAATATTAATGGAGCATAGTGGTTTGGGTCGATTTCTGGGTTCTCTATTCTATTCCATTGATCTATATGTCTGTTCTTGTGCCAGTACCAAGCTATTTTGAGAACAGTGGCTTTGTAATTCCGCTTGATATCTGGTATTGAGATCCCACCTACTTTGTTCTTCATTCTCAGGATTACTGTGGCTATTTGGGGTCTTTTTTTATTCCAGATGAATTTTTGGAGAGTTTGTTCTAGGTCTGTGAAATATGCCATTGGTATTTCAATGGGGAGTGCATTGAATCTATAGATTGCTTTGGGTAATATGGACATTTTAATGATGTTGATTCTACTAATCCATGAACACGGTATGTTCTTCCATCTGTTTATGTCTTCCTCTATCTCTTTTTTCAGTGTCCTGAGTTTTCAATGTACAGGTCTTTTACATCCTTAGTTGAGTTTTTTCCTAGATATCTTAATTTTTTTGGTGTGATGGTAAATGGGATTGCTTTTTAGTCACTCTTTCATTATTGGTGTACAGAAAAGCTATTGATTTCTTGGCATTAATTTTGTATCCTTCTACATTGCCAAATTCATTTATTAAGTCTAATAATTTTTTATGAAGTCTTTAGGGTTTTCTATGTACAGTATCATGTCATCTGTGAATAAGAACAGTTTTACTTCTTCTTTTCTAATTTGGATTCTTTTTATTTCTTCTTCTTGTCTAATCACATTGGCTAGTACTTCCAGTATTATATTGAACAGGAGTGGTGAGAGTGGGCATCCCTGTCTTGTTCCTGTTCTTAGGGGAAATGGTTTTAGTTTTTGCCCATTGAGTATGATGTTGACTGTGGGTTTGTCACATATGGCTTTTATTATGTTGAGGTATGATCCTTCTATTCCCACCTTGCTGTGAGTTTTTATCAAGAATGGGTGTTGGATTTTGTCAAATGCTTTTCTGAATCAATTGATATGACTATGTGATTTTTATCTCTCAATTTGTTTATGTGATGTATCACGTTTATTGATTTGCAGATATTGTACCATCCTTTCTTCCCCAGGATAAATCCTACTTGGTCATGTATATGATCTTTTTGATGTACTCCTGGATCCGATTTTCTAGAATTTTGTTGAGGAGTTTAGCATCAATGTTCATGAGGCACATTGGCCAGTAATTCTTTTTCATTGTGTTATCATTATCTTATTTTGGTATTAGGGTGATGCTGGCTTCATAGAAATAACTTGGAAATGTTCCTTCCTCTTGAATTTTTTGGAATAGTCTGAGGAGGATAGGTTTTAGTTCTTCCTTGAATGTTTGATAAAACTCTCCTGTGTAGCCTTGTGGCCCTGGGCTTTTGTTTGCTGGAAGCTTTTTGATGACTGCTTCAATTTCTTCCAGAGTTATTGGCCTATTGAGATTTTTAGATTCTTCCTGAATTTTGGAAAGTTGTATTTTTCTAGGAATATGTCCATTTCCTCCAGGTTTTCTAGTTTGTTGGAATAGTGTTGTTCATAGTATTTTTAACAATCCTTTGTTTTTCTGTTGGTCTGTTGTTATTTCTCCTCTTTCATTTCTGATTTTGTTTATTTGGGCCCTCTCTCTTTGCTTCTTGGTGATCCTGGTTAGAGGTTCATCAATCTTGTTTATCCTTTCAAAGAACCAGCTCTTGGTTTCATTGATCTTTTGTGTTGTCTTTTTGGCCTCTATGTCATTTATTTCTGTTCTGATCTTTATTATTTCCTTCTTTCTGCTCATTCTGGGCTTTTCTTGTTGCTCTCTTTCTAATTCTTTAAGTTGTAGAATTAGATGATTTACTACCACTTTTTCTTGTTTTTTTTTTGTTTGTTTGTTTTTTGTGGTAGGCCTGTAGAGCTATAAACTTCCCTCTCAGGACTCTTTTCACTGTGTCCCATAGATTTTGAATTGTTGTGTTCTTATTGTCATTCATTTTCATGTTTTGTTTTTTTTTAATTTCTTCATTGATCTCTTTGGCAACCCAATCATTGTTTAATAGCATGCTATTCAGCTTCCCAGTGTTTGAATTTTTTGGATTGTTGTTATTGTAGTTTATTTCTAATATTATGCCATTGTGGTCTGAGAAGATGCTTGATATGATATCAATCTTCTTGAATTTGGAGAGACTTTGCTTGTGCCCCAATATGTGGTCTATCTTAGAAAATGTCCCATTTGCACTACTGAATGTTTATTCCATGGCTTTGGAGTGAAATGTTCTGAAGATGTCAATTAAGTCCATCAAATCTAGTGAGTTATTTATGATTACTGTTTCTTTACTGATTTTTTGTCTAGAGGATTTATCCAGTGATGTCAGTGGTGTATTAAAGTTCCTACTATGATTGTATTGTTGTCAATCTCTCCCTTGATATCTTTCAGGAGGTTTTTTAATGTATTTGGTTGCTCCTGCATTGTGTGTATATATTTTTATCAGAGTTATCTCCTCTTGTTGTATTGATCCCTTTAGTATTATAAAGTGGCCTTTCTTATATCTTGTTATGGCCTTCACTTTGAGGTCTATTTTTTCAGATATAAGTATTGTTACCCCAGCTTTTTTTTTCATTTCCATTTGCCTGAAAGATATTTTCCATCCCTCCACTTTCAGTTCGTGTGAGTCCCTTGTTCTGAGATGGATCTCTTGTAGACAGCATATATATGGGTCATGTTTTTTCTATCCATTCTGCCACTCAATGGCTTTTGATTGGAGCATTTAGTCTGTTTATGTTTAAAGTTATTATTGATAGGTAATTGTTTGTGGCCATTTTTATTTTTTTGTGCCTGTGTTCCTTCTTACCTTTTTATTTCTTCTTTTTATATCAGTCCCTTTATCATCTCTTGAATTGCTGGCTTGGTAGTGATCAACTCCCTTAGCCATTTTTGTCTGTGAATCTCCTTATTTCCCCTTCAGTTTTGAATGATAGCCTTGCTGGACAGAGTATTCTTGGATTCAGCCCAACCTGCACCCTCTCCAATCTGGGACCCCTCGGAGGATGTCCAACTGCCTAAACAGGCAGTCAGACATCCCTTTCACAATCCAGGACTGCTGGCTTACAACTGCTCGCCTGCCTGCCTGATTGCCCCTAACTGCTTCTGCCTGCCAGCCTGATCACCCCCTAACCACTCCCCTGCCAGCCTGATCGACGCCTAACTGCTCCCCTGCCAGCCCGATCGTCCCCAACTGACTTCCCCTGACAACTCGGTCACCCCAAATGCCCTCCCCTGCATATTCCCTCTTTATTAGATAGGGTTTTTTCTTTAACATATTGGACAGCCATAACTGGTTTGGCTAGGTGGATGGAGCATCAGCCTGCAGACTCAAGGGTCCCAGGTTCGATTCCGGTCAAGGGCATGTACCTTGGTTGGGGGCACATACCCAGTGGGGAGTGTGCAGGAGGCAGCTGATCGATGTTTCTCTGTCATAGATGTTTCTAGCTCTTTATCCCTTTCCCTTCCTCTCTGTAAAAAAATCAATAAAATATATATATTTTTAAAAAGAAACATTTAAGATTCCTCCATATCTGCCTGGTTGGTGTGACTCAGTGGTTGAGACCCCAGGCTGCCACCACTGGGAGGGGATCTCGCCCTGGAGGTGTGCACCCTGGCCAGGCTGAGACCCAGCCCAGGCTGCCGCCGCTGGGAGGGGGATCTCACAGTGGGGGTGTGCGCCCTGGCTGGGCTGAGACCCCAGCCCAGGCTGCCGCCTCTGGGAGGGGATCGGGCCATAGGGAGTGAATTTGTCTTTGTTTTTTATAAAGGGTCAGGAGGGCCTCTGGGCAGCATTCCGCCAGGCCGCTTACTCTGCAGGCTCTCAGGGGCAGCCCTCCCTGAGAATGGGGGACTCCGGCAGGGCTGAGAGGACTGGGTGCCGCCGTCTTCTGGCTATGGGTGCCGCCATTTTTGTTGCAGATTGACAGTTAATGTGCATATTACTCTTTTATTAGATAGGATTTGTTGAGGATGCTTTAGTTGTTTCCATGTCTTGGCCATCATGAGTAATGCTGCAATGAACATAGGTGTGCTTATATACTTGCAAATGAAGTTTTCAAATTTTTCAGGTAGATACCTGGAAGAGGTATTGCTTGGTCATATGGAAACTCTTTTCTTCATATTTTGAGGAACTGCCATACTGTTTTCCATAGTTTCCGTATGACTTTACACTCCCACTTGAGATAGCCCCTGTATTAAGATTTGTAGCTGTTATAAATTACCACCGAGTTAGTGTCTTCAAGTAACACAAATCTATTATCTTATAGTTCTAGAGGTCAGAAGTTCAAAACAGAGTCACTGGGCTAAAATCTATGTGTGGGATGGTTTGCATTCCTGTTGGAGTCTTTTGGGGAGAATACTCTTCTAGCTGCTAGAGGCTGCTCACATTCCTTGACTTGTGGTCCCTTCTATCTTCAAAGCCTTCGGTTTCCTCACTCCAACCTCTGTTTTAATTTCCACATCTCTTCCTCTAACTCTCCTTCCTCCCTTTTTCACTTGTAAGATGTTTGTAATTACATTGGACTCATTCCGATAATTCTAGATTACCTCTCCACCTCAAGATCTTTAAAATCCCATTTAAATTTGAAACCTATTCACAGGTCCCAGGTGTTAGGACAGTGCTCAAAGAAGAGAACTCTGGCTGATTAACATGCAAAACTCAGGAACCAAATGTATTTGAATAGTGCAACTTTACTCATTTTCCAAACTTAAGAACATACAGATTCAAATAGTTAAATGTAGCTATATTTTCCTCTAGTGGAATACTTATGTGTGATTTTCTCTGAGTTATTCATATCCTCAAATAGCTTTCTCTTGCTATGGCAATTGAATGATATTTTGGATGAAGCTAAAATTCTCCCTGTTGTCTGAATACATAATCTCACCGCTTTCCATTTTGTTTTATGCATGTTAATCTGATGCCTTCTGATGTTCTTTTCTTTATAGGTTTTTTTTTTGGTATTGAATTATTATAATATTTTCTCCTACATAGAATTTAGAAATTTTCCCCAATCCTTTTATCCTTTTTACCTTTAAATTCATTGAGTCCTTTTAACTTGCAGATTCCTCAGTCTAGATAAATTTCTAATGTAATGTGTTTAATGAGTATGTCTTCTAAATATGCCTTATATTTTTCTTTATAACTTCCATCTTTCTACATTTTCTGTCAGTTCTTTGAAATATTTTTTGCATTAGGTTACTGATGTTGAATTCAACAGTGCATCTCTTTCATCATTTATGCACAGAATTATTTAGTTGATAAATCACATTATTTAGTTGCAGAAATATTATTTTGTGCAGAATTTAATATCTCAGAGTGATATCATCATCATCATCATCATCATCATCATCATCAATTTCTTTATAAAGTTTTTGTGTGTATGTGTTCTGGTTTCCCTAACCCCAAGAACTGAAAGAAGTTGAATTGTCCCAAATCCTGAGGTGGATGGCTATCTAAACATCAGGTATCAAAAGATCAAGAAGGCTTCTTAAGGTTCAGAAGGGACTGATCAATAGCCATCTTTGGCACAGATATAGAGGTAGTATTTTTTTTTTACCTTTTTCCCCCCCAACAACATCCATCAGACCTGAGTGAGCCCCAGTGAGTCAACTAAGGAAAATTGCAAACAACATAAGTAACTCCAACAGGTAACAATTAGAACAAATAAATATAAGCCAAGTAAAATAAAACTGTGAATAACATAAAAACAACTTGCATTATAATAACAACAATAATAATCATGATATCACCTGGGAAGGCACAAATCTCTGATGGTCAAGCCTTTATCATAATTAGTGGCTTTGCTGTTTTAACTGTTTGCTGAGCACACTGAGTAGAACCATGGACCAATTATGTTGACATAAAAATCCCCCAGAACCCAGTTCTTCCATACATACAGCTTCCTGAGGACCCCTGACTTCCTTTCAGTCAGAAAAGAAAAATGGATTGAAGGTGCAAACAGAGAAAGAAAAATACACCAGAATCCTCTGTGTTATCCTGATAATTAAATCAGCATTCACTAAGCATTTAAGACATGCCAGGCCTAGGCAAGATCCTTGATAAAATTAGTTTTCCTGTGGGAAACTCAACCGGCTTTGGAATTAGTCTTTTATATATATGTCCTACTTCTTCAAACGAAAGCTGTTTGAGATTGAGAAAGTTCTATTTATCAATCTGAATATTTGTACATTGGGGAAAGAAACAGTACCTACCTATAGGCAAATGCTAAGCATTATAAAAGGATTACTGTTATTACCAAGTTATTTTATTCTGAAAAGAAAATATTTGGTAATTATTATTATCACTCTTTTGTTGATGCTGTTGCTATTATTGTTGTTCTAATAAGAAAGCTTAGGCTCTAAAGGACATTAAGTACCTGATCCAAATTTAAATAGTCATATGATGGCCCTAAATGGTTTGGCTCAGTAGATAGAGCATCAGCCTGTGGACCACAGGGTCCCAGGTTCAATTCTGGGCAAGGGCATGTACCTTAGTCGCAGGCTTCTCCCCGGCCTGGGGCCCTGGTCAGGGCTCCTGCAGGAGGCAACCGATCCATGTGTTTCTCTCATATTAATGTTTCTCTCTGTCTTTCCCTCTCTCTCCCATTCTCTCTAAAAATCAATGGAAAAATATCCTCAGGTGAGGATTAACAAAAACAAACAAACAAAAATAAATAAATAAAGGTGATTAAATGTTTTTAAAAAATAGTAATACATATGTTTGAAACCAGATTATTGGAATCTAAAATCCTTGTTCATGAAATGAAGTTGTAAAATGATCACCTGTTTATTTGATTGGCATTCATTAATAGCTAGGATTTATTTACATATTTGGTCAAATTACCTTTTGGCATAGGAATTAACTAACACATTTACCAGAAAGAAACTTGAGGGAAACAAATACACTTAATGTATTTTGTCACTTTAGGAATATACTATGTATTTAAGAAACAAACAGAACCAAATCATCTCAGAGAGACTTTTATAACAAGAATTAAAGTTTTAGTTCCTCCCCTATCATCGAATACAAGCCTTTCAACCTCCAAACACTTGCTTCATCTGTATTGACTAACCTTCAGCTGAAGTTGTGACACTCCATAGTGTTTCTTGTGAAATCAATTGGCACTTTCTTTGGCTTTGCCTCTGAATATGCTGCCCAATCAATAAAACTTATATTTTTCAAAGAAGTTCAACAACTTAGGCCACTGCACCAAAATTCTTTGAAATTGACTAGTTTTAGAAAGTATGGAATTAGTTGATTTCCATACCTTCTTTGATTTCACAACTTGAATTTTCCTAGATGCTCTGCTGTTATCCATTCCTAACACATATATTCTTAATGAAGAGAATTTCAGATTATACTATGACTATTGCTTATGCATTTACTTTTTAGGTCAAATTCCCACTATAGAAAAACATCACATACTAGTGCTATTTACAGATACATAAGTAGACATATAAAAGTAATTTCAAACATATTAAAGATGAAGCAAATGCAAATACACATATTTCTTTGGAAAGCTATTTGGCTATATATTACATTTATAAATGTTTACCAACTAAAATAAAATACGATAGAGCTGGGGGTACAAAATAATGAAAGAAAGAACTAAAGCATTTTTGTAGCATGAAATAAGTGTATAAACAAACTTGCTGTATAGATATATGGTAAATCTGTTTTCCTCACTCATATATTTGTTAAATCATATAAAACATTTGATGTATGGAACATTTACTACTAAGTATTCTAATATTATTAAAAATTATAAGTAATAACAAATTACACCAAAGATTTTCCATAGTAAACAAAAATAATTTTTTACAAAATAAAAATGGCCAAAACTTGTAAAATCTGAGAATAAATTTTAACAAAATATTGCTCAATTAAGAGTTTATGTTCAAAAATAAAAGATACAAAAACATAAAAATAAGTAAACAAAATAAGTAAGTAAGTAAATAAATGATGTAAAACGACATTTTGTTAGTGGCATTTGCATTCATGCAGTATGTTTGTTATGTTGGGTCTGTGCAGTTGCTCCCCAATCCCTCACAAGTATCCTTAAATTCAATAAATGTTGGTCAAATAGAAAATAATATTTCATGTTCAAAACAAAACAGAAGCAGACACATAGATAAAGAGAATAGACTAAAGGTTTCCAGAGAAGAGGGAAGTTGGGCACTGGGTGAAAAATGTGAAGGGATTGAGAAATACAGATTGGTAGTTACAAAATAGTCATGGGGATATAAAGTACAGCATTGGAAATATAGTCAATAATCCTATATAATAAAAGCCTAATATGCTAAGTGTCCAATCGGCCGGTCGGCTGTTCGACTAATCAAAGCATAATATGCTAATGATATGCTAAGGCTGCTCAACCGCTCACTATGACATGTATGACCACAAGGGGAAAACGCTCTGACTGGTAGGTTAGCTTGCTGCTGGGGTCTGGCCGATCGGGACTGAGCAAGAAGGGCCGGACATGCCCTGGAGCCCTCCTGCGGTCCTTCCCTGGCTGGCCAACCTCCTGCTTCTCTCCCCGGCCCTGATTGTGCACCAGTGGGGTCCCTCGGCCTGGCCTGCGCTCTCTTGCAATCCAGGACCCATTGGAGGATGTTGGAGAGCTGGTTCGGCCCAATCCCTCAGGCCAGGCCGAGGGACCCCACTGGTGCATGAATCCGTGCACCGGGCCTCTAGTATTGTAATAATTATGTATGGTGCCAGTTGTTTACTGGAAATATCAAGGGGAAAACATTGCAAAATATACGATTGTCTAGCCACTATGCTGTACAATTGAAATAATAACATTGAATGAGAACAGTAATTGAGAAAAATTAAAGTTAAAAAATTAATAGTAATTACTATTTTTAAATTGAGAAGTTATGTTTCATATAATGAAAAGTTAAGATTTTTGTTTTTCTTCTGCCATTCAGGTTTAATTGAAAACATGTTCCTAGACCTGCTCTTCAGATATACATTCAGTAATAAGCAATAAATTTATAAATTGAAGGTGTAAGATAGTGAGTTAGAAATTCTATGGGACTGGCAAATAGAATACCTACAACAATTGACTATGTAATAAAAATCAGAAGTTTTTATAGGTTAGTAACAGAGAACAAAAGTTTTAAAAAACCTGATGTTATAAAATCCAAAATACATTATGTCAATCTTTTCTAAGAATCTTTTCCTTTTCAGAGTTAACTATGTATCTGTTATTGAAGCCCATGCTTATATCATTCTTTATTCTAGTGTCTTTTCAGATGAATATGAAATATCTTTAAAAACCAAATAACATCCCAGAAATCTTATTACTTTTATTTGCTTATGATTTTAATAGAAAAATAACATTATAGCCTAAGCATAGCATTAAAAATTATAATTTTATGTCACTCAGTTCAGTAATCTCCAAGTCTTTTCTAAGGATGGGCATATCAGAATATTTATTATTATTAAGATTGATATATCAACAAAATTAAATTTATATTTTGCTCTTTGGTGAAACAAAGTTTCCTCCATTTAATGGCTAAAAACATGCTTGTTTCTATCAAAAGACTATATTTAACAAACAAAAATCTGCAAATTTACATGAATCCATATGCTTTAAAAATAAAGTAAATTTTAGTAGGGGAGGGTGGGGACAAGGGAGATAGATCAACCAAAGGACTTGTGTGCTTGCATATGAGCCTAACCAGTGATCACGGACAACAGGGGGAGGGGGGCATGCCTGTGGGGGGGTTTGGGAAGGGAACAGGGGGAGGGGATTGATGACAAATATGTGATACCTTAATCAATAAAGTAATTAAAAAATAAAATAAAGTAAATTACATGCTGATATTATGGTATAATCCATAATCCTGATTAGTTTATATATAAACTGTGAACAAGGTAGATATTTAAGGTAATGAAGGTGTCATTTTTATTTTTTTAACATATTTTTATTGCTTTTAGAAGGAATGAAGAGGGAGAGAGAGATAGAAACATCATTATTGAGAGAGAATCATTGATAGGTTGCCTTCCGCACGCCCCACACTGGGGATCTAACCCACAACCCAGGTATGTGCCCTAGACCGGAATTGAACCCGGGACCCTTCAGTCCGTAGGTTGATGCTTTATTCACTGAGCCAAACTGGCTAGGGTGAAGGTATCATTTTTGTTCACATACTCTTTGTCCCGACACATTAATATTTTGCATCACCAAATAGTGGTGAAGGTAGTGAAGAAGGCTGCACCACATACACAAAGGTCATTTCTGGGAATTCTGTTTGGCCTCCTTGTGGTACCATAGAATGTTTATTCTTGAGATCGCCCTCTTTTTTGTGTATTTTGATTTTGTTTCCATAACTCATTAGCTTACTTTTTTTTTTTTTTTAATAATCACCCGAGGACATTTTTTCCATTGATTTTTAGAGAGAGTGGAAGAGAGAGAGAAAGACAGAGAGAAACATCCATGTGAGAGAAGCACATGGATGGGTTGCCTCCTCATGCACCCTGACCAGGGTCCGAACTGAGGTACGTGCCCTTGACTGAAATTGAACCTGGGACCCTCTATCCACTGAGTGAAACCAACTAGTGCTCATTAACTTACATGCTTTATCATAGTTACTTACCTTTAAAATATTTTAAATGTTATTTTTATGAATATTTTTGGGTTTACTAGAATCTTAACATATTTAAACTATGGCATTTTTAGAATAATTATTAATAGTGTTATGGTTATAAAATCACATAGATATTGGGTGTACTATTCCAAAACCATTTTACTCATTAGCCCTGACATTTTTAGAAGGTAAATTTGAAAAATATATTTTTAAGTAATTTTGTTATACATTGAGTTGTAGTAGAAATGCTTATTAGGCATATTATAGGATACATGAGTAATAATTGTGACTCTACTTGCAATATTTATAGTAATTTTTCCTTTTTAATTTTTTTATAACAGAGCCATATATTTACTATAGATAATTCTATGGTCAGCTTCTTATGGAGCTTATATATAAGAATTACGGAGTATTTCATTCACATGCTTATTTCTAAAACTATTAAAGTCATAAATTTAATTAATCAAAGTTTTGTTAGGTTTTATTTATTCATTTATCGCACAAATATTTAAGTTTGGTATTTTAAAACCAACAAAATTATCCTGAGAGCACAGGAAAAAAGCATTTTTATATGCATTAGTACAATAAAAAATTATTCTGGTAATATTTTAATGTTTTTTCATAATTAATGTACATGAATTTTGTATGTCAAGTCTGTTATTTATAGTTATTTCTCTCTTATTGCACTCAAAATGATTCTTTGTATCTTTTATACTCTAATTGCTGAACTTCACATTTGAATCCTCTATACTGTCATCTTAGTTGTGGGAAAACAGTTATTAAATTGAGCTTTTAAAGACTGTCTAATGTATTTTAAAATGTTGCATTTTTTAGAGCAATGGAGGAAAGGAAGTGGAACAAATTATCCAGTTCGCTAAAGATTTCAAGTTCATTTTAGGTTCAATCACTTAAGTCAATTGCATTTGAAATTTTTAGATGTAATTCTTTCTGCAAATTTAGATCCCAGGTGGTATCAAATGCAGTATTATAGATCTAAAGCTTTTTGTTATAGAAGACTTGTAGCATTAATAGACTGACACTGTTTGGGTAACCTCCATCATTCATAAGCCTTTTAAAATACATTTATCATTTCAGAGTCTAATAAACTAACAGAATTCAATTTTCATGTCACTTGAGTCTTTGAATCTCTTACCAGAATTCTGACATCCATTAGCCATTGTCTGAATTAGGTGACTGCTGTGGTAAAGAATAAGTCATAACAAATTATCTCCTTACAAAGATAATATACACAACAGCTGGAGTTTTTCTTTGTCTTATTCTCATTTTGACTGACATAAGCTGATAGCTTTTTTCCACTTTCTGAATAATGTTTTTGGCAGGTTCAGAAAGCCATGTGCTTTGCTAAAAGCTTTCTTATGATGCAAATATATAATATATAATATATATATATAAATATATATATATATATATATATATATATATATATAGAGAGAGAGAGAGAGAGAGAGAGAGAGAGAGAGAGAGAGAGAACCAATAGCTTTCCATGACTTTAGTAGTTTTCATTTTTGTTTTAGCCCATAACAATCAATTCGACCATTTATTTTAATATCTATACTATAGGCCCGGTGCATGAAATTTGTGCACAGTTGTGGGGGGGTGTATCCCTCAGCCCAGCCTGCACCCTCTCCAATTTGGGACCCCTCGAGGGATGTCCAACTGCTCATTTAGGCCTGATCCCAGTGGCCTAAATAGACAGTTGGACATCCCTCTCACAATCCAGGACTGCTGGCTCCCAACCGCTTGCCTGCCTGCCTGCCTGATTGCCCCCTAACTACTTCGCTGCCAGCCTGATCGATGTCTAATTGCTCCCCTGCTAGCCCAATTGCCCCTAACTGCCCTCCCCTGCCAGCCTGGTCACCCCTAACTGCCCTCCCCTGCTAGCCTGGTTGCCCCTAATGGTCCTCCCCTACAGGCCTGGTCACCCCCAACTGCCCTCCCTTGCCAGCCTGGTTACCCTTAACTGCCCTTCGCTGCTGGCCTGGTTGCCCACAACTGCCCTCTCCTGCTGGCCCATTGCCTCTAACTGCCCTCCCCTGCCGGCCATCTTGTGGTGGCCATCTTGTGTCCACCTGGGTGCGCCCATCTTTGACCACGTGGGGGCAGCCATCTTGTGTGTTGGAGGGATGTCAATTTGCATATTACCTCTTTATTACATAGGATATGATATTTCTGTGCCTCTGCTTCTGCTTCACTTATCTTACTTTTAGAAAATGTCAACCCTGAAATTGTTTAATACTAAAATTACTTATATGACTTCTAATAACTTTATATTAGACTTTACTTTATATGACACTCTATATAAAATGTTTTCAAATTTTCAAAAAATGTGTAGACACTTGAATAAAACTGAACTAAATAATATTTTAACAATACAAACTGGAAAAATTTAAGCTATATAGTCATTAATGTATCTCTTATTTTTGAATGTAGAACAATTTCTTAAAATCTAAAAGATTGATATATATTTAGTTATATCATTATACACATATTTTATCTTCCAGTTAGGACTCTCAAAAAGGGAGCATAATTTTAACATTGTTTGTCCTGTTGACTATCTCTTAATATATGTTTTCTTTCTAAGAAATGAAGTCAAGCAGAAACAACATGTGTGACCTATTTAAAAATTATTGTGTTCACAATTTGTAAAAATACCAAATTATACATTAAGTACAAGTACTGTTGCTCCTTATCTCTCTCTCTCCCACCTGTCTTTCTCTTTCAATGATGCTCATGATACAATGATCCATGCCTGGAGGGACTGTCTAACAGACTTCACTAAGAAATATAATCAAGCCACAGAAGACTTAGTCTGTCATTCCAGCTCTTCTCTGTACTTGATCCCTCTATGCACAGTTCAGCCTCAGGAGGAAGCATGACATAAGCAGAGGCAAAAGGAAACTGTAAAGATTATAAACTATGGGAATTAGATCATTTTATTTTTATTTCAAAAATTCTATCAATTATTAAGAATGAGAAAAGATAAAAAATTGAGATTTTATCCTTAAATGTGCAATGGTTAAGAAGATAACCAAAGTGGAAAACAGTTACACTGAATAACAAATCAGAATTTGGGAAATTGAACACCAACCTATTGCCTTTTAAGTACTTCTGTCAATGATTACCTCTCCTCTTCTCTTTGGACATTAATTTTTGATGTATGTTATTCATATATAAATTTACCAAGCCTATTTACACATCATATTTTCTTAATAATTTTATTACCATTACCCTTTATATTATGTTTTCTTCTCTATGAAATATTTTTACCACTTAAAAGCCACAAAAATACATATATGTAGGTGGGGGGATTTGGTCTTGGATATATATACAGTTTGGCAAAGGTTTACAATTGTATTGTGACATTCTTTTGAGTTGATAAAGCTGTTGTAATAATCATAACCTGTATTTCTTTTTTCATAAAAACTCTCAACCTACTTTTTGCCAATGCCTGTATATATTTAAAGCATTCACATTTAAAATAATTAAATTATATATAAATGGTGTGTGTGTGTGTGTGTGTGTGTGCGCGCGCGCGCGCAGCATTGTGTCAAAAGAAAGCTCCAGAAGCAGGTGACTACACTAACAAAAGTTGAATCTTTTCTTGGTCACATTGATAAGAAAATACACAGATTCACCCTTTTGCAACCTAATTATTTTAGAGACAGAAGCTGATAATCATATTTCTAAATTTCAAACTTGTTTTAGCTTTTTATTGCTTTAATGTTTGCATTTACTTATTTGGAATGTTAAGCACTGCGTCAGGTTTTAGAAACAGTGAACAAAATGACATGATCCCTGACTTCAGGATGTATCCAATAAAGTTGCACATTCTGTTTAATCTGCTGCAGAAGCCAAGTTCAGTTCTGTGACTCAGACATACTTGAGTCCTGTGCTTGGTTCCTTGGAATAAATGTATAGTTATCCCACATAGAAAGACAGAAAAATAAATCATTTTAGCTTTTTTTTTTTTTTCACTTTCATCCCCCTCCTTTTGTCTTCTCTTTCTTTTATATTCTTGCAGAATATAGTAACACGCACACAAACACACACCCTATCATGCTATCGCACCTCACAACTAATTTAACAGTTCCTCAACATAAAGGTAATTCTTCTTTTGGAAGAGACCTAATTATTTGTATAACAAATTATTGCTATAACTTATACAATATTTGTACAATAACAAGTTTCTTGGTAAATCACATATTCTTCCTTTATTGTTTCAGTTGTAATAAGACATTTTTCAATCTCTGTAATTTCCAATATACTTAATATTGCATCTTCCTAGTTCAGTTTGCACATTGTAATTCTTTCCCTCTTAAATCCATAGTTACATATGAGAATCTGGAATAAATTGTCTCTACAAATTATTAGCTATGTGCCCCTTTTCAAATTTTTTAGCCTCTATTACTCAATTTCTTCCTCCATATATAAGAAATCTAGTATTTATCTTGTAGAATTGTCATGAAAAATAAATTAATCAATTATGTAAAACATTTAGACATTTTCCTGGTATAGAGTAAGTGATTAGTGAGTGCTATTATAGTAGGTACTAGAAGCCCAGTGCACGAATTTGTGCATGGGTGGGGTCTGGCTGGCCCAGCCCCAATTGGATAAGATTGGGGCTGGGCCTGTAGGGAGGAGGAGATGGCGGGAGGTTGGCCAGCCAGCCTGCCCCAATTGGGACCCAATCAGGGCTGGGCTGTATGGGGAAAGAAGCCGCAGGCGATTGGCCAGTAGGCCCTGCCCCCAATTGGAGTTGGGAGGCCTTATTGGGTGCAGGGCTTGACTTGGGGAGGGGCTGTGGGCTTGGGCTGTCCTTCCCCACCCCTGAATGGGGTAGGTGGTGCTAATTGGGGGCCAGCAGCCTGGGGGAGGGGCCATGGGTGGTTGGCTGGCCAGCCCTGCTCCTGATGGGGTACGGGGGCCAATCTTGGGTGAGGCTGGGCAGGGGGAGGGGCTTTGAGGTTGGCTGGCCAGCTCCACCCCCTGTCTGCTGGTTCACTGGCCACAGTGGGTGTCCTGTCGTTATGGTCATTATGGCCATTATGGTTGCTGGCTTTATATATATATATATATATATATATATATATATATATATATATATATATATATTATGAAATGTGACTCCTCCCCTCACTGTTACTACTTACTCTCCAGAGTAAACACATACATGCTTTTGTGTAAAGTTGATGCTAAGGCATGAAAAAGTTAGCTACCATTGTTCTTTAACATTCACATAGCACCTGTCTTATCTCTGTTAAAGTAAGTATTACAACCCAATATTTCAGACTCTGGAATGGAGATTCAGAAAATGTGATTGAAAATCTTGTCTTTTCTATCCTTATAATTTGCCCAAACATCAATTTCCTTTCATATTAAGTAAAGATAAAAGTTAATTAAGGCATACTTGTAAAGCACCAAGTGCATTGTGAATACATATAAAAGTTAACTGTGTTATTATAACAATCAATCTTCTCTTGTTCTCACCATGATTTCTAGTCTCTCTTATCCAATAGATTCCAGTCAAAATAGAATTTAATAAAAAATACATGTATATATACAAACACTTATAGTAAATAAATACATATGTAAACAGACACTGTAGTCCAATAAACAGGTGCATAAGAGCTATCAAAAATAGTATAATAATAAATGTTGTAATCAAACTATTAAAAATACTGATGAGAACATAGAGGACAAAATAAAAGTATTTTTTCTGAGAAGTAAAAGTTTAGAGAAGTTTCCTGGAAGAGATAATTTTATTAAAGATTTTAAATAATAATTTGTATTGTAATGCTATGGAAGTTAGAAAAAAATCTCTTTTAGTTAGAGGGAGCAGTAAGAGATAAGGCTTCTAGGTAATGGGGTGAATGAGACTGAGGATCTGCATTTTCTCCAGAGGGATTCAGATATGAGGTATGAATGGGGAAGTGTGGTGTGAGATGAAGTTAAAATTCCAGTGGCTCATTTATTATTGAAGGACTGGCAGGTATAGATTTTAACTTCTATGCAATGGAGTATTATCAAGAGACAGGTTTATCATTTCTTACATAACCAAATTTATTATGGTTTTAATCCAATTTTTCAGTGTCAGTTTTTAAAATATAATTAACCCTTAAATTCTGATGCTCACAAGTGCAGTTCACAAGGATTCTCTATGTCAGCACCAATACCAGTTTGGACCAAATATTCTTCATTCTGGGAGCTGTCTTATGCATTTTCACATGTTTAGCAGCCGCTCTGGCTTCTTCCCAGAAATGCCAGAACATCCCTCTACTCCAGTTGTGACAAACACAAACAACTCCAGACATTTTCAAATGTTCTGTGTAGAAGACAAAATTGTCCCCAATTGAGAACCACTGTGCTAGAGAAAAACACTAGGATGAAACTTGGGAGGCTATCATATAAAAACTGCTTTTATCACTGGAAAGTTCAATAGACATATGTATATAACTTTGTTCATCTCTTCTTTCAATTGCTCGTACTAAAAGATACATTTACATGTTAACTGTACCTGAGGGGGAAAATGTGATAAAGGCAACGAGAACTACCTGCTTACAAGGGTTAATCTTGTTATATGGAATTTTTCCATTGTGCAAGCAACTTAATGACTGTATATTAAAAGGAAACAGACCTAACATTTCGATGACTTTAAGGCTGAACAACTACATTAAGAGAGAGGAAGAAGAATTGTCTCCTGGAGACATCGGAGAGTAAGGAATGACACAAGAAGAGCCTGGATTGAGGAACCTAAAGGAGATTAGGTTGGAAGTAGCAGGGAGAAAGCAGCCAGTGAAAATCCCCTGGTGGTGCCATGCTCAAAAGATATTTTAACAATAGAAATTTTTAATAATGCTTGTTTTGTTGTGAGCTTAATTGTCCTCCTCTCAACTTACCCAGATTGTTTTCAAGTGTCTGCCAGTTGTTGAAGGAATTTAGTTGTATGTCTAGGTATATTTGGCTTATAATTGGACATGCACATAGAATGTGCGATAACTGAAAGCTAAAAGGTCTAGGGTAGAGATGGCTGAGAGAAATTAAGTCTCTTACGAAGTTTGAGAAATGCTGGGGAGTCCTTGAACTACCATAGTATGTGGATGGGATGGCAGCCAGTCAAACTAGAGTGAGCTTTTCTAAAAGACTCTATGTAATATACATGTAAATTATACATTCTAAAATGAATCACACAGTGTCTTGTTATTCTCTGATATGTCATAAAACAAACTGAGTCACAATAATGAACTAAATGATTATTTGTTCTTAGCTACCTGGGAAACTTGTGGGTAAAGCCTACCTCCTAAACACCTCAAAGGTCTTTCCTTCCTTCCTCCCTCCCTTCCTCCCTCCCTCCCTCCCTCCCTCCCTTCCTTCCTTCCTTCCTTCCTTCCTTCCTTCCTTCCTTCCTTCCTTCCTTCCTTCCTTCCTCCCTTCCTTCCTTTCTTCTTTTCTTCCTTTCTTCCTTCCCTTCTGTCTTACTTTTATTTTGTCCAACATAAATACCAACATATTACAGTGTAACTTAAAAAACAAAATACTTTGTAGGAAATAATGTTTTTTAATCCTCACCTGAGTACATGCTTAGAGAGAAGGAGGAGGAGGAAGAGTGGGGGGAGAAGAAGAAGAAGAGAGAGAGAGAGAGAGAGAGAGAGAGAGAGAGAGAGAGAGAGAGAGAGAGAGAAACATTGATGTGAGAGAGAAACATCAATTGATTGCCTTCCTTATGTTCCCCATAACAGGGTATGTGCCCTGACCGGGAATCAAACCACCAACCATTCAGGACAACACTCAACCAACTGAGCCACTCTGGCCGGGCTGTAGGAGATAATTTTTAACAACACACTATGTTTGGTTTCATAATATAGACTCTATCAGACTCTATATGCTTAAATAAAATGTTCATGTATTTCAAATCAAATTAAAAGAATATTTTTTTCTTAAATGATCATTGGATGATAAATATGGGATAAATCAAATATAGGTAAGTTTTATCAAATAAAATGGAATGTGTATTTTTACTTTACAGGTTTAGGATTTTTAAAAATTCAAGGATAAGTGTCAAGATGACATGAAGTTTTTTGACTTCTAGCATGTATCTGTCCATCTGTTCCCCATACCAAAGAAGACATAACCATCAGTTAGAATGCACAGAATATTCTTGATTAATTTGGCCCTTGTCTATTTGTGTTGTTACAGAACTTTTGGAAAACAGTAACTTACTCTCTTTGTACATAGCTTGTCACTTCGAACAAACGGAAATATGTATGTGATTTCTGCACAATATTCAAATTTCCTAACCTGCATTACCCAGTGTTTCTATCCTGGAGTTGGTTTGTATTAAAACTTTTCCAGTTATTTACCTTTTAAATGTTATTGTTCTTTTCAGCACTCGGTATATTTCTAGTTTGATTTTTAATTTACCATTAATTCTCTGTTCTCAAATGTTTTTCTGATAAAGTCTCCTAATGCCCCTGGAGAGAGTATATTATAAGGTTAGATTGTGAGATGTCTGGGTCTTCTGTCAATGCTGGTTGGAGGAGAGCTTCTCATATTCCTTAAGAGAGGAAACTGATATCACATTGCACATCAATAACATTTTTTTCCCTTTAAGAGATTGGCTAACAGCCAGTGACACACTCAGTGGAGTTTTCCATTGATGGTTCTGTGGCTTGCAGAAGGGTATATTTTCTATATTTGAAGCAGTAGGATTCTATTGTGAAGAGGGGTAAATCTCCTGTAGACTAATACATATAAATATGTTGTTTTTTTCCAGTATTGAAGTGATGGGGTCATGGTTTTTATATCTTAGGCAAGAAGAAAGAATTCTGTGCAAGTTGGGATTGCTGTTGATTATATGATTCCATATTACTTATTAAACAAGGCTGTTTTCAAAAGATATGTTATTATAGCTATTTGATCTAAAATTTATAATTTAGATCATATATTAAGTAATATCATACATTTGGAGAGGATATATGGAATGAAGCATATATGGAGTGATGCTTCAATGTTTCTAATTATTTGACATTTCTTCAAGCTCTTTGCTTTTGAACATGCCTTTTTTACTACCTGTATTGTTCTTCTTGTGCTTTCAACAATACAAAAACTTGTTCCTTAAGGCCCACTACAAACTATACTTTTAGAATTCAATTAAATGTGTAAAAGTGACAAAATATATTAATGTGCTCATGAAAAAATAATCTATATATATAAAAGGCTAAGTGACCGGCCAGTAGCTGTAACGTGCATGGACCACCAGGGGCAGATGCTCAACACAGGAGCTGCCGAGTGACAGCAACTTTGCAGAGTGCCCTCTCGCATTCCGGGACCCCTCAGGGGATGCTGGACTGCTGGTTTCGGCCCAATCCCCACAGGCCAGGCTGAGAGACCCTGCCTACAGGAGGGACCCAGCTCATTCCGCAGACATGCTTTTAGCCCCGACACTGCCCCAGGTGAGACCGGCCAAGGAGGGACAGAGGAAGGTTGGCTCCCAGGTATGCCTGGCTCTTCTCCCCCAGTCCTGCCCTGCCAACCACCTTCTAATTAATTTCCTTTCAAAGTGCACAAATCTGTACACCGGGCCTGTAGTGTTTAATAATTAAATAAGTAGAAATTTGAGAAAAAGACAATTTATATAAAAGTGTTCCATGCTGTGAATTATAAACAATTGGATAGAAAGAAGGCAATGTGCTGTTTCCTTGTACAAAATTAATCACTGAAGCTTAATTTTTTGTATTTATAGTTGGGAGAAAATTCAGTAAGCATTCAGGTTATCTCTAAAGAAGAAACATACAGGTGAGAATCAGGATCACTTAAGACACTAAACCTACTGTTCATAAAGTAACAGCCTGATAATATGAAAATGTGCATGTTCTGGTGTGATCCATTCACAGAATTTTGTAGCAGGGAGGGGCCTGGTGATAGAATTTAAACCTTCACTATCATCCCAGAAAGAAAATGAGTGAATATGTAGAAGGAATAAAAGAAGAAACAAAAGAGGGAACTTGCACATTGTTTTATACACATTTGTTAATTTAGGCAGAAATGTTGGAGACATTTGGGGCCCACAGATCTTCTTTACCTGACATCAGCCAGTATGATTAAAAAAAAAAAAAAGCACATTCTTGCATACCATATGGCATACTTGTTCTCCTAATTAGTCAACATTGCTGTATGGGGAATACATGGAATGGAAAGAACTGGAGGCTCACCACCCTGGTGTCTTGTATAAATCACTTGTTGGATCCACTAGGCTGTCAGAACTTGTTCAGGAGGATTGGGCTGGTCAAGAGACAACATAGAATGAGGAGGAGCATCCCAGACTGCACTTCCCACCCAATTAAAACAGATTCTTTATGCTCTGCAGCAACTATGAAGTCAGAGTAAATCTGTCACTTGCTTAATCAATTTAAAGAAGGTATCTCAATTCCTTTTAAATACTACAATAAACAACAGAAATTGAAGACTTATTTTAAAGTAAGAATCCCTCCACTGAACAATAAGCTCTTATGGGGAGAGGGGGTTGTGGGAGGAGGGATTGAAGAAAAAAAAAGATAAAGAACTCCTGACATGAACAATCAGATGCTGATTATGGTTTTCTCTTAAAAACAAATAAATAAATTAATAATGATTATTTTTATATAAAGAAAGCAGGAGTCTCTAGAATCTTCATTGATGTGACTTTTTGACTTTTCAAATATGGATAACACATCAGCCAGTCCATAGCTTCTGGTTAATGCCAATTCAGAAAGATTCCCTGCCTCTACTGTGAGAGTGGATAAAAATCATCACACTATGCAGATACATAAAAAGACTGTGAGCTTCACTGAATTTATTTCCTGGAAGGCCATTAGCGATCATCTGTCCCACTTCTTCATTTTATGTGTGAGTGAAAAGCTCAAAGAAGTTATAACTATGTGTTCAAAAGGAAGAAACACAACCAGGTACTGTAATTTCATACTTTAATTCTCTTTCTTAGGAAAAGACTCTTTCCAACCCCTAACCAGTCCCATCTTTATCCTCACAGGGCAAGTTTTATTCCTGAAGGAAGTCAGGGCTGAAATGCAATATTTTCTCATGGGCATATTACAGTAAGGAGCCTTTGTGACTTTAAGTTGTTTCAGTAAGTTCTGAAAAACATTTAAGAAAATGAAACCATGTATATGGAATACATTTTTAATGTTAGTACTTTCAATTATATTAAGAGGCTGTGGTGTGTTAGCTGGGCACTTTATCACATTTACTCAACTGATAGTGTGAATATATAGTTATAATAACCAAAACTGAGCATAAAAATCATCCAAAGGAATATGGAGAAGTGGTTTGTAAATGCAATGCTCTGAGAGTGGAGACTAGCATGGTGGTGGTGGGTAGTGATTATAGCTCAGATTCCACCACTGTCTCTATTGCAACCTCCTCTCAGCGGTTAAGTGCTCCTTTTCTCTGTCTAGACACATTTAAGAAGGAGTTTCAATTGCTCCAAGGTCACTTTCAGACGTCTGCATATTGAAAGCATTTTGCTCATGACAATCTGATTTTGGAATTTATGTTTATTATTTTTGTCAAAATTAATTTTTATACCTCATGCTAGATAATTGACAGAAAAAATGCAATCTTCCTTCTTTGTGCATTTGCAATATTTTTTCTTCTCCATGACTACTTTTGCATTATTATAGCAGATTAATTATACTTTTTAGAGCAGTGTCTAATTTTGATTAGTAAATAGATAAAAAGGGAAGGTTCAAAATAATGGAACCCCTTTTTATAAATCTCTGTGTATCAAACACAAATGATATCTGAGTTTTTATACCTCTCACTTACAAGGCATTCACTTTAAGTCAGAATGTGGAAAACTTTATAATACTCTCATTCAGTATACCTCTGATTGAACACTTTAATAGATTAAGAACACTTTTTTCAAAATTGTGTATTTTTAAATGCAATTTTTAATGCCTATTTTATACTGGTGCTTAGATTAGACACAGTAGAAAACTAGTTTATACTCTTGGTAAATTCTACATCAGAATCTCAAAATAGTACATATGCAATATGAGAATATTATATGCATATTCAATATGAGAATTTTACTCTATTCTATATCTTAAATAACAATCTACATAACAACATTAAAATCTAGAATTTAAATAAAACTACAAAGACTATACAAAAATATTTCTAGGCTACAAAGGATGTAACTCACATGTGGTTTATCAGGGTTAGTAATTAAAACTAAGTAACATTTGTTTTTCTGACATTTGAATCTCAAAATGAATTATTGATTATATATTTTTTTAAATTTTACTTAATTAAAAAACTTAGTAAAATAAAAAATATATATATAGTATGCAGGAGCCTCCATGTTTGCACTGCTTTTAGTCCCTTCATTTAATGAAATTATATGTGACTAGTGTTCCCGTTGCAGGAAAAATCCTGCAATAGGGTTTCCTGCTGCACTCTACCCCGCCCCGCCTTCTCCTTTTTATTGTAGATCCTAATTAGTTACCTGTATGTTTAAGACAAAAGATTTTCCCAACTTAATATTTTCAAAATGATTTAATGCTGAAAATAATTTTTTAACTATTATTGTTAGATATAAAACAAGCTGATGTGCAAATAGCTGAAATTATTTTAATGTTTTTAGAGTGATAGATGGAATATTGAGCTGAGAGCTTAGAGACCTATGTTCTACTCCTATTACAATCACTTGCCATTTGTGTCATATTGGATAAATTGCTTCACCTATATAACTGGCTCTCTTTTTTTTTTTTCATGAATAGATGGAATTGAACTAAGTGATTGCCAGTGTGCTTTACATTTCTTCATTTAAATTTGAAATTATCTCACTATGACAAGTTTTTAAATATGCAAGCAAAAATTGAACTCCATTTAGCTATGGATGACCACATAAACTGTGTGCTATGTTGGACTTTAATAACAATTATTGAGTAGTATTTTGTGTGAAACGTATGAATTATGATTTGAATAAGGGATAATTTTTAAAAATAGAAAACTAGTAAACTCACCACAGCCTTTAAAAAATTATTCTTTTTGTATGATTATAAAATGCTATTATCACTTTAAATGTTTTAAATATAAGAAAAAACAATATCCAGAAAGTTAAGACTACTTTTAATCCAATGACCCAAAATTGGGTATTTTTCTATCACATGTATACTTAACAAATGATTATTGTGTATTACATTGTTTTTAAAAAATATTTTCTTTATGCCTTTGAAACTCTATTTCTTTTCTTATTTTTGTATATGCATATTTACTTTTAAGATATTAAGGACATTGTACTTATATTTTATATTTGTTATAACTTTTCCTAGTTTGACAACTTAAAAACATATTATCTTAATATATAAAAAGCCAGGGGCCATCACAACCAAAACAACTGGATGGATGACCAAACAGAAGTCTGCATGGGGTGACAAGACCAGCAGGGGGGGTTAGTGAAGGACGACCAAATGCCTGAACAACAGGCTGCGTGTGGTGACCTGGCCAGCAGGGGGGGAAGTTAGGGGCAACTAGACTGATGGGGGGGGGCAGTTGGGGGCAACCAGACTGGCAGGGGGGGGCAGTTGGAGGTGACCAGGCTGTCAAGGGGGGAAGTAAGGGGCCACCAGGCCGGCAGGGGTCAGTTAGGGGTGACCAGGCAGGCAAGCAGGTGAGCAATTAGGACCCAATGGGTCCCGGATTGTGAGAGGGTGCAGGCTGGGCTGAGGCGACACCCCCATGCACGAATTTCATGCACTGGGCCTCTAGTATTATATAATTTTCATTTCTTCCATGTCGTTTTATTTCTGCTTTCCTTTATAAAGAAAAGGTTAAGAACCATATGAATTGACTCATATGTAGGATATAAAATTGAAAGTAAAAAATGACCAGCCAAGAAAAAAAAACAAAAAACTCATTGACACAGAAAACAGTAAGGTGGTTACCAGAGGGAAGAGGGGTGGAGGGTAGTAAAGGCTAAAGGGGGTCATATATGTGGTGACGGAAGATGTTTTGATCTGGGTGGTGGGCACACAATGCAATAATAAGATCATGTGTTACAGAGTTGTACACTTGAAACCTATATAATCTTATTAACCAATGTCACCCAATAAATTTAATAGAAAAAAATTGAGGGGATTTTTCCCTCAAACAATAGATAGATCCTTCTATATCTTTCCTTAGCTGATTCATACTTTTATGTTACTTTCAGTAATTATTTTTATTATATGTTGAATACCTGAATATATCTGAATCAAGATTTGAGCTATATGACTTAATCTTTAACCGTTTTTAAAATTTATTTTTTGTTGACAGTATTATAGATGTCCCCCACTTCCCCCTTTCTGCCCCCCTTCACCCAGCCCTTGCCCTACCCAGGTGTTCTCTATTGTCTTTGTCCATGGGCTATGCATATAAGTTTTTTGGATAATATCTTGCTGTCTTCCAAGCCCCCTGCCCTCTGAGATCAGTCAGTCTGTTCCATGAATCCATGCCTCTGTATCAATTTTGTTCATCTTGGCTATTGTAAATAATACTGTCATGAACATAGGTGTGTATATATTCTTTATGATTGGTGTTTTGGGGTTTTTAGTATATATTGCTAGAAGTGGAATTGCTGGGTCAAATCGCAGTTCTATTTTTTGAAGAAACTTCATACTGTTTTCATACTGTCTGCATCACTCTGCATTCCCACCAACAATATACTAGGGTCCCATTTTCTGCACATCTTCACCAGCACATGTTATTTGTTGATTTATTGATAATCGCCATTCTGACAGGTGTGAGGTGGTATCTCACTGTACTAGTAGTTTTAATTTACATCTCTCTCATTATTAGTGACATTGAGCACTTTTTTATCTTTAACATTTTCTTATTTTACAACCCTGTTTTAATTGTTGTAACTCGATGGCATTTTGTGATATTTTAAAGCAGATCTACCCAAACATCATTGCACTTACTTATTAAAGGTTATCTTTGCAATTCCACACTGCTAAATATTTTTATATTTTTACATCTTAAAAAACTTTAGATTATTTTTAATAGTTTACTCTTGAAAACTTAAGCCAATATGAGAAGATGTATGTTAGTACATATGGTTTTTATAATCACAGTCATGTTTTAGTCATATTTCACTTTAAAAAAAGAAAGAGAATGGGAATATATTAATATCATATAAAAGTAAGAATATATGATATAGTCATTTCAGAGTCTGACAGCTATAATACTTAGTAAAATATTTGGTGATGCTGATGATTTTTTTATATTATACAAAACGTGGGCAAATAATTAAATATTGTCAGTGGAATTTTAACATATCCTTCACTGATAAAAATGCTATAAAACATTTTTCATAATTTATACTTCTGGAATGATTATATCAATTTCCTCTCTAACAATCTCAGCCACATCTCCCATGCAACATTATTCAAATACTTTCACCAGTGTTAAAAATTTTCCTGAAGAAATTAATGTTGAAATGACCCTATATGTAAATGTAAAAGCCTTTTAATACTAAACATTTTCTCAAATCAATATAACTATACATATAATATTTTATTAAATAATCATAATCATGTAAACATATAATTTTGGATAGATTCTCAAAAATGATATTTAAAATATATAGCAAATAACTTTCAGAATAACATTCAATGTAATCATCTTATACAGTTTAACTAGAAATTTAGTTAGGCCTTGCTAAGGATGTTCAAATTAAGCACTAATTTTAAGATAAAAAGATAAATTATATTTCTGGTACTTTATACTTTATAGAATGCATATATATATTAGAGGCCCAGTGCACGAAATTCATGCAAGGGGCTTGGCCCTCGCAGCAGCCCCAGCTGCTTCCTTGGCCTCAGCCCCAGCTGTCTCGTGGCCCCATCCCCGCCCACTAGTTGTTCTGGAAGGTCATTCTGCTGTCCAGTCCAATTAGTATATTAGCTCTTTATTATATAGGCAACTAGAGGCCTGATACATGAAATTTGTGCATGGGAGGGGGTCCCTCAGCCCAGCCTGTGCCCTCTTGCAATCTGGGACCCCTCGGGGGATGTCTGACTGCTGTACATCCCTCTTGCAATCTGGGACCTCTCTTAACCACCCACCTGCTTGCTCCTAACCACCTGCCTGCTCTCTCTTAACTGCCTACCAGCTTGCTCCTTACCGCCTGCCTGCTCACTCCTTACTGCTTGGCTCACCGCTCATTAGTGCTGCTGCTGAGGTGGGAGAGGCTCCTGCCACTGCCGTTGCTCTCGCCACCGCTGAGCCCGTCTTCTGGCTGAGCAGCACTCCTGCTCTTGGAGTGCACTGACCACCAGGGGGCAGCTCCTGCATTGAGTGTCTGCCCCCTGGTGGTCAGTGCACATTCATAGCAACTGGTCATTCTGGTCCTTCCACCATAAAGGTCACTGAGCTTTTATATAGAGAGACTAAAGGCCTGATGCAGGAAATTCGTGCAAGAGTAGGCCTTCACAGCTCCAGCTGCCTTGGCCCTTGTGACCCTGGCTTCATCCAGAAGGTCGTCCAGAAGGTTATCTAGACAGTAGTTCCGCTGTTCATCTGTTCGGTTGATTTGCATATTACACTTTTATTATTATAGATGATGAGGGATGTATTTATCTTAACAAATATAAGTATAGGTAAAATATATTAGTGTAATCTACATTAAAAAAACTCTAAGAAGATATATTTACCATAAGCACTCCATGCTGACTTTAAAAGTATTTGAAAATAAATAATACTTATCAGCCTCTTATGAAATACATATATTTTTATACTGTCCACAATTCCCTAAATCAGACACCCTCTAAAGGAAGAACAATATCACTTTAAGAGTTACTTAGTCTCTCTGAGGTAGAAATAATCTATAGTTCAAAACCATAAATGACTTAGCTGTTTAAAGAGCATGCCCAATGTGCTCCAAAGAAGTCCTAACCATTATGAAATGTCTGGACTTCTCTGAAATAAAATATAGTGGTTAGTCCAAGAATAGAGAAGCTCAAGTTTCTTTTAAAGATTCTTAAGCATGCTCCTCAAGAGGGTGGATTTTAAAGGGATGTATTCCTTCTCTACTCTCAGCATGACCTCAGAGACAGTTAAACTGCTTTAAAGTTTTAACTTTGTTAAAGTGGCTTAGAAGTCTAAAACAGTCCAACAGGAGGTCTGGAAGTGGGAGAGACAGTAGAATATTTTCAGGGTTGGGCCAACTTTGAAGTACAACATGAATGGTAATAAAAGTGTAATAACATCTAATATCAAAGGATCTATCTACAAATCAGGAAAAATTTATATAAACTTAAAAGATTTTAATTATTTAAGGCAAGTTGTACATTTTATTACAATCTTTTTGTTACCACCAAACCAAATAATCAGCTACAATAATTTTACTGCTATTATTTGAATAAATGTAGTATCATTTTCATGAAGAGAGATAACATTGGTTACTTAATATATAGCTTATACATCCTCTAAAATGGTATTGGGATATGGCAAAAGTTTAGAATATTTTAAGATGTTGTGGTTTTATAATCAAGTTATTAGCTTAACATATATGTAGGTAAGGTAATATTGATCCCATGAGAACCAGAATTTTACTTTCCACAATGTTTGGGGGTGTCTATGAAGTGGCATTAACAATATTCTTAATTCAGTTGTCATTTGTAGTCAGTTTAAGTATTTCGTGCAGAGTTTAACACTGTGAAAACAGATGAGAAATTTAATAATGGACAATACAATTTTAAGTTAATAAGATAAAAAAAATACATATATCCTTTTAGAAAAGCAAGATAGTTAATTAATTGAACCTATTCATTTTTTACCTATTTAAAAAGTTGAAGCCCTAGAGGGCCTAGAGGCAGGCTCTCTCAGGAGCAAGCCCATGTCCTCTCTTCTTGAGCATGAACTTTCTCCTGAGCACTAGGGATCCCCGTAAGACTTACAAACAGGGGAGCAGCATGCCTCCTCCAGGGCCCACCCCCTGAACATGTCTCCAAGACTCCCTTCACTCACTTCTTTCCCAGAAGGTGTGTAGGGAGACATGGCAGCCTGCCTCGGCTCTCTCCTGTTGCTCTTCTATCCTAAGTCCTTCTTTTGTTTCACTATTCCCAGCTTTAATAAACGTACTCTCAAAAAAATTAAACAATTTACCTGGATTTTCAGTCAGCAGATACACTAAAGCTAAACCACAATTGCTATCTATGTCTTCTAATTTGATCTCTTATTTTTAACTTTGGGAATTATGTGATTTCAACACATTTTCCTCTTACCTTTCTTATGATTAAGTAAAATTAAGCTTCGAAGTAAGTTTATAGAAAATCTGTTAAGATTTTTATCTTCTTAGAGAATGGATATGTGGATTTTAAATGGTGAATCCTGGCATCCTGTTAAATCCTACCTCATTGATTTTCAGTAAATTTCCTCAGCCTAATAATATTTTAATCCTGAACATTTATACCTCACAGATATATATCATCCACCAATTAAACAAATATGTGTTTTGATCTTTACCCAAATCATTAAAGAAAATACAGAACAAGACATACAGCTCGTAATACAATTTCAGAAACACACCTTCAGCAGCTCCCTTTTACATCCCTTGCTTATTTCATTCAACTATTAATCGTCAAATGCTTATGAGGAAGTAGTTATAGTCTATTCTCATTATTTATCATAATTATGGTCTAGAAAGTCATGGCACTGAATTAGCAAATACTGCCTGGTTCATTGCTCTGAGGAAAAATGCGAGATTAGTTTTCTGTGAACTTCTGGTCACAATATTTCCATTGACCAATCAATGCATAACCTTGTTTTATAAGTGCTTCTGTTTAAAGACACCGTGTTTAATATGTATTGTTAATTCAGTAGCATTAAAGTCACTGACAATAACACTATAATGCCTGCCTGAAGGAGGTCTGAGTTACCTAACACAGGTATTTTCTCTGCAAGGAACATCACAGGCTGCTTCTATTAGGGAACCTGGGCAGCACTCATTTGGAAACGATTTTAAACAGAAAAATACCACCAGAAAAAGCACCAAAATGTGACACTATAGGCTGTGGAAAGACTCTAATTTACAGTATGAGAACTTAATCAAGAAGACAAACGTGACCATGCTGACCTCATATGAGGATTTGTGCATGGGGTGACTCCATTTGTTTTTTTTTTTTTTTTTTTTTTTTTACAGCTCTGTTCATGCAAATGCTTATAATGACCTGAAAATAGTATTTTGGAGTTAAAATAACTGTTAGCAAGTAGGCGAATTCAAAAATACAAAACATGCAAGTAGAGGAGCAATTGCATATATTAGGCAATGCCCTTAATGCTGTTGAGAGAAGTCAAATAAGACCTCTTGCACTCCTTCACTGAGCTTTAATCTTCGAGTATATTGGAAACTTCAATTGTCACAGTGTTTTTGTAACTTATTTCCTTCACTCTTTGCACAAATTTTCATTAATAAAGGAGTTTGTTACTCACTTTATTTTGGGGATATAGCAGGGATCAAAGAATAGGATGTGGTTCCTGGTCCCCACAGAGATCTCAGTGGGGGACATGAGCCAGTGAGAATACTACCAGGATGATGCTCTGAATCTAAAAGCTCAGGTTGCAACTGGGACTCATGGAAAATACATCATGCACTCATTGCTTACAGATTAATAATTTCTTGGTGGACAAGACCTTAAATATGAAACTTGAAGAAATATGAATTAAAAATCTCCAAGTAGACATGGGGGGGGGCACAATAAAGTAAATGAAAACATACATAGAAAGGTTTGGAGGTAAGAGACAAACATAGAAAGTAGTACAGCAATTGGCAGTGGGAGGTTACAGAAGTTAATGTGTGGGGTTATTGTTAAGGGAGCGGGGGAAATGATAAAGGAGAAACAGTGTAATTAGTGGCCAGATGAAAGGCTTTAATATCAGTTAACATAGGAAGCTGTCAATATTTTCCAAGGGCAATGAAAATAGTAAATAAAAATGACAGGACTGGAATTAGCTTTTATAATGACAGTTTTGCTCCAGATTTGAGATTCATTGAGGATGCTGGGAGAGCAAGTAAAGACTGAGATAGGGTCCTGGTAGGCAAGGAGACATTTAAGAGGCTTTTCAGTAATCCTAGTGAGAGATGATATGACATGGTCTGAGGAAGGGGAGTAACAGTGAAAATTAAGACCAATGGATAAATTTAAAAGATATATAGGAGTTGAAGTCATCTGGATTTGGTGATTGATTGGATGTGGGTAGTGGTTGTTGTGAAAGGCATTCCACTATGGGTGCAGAGGTTTGTGTGTGCAGAAAACAACCATTATAAATGAAGTAACATCCCTCCCTACCCACCAGACAAAGAGCAGGCTTGCTTTCCACTCCCTGTGAAACTCAGTTTTCCTCCATTCTCACACAATCCACTGAATGTGCAGGTATCCATCCAGACTGATATCACTGCCCCATGGAAATTGGATGGTCATGGAAAATTGGTATGAACCAGAAGTTCTGGCGAAGGTGGCTTCTCCTCTTCCTCCTCCTCCTCCTCTTCCTCCTCCTCCTCCCTTTTCTTAGTAGGATTTGCTCATTTTTTTAAAATTTATTTTTTGTATTGAGTAATAAAGTTATTTTTTTCTGACTAAAGATTCACATAGCCTCTGCCAATAGTTTGTTAGCTTAGAAATAAGGTAAATTCTAAGACCCTTCACAGTTCCTAACAGTGGTTAAATAAGGAGGTAGGAATCATTCCATGGTTTCTGATTTGTGTCATTCAAGATCACTGGGATAGGAGCCATAAGGTGGAGTGAGTTTAAGTGAGCAGAAAACAAGAGCTGTATTTGAAATGTTGAATTTGAAAGGTCTAAAGCAACCTCATGAAGAGAAGCCCAAGCAAGTTTTACATGTAGACCTATGTTGACAAGGAGATAGATAAAATATTAGGGATTTTTAGATTAAAATTTAATATATAAAAGAATATGAGATATCCCAGAGAAAATATCTAGACTGTTAAAATCAAGTTATAAAATAAAATGCAAAACCATATAGCCATTTAAGAAATGATTTGGAAAGAAAAAGAAAATCCGGAAAATTTGAAGCTACAGGAAGTAGGCAATGGAATTGGTTAAAAAGAAAGTGCTCTGCAGTGTGAAATGATGCCAAAACATTAAAGGAGCATTGAATTTGAAAACGATATGGTCATTGATAACTTTAGCATAAATACTTTTTATAGACTTGATGGAAGTAAAAACCTAATATAAATGTTATGTAATGAATAAATGGTTTGTAAGAAAGTAAAAACAAGTAGTTAAAAATAAAAGGGAAGAGATATGATGGTGGTGAAGAATATAGAAAAAAAAGGGGTCCATTTCTTTTTAAAAATATATATTTTTATTTATTTCAGAGAGAAAGAAAGAGGGAGAGAGAGATAGAAACATCCATGATGAGAGAAAATCATGGATCAGCTGCCTCCTGCAAGGAGTATCAAGCCCACAACCAGGGCATGTGCCCTTGACTGGAATCGAACCTGGGACCTTTCAGTTCACAGGCCAATACTCAATCCAGGGAGCCAAACTGGCTAGGGCAAGGGGTCTGTTTCTTAAAAATGAAAAAATATTTGAGCATATTTGGGTTTAGATGGGAAAAGATGGTAAAATTTATTGAGACATGCTTCTGAAAAATGGTAGAAGATGTTATTAGCTTTTAGACACTATTTTCTATTATATAACAAAGAAGTAGAAAATTGTGGATACTAAGAGGAGAAAGACAATCTGTTGGCTTCTCTTTTTTCAGTACTGTAAAAAAGAGAGTTTATCAGCAGAGAGAGGAAGCAGGTAGAACAGTAAAAGGTGTGAGTAAAGGGTTGCTATGCAGAGAGAGAGAGAGAACACTTTGTAAGGTATATGATTGTCTAACGACAAAGGAGCACACCTAAATCAAATCTTATATGATAAAGTGGTAATATGCAAATTGACCATGACTCCAACACACAAGATGGCCTCCCCCATGTGGTCAAAGATGGCCGCCCCCCTGTGGACACAAGATGGCTGCCACAAGATGGAGGGAGGGGAGGGCAGTTGTGGGCAATCAGGCCAGCAGGGGAGGGGAGTTGGGAGGGACAAGGCCTGCAAGGGAAGGCAGTTGGGGGTGATCAGACCTGCAGAAGAGGGCAGTTAGGGGGGACCAGGCTGGCAGAGGAGGGCAGTTGGGGGCGAACGGGCCTGCAGGGGAGAACAGTTCGGGGGAGCCAAGCCTGCAGGGGAGGGTAGTTGGGGGGGACCGGGCCTGCAGGGGAGGGAAGTTAGGGGCAACCAGGCCTGCAGAAGAGGGCAGTTGGGAACAACCATGCCTACAAGGGAGGGCAGTTGGGAGTGACAAGGCCTGCAGGGGAGGGCAATAAGGAGGGACAAGGCCTTCAGAGAAGGGCAGTTAGGGGCAACCAGGCTGGCAAGGGAGGGCAGTTGGGAGTGACAAGGCCTGCAGGGGAGGGCAATAAGGAGGGACAAGGCCTTCAGAGAAGGGCAGTTAGGGGCAACCAGGCTGGCAAGGGAGGACAGTAAGGTGACTGGGCCAGCAGGGGAGGGCAGTTGGGGGTGACCAGGCCTGCAGGGGAGGACAGTTAGGGGAACCAGGCTGGCAAGGGAAGGCAGTTAGGGGTGACCAGGCAGGCAGGGGAGGGCAGTTAGTGGCAACCAGGCTGGCAAGGGAGGGAAGTTAGGGGCGACCAGGCCGGCAGAGGAGGGCAGCTAGGGGTGACCAAGCCAGCAGGGGAGGATAGTTAGGGGCAATAGGGCCAGCAGGGGAGCAGTTAGGCGTCAATCAGGCTGGAAAGGGAGTGGTTAGATGGTGATCAGGCTGGCAGGCAGAAGCAGTTAGGGGCAATCAGGCAGGAAGGCAGACGAGTGGTTGGGAGCCAGCAGTCCTGAATTGTGAGAAGGATGTCCTGGGACCCCTTGAGGGATGTCCAACTGGGATTGGGCCTAAACGGGCAGTCGGACATCCCTCAAGGGGTCCCAGATTGGAGAGGGTGCATGCTGGGCTGAAGGACACACACACACAAACACACACCCCTGCACAAATTTCGTGCACCAGGCTCTAGTACAAAATAATATGGAATGGTAATTTTTTTAAAAAAATAAAAAGAATGGTAGAGAGAGCTGCCTAAACATGTACAATAGGATAACTGAGTACTTTGAGAGTAGAGTTGATGTTGTAAACCATGAATTAACAAAAGAAGCTGTTTTGAAAAATTTGCAGTACTTCTAAGGCACCCTTCAGCAATACAGTAATGTCATTCTATAATGCAGATTAGAGATGAAGGACCTTTGAATTGATGGAGTGAAGGGACTTTCACTAACTGGTTGATGGAAAAGCAATGAAACTGCTTAACTTAATATACTGGCAAAAGAATGCCAATTCTTTGGATGATAAGCTGTATTAATTTGGGTTAAACAAAAGGAAAAAGAAAAGCTGAAGGGGGCAAATTAGAATAAATAAAAGGCCTGGATTTTTCAATAAGGTTAAGAAAATTACTAATGTGAATTTAAGTTGCAAGTTAAATGACAGAATTTGTCATGCATTGGGATATTGAATTGTGGAGTCCATATACTAGTAAAGCAGTTTTGATTCCTTTATTGAATAAATATTTACTGAGCTCCTCTTGCATTCTGATAAATGTTATATATGCCAGAGATATTCTAGTGTAAAAGTTAAAATGCCTACCCTTCTGGACCGTATAGTATTAAAAAGAGAAGAATTTATCGCAATTTGATTTGGTGAGTATACCTTCATATATTTTTCGACATGTGTGTGTCTAATTATATTGTTTTATTTTGTAAAAAAAACAATTATACTACAAATGCTTTGTTTTCCAATTTTCATTTCTTTCAATAGTCTCTTCTACAAATCAAGATCTAACTTATTACCTTTAACAGCTAAAGGTTATAGTGTAAAAGTAGCATAAATCTTCTTTGATGCAATTTGCATTTTTGATTTTCCAATTTATCTCTACTATCTGCATTGAATTTGAGTGACTCTATTGGAAGGATAAAGAAATAGAAATAAAAATATCATATCAAAATGTGTGAGGACTTTTTTTTAAATGTAAGAAATCATCACCAACATGCCAACTTTATACTCACTAACAGTTTTATGAACATTCCTATTTCCTGTATTCTTACTAATACAAAGTCTTCTCCATTTTTTATTAACTGTATCCATGAAAAATATACTATTGTTTGTATAATTTAAGTTTTTTTAATTGTATTTTGAAATTTTTAATGTGTTTGAGAAATTATTTATATGATTTTCTTTACATTTTGTATTTCCTTTCCTATACACTTCTTATCTTTGTCCATATTTTCTGTTGGACTGTTGTCTACCTCTTAATGAGTTACCCTATCTAATAAAAGAGTAACATGCAAATTAATCATCACTCCGCTACACCCACAAGCCACACCCACCAGCCAATCAGGAGCTAGTATGCAAATTAACCCAACCAAGATGGCTGAGGCTACGGAGGGCACAGGAGGCTTGGGTTTCCCCAGCAATGGAGGAAGCCAAGATTTCTGCACACCCTGGCAGGCCCAGGCCTCTACTCAAGGCTACAAAGTTTCAATTATAGAAGATAAATAAATCCCAGATATCAGGGCCTCTGCTTGGGTCGCCGGGGGGCATGGCCGGCCTGCAAACCACCACAGGCCCCTCGCTCAGGCCATCCCATGCCCCAAGGGAACCCCCACCCTGATCCGGGACACCCTTCAGGGCAAACCAGCTGGCCCCCACCTGGGCACCAAGCCTCTATCCTATTTAATAATCTTATCTAATAAAAGAGTAATATGCAAATTTACCATCACTCCAACACACAAGATGGCTGCCCCCATGTGGACACAAAATGGCTGCCACAAGATGGCCAGCAGGGGAGGGTAGTTGGGAGGGACCAGGCCTGCAAGAGAGGGCAGTTGGGAGCAATCAAGCCTGCAGGGGAGGGAAGTTAGGGGTGACAAGGCTGGCAGAGTAGAGCAGTTGCGGAGGACCAGTCCTGCAGGGGAGGGCAGTTATGTGTGAACAGGCTGGTAGGGGAGGGCAGTTAGGGGTGACCTGGCCTGCAGGGGAGGGCAGTTAAGGGCAAACAGGCTGGCAGAGGAGCAGTTAGGCATCAATCAGGCTGGCAGGGGAGTGGTTAGGGGGTGATCAGGCTGGCAGGCAGAAGCGGTTAGGGCAGTGATGGGTAACCTTTTGAGCTTGGTGTGTCAAACTTCGCCAAAAAACTGAGTATAACTCGGGTAGTGTGTCACTTTGAGGAAAAAATATTATTTCGCAAATGTTTCATCCTCACGAGCAGCAAATGTTTCATCCTCGGCATGCAGCCGCCTCAACAGCCGCGTGTCATCAGAAATGGCTATGCGTGTCAGTGCTGACACGCGTGTCATAGGTTCGCCGTCACTGGGTTATGGGCAATCAGGAAGGCAGACAGGTGAGCAGTTGGGAGCCAGCAGTCCTGGATTGTGAGAGGGATCCCAGATTGGAGAGGGTGCAGGCTGGGCTGAGGGATACACCCCCAACCCTGTGCACCAGGCCTCTAGTAATTATATATAATCCTATAAAATAAACAGGTAATATGCAAATTGACCATCACACCCTTGTACACGATGGCCACCCCCATTTGATCACAAGATGGCCTCCCCCATGTGGTCACAAGATGGCATCCCCCATGTAGTCACAAGATGGCTGCCCCCATGTGGTCACAAGATGGCTGTGCCCATGTTGACACAAGATGGCTGCCCCCATGTCATCACAAGATTACTGCCACAAGATGGCCAGCAAGGGAGGGCAGTTGGGGGTGAACAGGCCAGAAGCAGAGGGCAGTTGGAGGGGATCAGGCCTGTAGGGGAAGGCAGTTGGGGGGAACCAGGCCTTCAGGGGAAGGCTGTTAGGGATGACCAAGCCAGCAGGGGAGTAGTTAGGGGGCAATCAGGCTGGCAGGAAGAAGCGGTTAGGGGCAATCAGGCAGGCAGGCAGGCGAGCGGTTGGGAGCCAGCAGTCCCAGATTGTGAGAGGGATGTTTGACTGCCGGTTTAGGCCCGATCCCACAGTCAGACATCCCCTGAGGGTCCCCAGATTGGAGAGGGTGCAGGTTTTGCTGAGGAACACCCCTCACTCCCAGTGTAAAAATTTCATGCATCTGGTCTCTAGTTCAGACTATATTTGGATACAATATTTTTTCTATAATATATTGGCATTTCAAAACACATGAATAATATTTTATTTAACCTCCTGTCATGTTTCTCTAAAAAAGCATAGTCTTATAATAGTACCACTTGTAAAGTGCAGAGTCTGCATGTTTAAAATACTAAATTGTACCCTATCTTAATAGTTATTCAGATATGATTATGATAGGAAGGTTTGTTTATAGAATCAAATTTAAAAGTGTTTCATAAAATGTGTCATCTAAAATCCTGCCATGTAAGTGATAAGCACAAAAATAGTCTGTCAGGATTGTTGATTTTAATTAAAAGATATGCCTGCAAACTTAATTTGGGGAGTTATATGAGAAATCAAATTCTCTAGTAAATATACTTATTAGAATCTAAAAGACAGGCTAAATAGGTATGGTTTGTATTCCCAAAATCCTCCAATTATACCATATTCATTTCCATCTGTAAGCTTTTATGCATGCATGTCTTGCATGTCAATTAAGCTGCCAGATTCTACTGAGTTAACTATACACTTGAATACAGGGAAATTGACATTTGTATTATGAGAACCAGTGATTATTTCTCTAGCAGATTTGGTTATTTGTTATTTGATAACTGTAATCATAGGGTAATAACCTTGTCTATCTTGTTACCACCTAACCTCAGTGACCACACTAGTAGCTAGTAAATAGTTGACAATATAAGTTTGGATGAATAAACTCAACTGATATAATTCACTTTTGATATTTTTTAACAGAAACATATCCTACCTAATAAAACAGTAATATGCAAATTGACCACACCTTTGCTACACCCAAGCCACGCCCACCATCCAATCAGAGTGAGTATGCAAATAAAACCTACCAATATGGCGGTTAATTTGCATACATAGGCACCCTGAGCTGACACCCTGCGACGGATTGCAGGGAGCTGGGGTCTGCTCTGGCACCAGACCGAAAGTCTCCGCCAGAGGCTTTTGGCCTGGAGCCGGAGAGGACACTCAGCTCCCTGCTTTCAATGGATGGTGGGCGTGGCAGACACACAGCTCCTCACGCTGACTGGATGGTGGGCGTGGTGAGCGGACCCCCTGCCATTGAAAGCGGGGAGCTGGGTGTCTGCTCCGGCTCCAGGACAAAAGCTTCCTGAGGCTTTTGGCCTGGTGCAAAAGCAGACCCCCTGCCATGGATTGCAGGGAGCTGGGGTTTCTTCGGCCTGGTACACCAACAGACACCCTACGATTGATCAGCTGGGCAGGGAGCTGGGGGTCTGCTTTCGGCCTGAGCAGTAGCGGACCCCCTGCGATTGATTGTAGGGAGCTGGGGGTCCACTCCTGCCCAAGAGGCTCTTGGTCTGGGCAGGCCTGGGCAGGGCCTGAGCCGATGATCAGAGGGAGCTGGAGAGGCCTGCCCAGGCCTAAAGCTTCGGCCAGAGGCTTTAGGCCTGGGCAGGGCCCACCCCTCCATTGGTGTGAACTATAGAGGAAACATCTTTTCTGACTGCACATTGGCTAAGCTTCCTGTATGCCACTGGTAATATTTTTAGTAACTTGGGTAGTAAGAATCCAAAAAGGTGATCTAGGATTTTTCCACCACACTTCTGGAGAAAAAATGAAGGTCTGCTGCTGGAAGGCTAAGAAATGTCATATCCTGCCCTAGCCGGTTTGACTCAGTGGATAATGCCTCAGCCTACAGACAGCAGGGTCTGGGTTTGAGTCTGATCAAAGGCATGTACCTAGGTTGCAGGCTCCTCCCTGGCTGGGGTCCAGATCAGGGCTCATGCAGGAGGCAACCAATCAAAGTGTTTCTCTCTGTCTTTCCCTTTCTCTTCCACATTCTCTAAAAGTCAAGGGAAACATACCCTCAGGTGCGGATAAATAATAAAGAAAGAAATCCATATCCTATGAAAGACACATCTTGAAAATGCCTAAAGAAAGTTGTCATTTTTTCTTGGTGAAGGGACTAGAGTCCGTGTTGATGAAAACACCTTGGTGGCTGCGGTGACTGACAGTGGCTGCAGCAGTGGGGTGATGGGGCTGGTGCCTTCTCCTGACCAGCCCGGTTGCCTCCCACAAAGGGAGGCCAGACTGCGGCTTAGGTACGCTCCCTGTGGGGCGCAGGCCTAAGCCATCAGTAGGACATCCCCTGAGGGCTCCCAGTATGTGAGAGGGGGCAGGTTGGGCTGAGGGACCCCCGACCCCGAGTGCACGAATTTTGTGCACCATGCCCCTAATATGTATATAAAACAATTAAATCCTAAAGGATACATATAATTCATTTTAAATAGTAGACTACTAAAAGCAAATTTCTCAATACATATAAAACATATACACTTTTTAAAAATGCTGCTAATAGTGCATTTGCAAATTCTTTCTGTTCTTTTGTCTTCTAAGACATTGATTGCAGGCTTTCTCCCTTATACAAAAGTAGGTTTACCGTTGTGAGTATGCAAAACTGAGTTTATTTTTGTATTTTATTTATTAATTATAGTATTATTTGTTATCTTTATACTGGCAGTCCTTGGGTTTATGTCGGACTTGACTTAATGTCATTTTATGGTTATGTCGCCATCTCCCATTTACAGCATTTGTAAAAAAAAAAAAAGTTCTGTCTTTTTGACATATGTACATAATGTGCTTTATGTTTTTTCTTATTTACTAGAGGCTCGGTCCATGAAAATTCATGCACTGGAGGGGGAGTCCCTCAGCTCGGTCTGCCCCCTCTCATAGTCTGGGAGCCCTCAGGGCCGGGAGGCGACCCGGTGATCAGGGGAAGGTGACGCCCAATCACACCTCTGCTGCTGCTACTGCTGGAAGGATAAGTCTCGGCCGGCCCTCTTTACCTGAGCCTCGGGTGGCCCTGGGCACCTGGGCAGTTGCCATCCGAAGCTTGTCTGAGCCTCGGGCCGGCCCTGGGTGGCTGGGGGGTTGAGACAACTGGGGGACTCTGGAGGCAGGTGTGTGGAGCAGCCGGGCCCACCTGGGGGCGGGCCAGGCCTTGCCACATGCCTGCCACCCCAACGGGGCTGAGGGAACTGGGCGCCACCATCTTGTGGCTATGGGTGCCGCCATCTTTGCAATGGCATGAGGGTCAATTAGCATATTCCCTCTGTATTAGATAGGATTTACCACAAGTAAAGGTCAGGAATTGTTATCTTCCTTTTAATTTTCTTTTTACTGTTTCACTTCATTACTGCTGTGTATGTGCTCCATGTGAGTTACATAGGTGCTTATGTTGGTGGATTCTGACTTACGGCAAAAATCAAGTTACTTTGGGCCATAGGAACAGATCTCTGATATAACCCGAGGACTGCCTGTATATAAAACCCTAATATGCAAATGGACCACATGGCGGAACAACTGAACAACCGAACAACTGGTTGCTATGGCGTGCGCTGACCATGGTAGGTGTAGGTCAGGGTGGGAGGGTGGAGCAGGTGAGCAGGGTCACTAGATCAAGGCGAGGTGCCAGTTGCTGTCATCTCAATATAAATAAGAATAATGGCACAAATAAACAACATTAATATGTTTAAAACACATTAACCTATTCATTTAAGCACTATCATTTGAATTTTTCAAACAGGAAGATATGTTTTTCTGTTACCTTTTGTTAACCAATATACTTGTGTTGGCAAAAAACAACCCTGTCTAATAAAGAGGGAGTATGCAAATTGACCATCACTGTCACAAAGATGGTGGCACCCAGTCCCTTCAGCTCCACCAGAGTCCCCCAGTCGTTTCAGCCCTGCCGGGGGAGGGGGGAGGGGAATTGTGGCAAGTGCATGGTGTGGCTGGACCCGCCCTCAGTCCCCCAGCTGCCCAGGGCCAGCCTGAGGCTCAGGTAAACAGGGCTGGCCAAGGCTCGTGCTGTCAACAGTGGCAGCAGCAGAGGTGTGATGGGGGCATTGCCTTCCCCTGATCACTGGATCGTCTCCCGCCCCTGGGGGCTCCCAGACTGTGAGATGGGGCAGGCCGGGCAGAGGGACAGTTCTAGGAACCCCACTGGTGTACAAATCCATGCACTGGACCTCTAGTAATGTAACTAATTATCTGTAAAACTAAGGTAAATATTGATTATTAGGCGAAAATACTTACTCCTTATGAATTTAATAGTATTCCTACTAATAGTAAAGATCTATCAAGGCAAAGCAAAATGGAAGGTAAGCAGTCACTATATTACATAGTGTCAAAAAACCCCCACAAAACTGTATTATTTACTACCCACTTAAATAGAAAATATACATGGTTGATATATATATATATATAATTTTAGAATAAATTTCCTCTAATCTTGATAAAAAATATGGTTCCAAGTTGTAAAATTTCTAAGTAAGTGATTCAAATTCATAAAATTCATTGGTCTCAGTCAATTTCTGTATTATTTATTTATTTATTGGTCCACCACAAAAATATTTTATTTACTTTTACAATCTTTATTTATTTTTTAAAAAGTATTACATATGTCTTCTTTTTCCTCCATTGACCCCTCCCCAGCCATTCCCACCCCCAATGTCAAACCTCCACCACCCCAGTGTCCCTGCTCTCCATTGGTTAGGCTAATATGCATGCATACAAGTCCTTTGGTTGATTTCTTACCCACTTCTTCCCACCCTCCCCTGCCTTCCCTCTGAGGTTTGACTGACTGTTAGGTGTTTCTCTGTCTCTGGATCTATTTTTGTTCATCAGTTTATGTTGTTCATTATATTCCACAAACGAGTGAAATCATGTCATATTTATCTTTCCCTGACTGGCTTATGCAGCCACTGTGGAAAACAGTATGGAGTTTTCTCAAAAAGTTAAAAATGGAACTCCCTGCCAAAACCGGTTTGGCTCAGTGGATAGAGCGTCGGTCTGTGGACTGAAGGGTCCCAGGTTCGATGCTGGTCAAGGGCATGTACATTGGTTGCGGGCACATCCCCAGTGGGGGGTGTGCAGGGGGCAGCTGATCGATGTTTCTCTCTCATCGATGTTTCTAGCTCTCTATCCCTCTTCCTTCCTCTCTGTAAAAAATCAATAAAATATATTTAAAAAAAAATGGAACTCCCATTTGACCCAGTAATCCCACTTCTAGGACTATATCCCAAGTAATCAGAAACACCAATCAGAAAGGATATATGCACCCCTATGTTCATAGCAGCACAATTAACAATAGCTAAGATTTGGAAACAGCCTAAGTGTCCACAGCAGATGAGTAGATTAAAAACTGTGGTATATCTGCACAATGGAATATTATACTTCTATAAAAAAGAAGGAACTCTTACCATTTGCAACAGCATGAATGGAACTGGAGAGCATTATGCTAAGGGAAATAAGCCTGTGTTAGTTTTTCAACATATCAGAGCTTTGGAATTTCCTGTTTTTATTTTGTTTTACTTTTCTTGAACTGCTAATTGAAGAATTAATGAAATGACCAAAGGGTAGATTTTTAAAAATGCAGATGTATGCATGTTTTCCTTTATGAAAGGGACAATATACAGTCAATATAAGCAAATAAATTGATTCATGTTATTAATAAATAAGGTAAAAATCCTTTCTAAGTTAGATAATGCAGTTGTTTTTAATGCTTTCCATCAATTTATTCTTTTAAAATTTAATTCAATGAGAGAATGTTTAGATATTGTTGAAGTATAATTTGAAGATTCTGAAAATTATAGAAGGTAAGAAAATGATCAAAGACAGAAAATAGTGGAGTAGAGAAAAATGTTGAATCTTAGAGACAAGGATCAAAAGGTGATAATTCATTAATCACAGGCCAGTGAATGTTAACTATTACCATAATTCCCTAGTAAATTGCTTAAACAGAGGGAATGCAAACTGTTAATTATTTGAAATTTGGATAGTTTACTGACTGGCAAGAATATCACAGTGCCTGACATATGGAGAGTACTCAATAAATAATTTTTATCTATCCTATATCTGATATAAGGAAATTTATCCTGGATGACATTGCATTTCATTCCTAATGAGAACTAAAACCTAATCCTACTTTTTAATAGATAAAGGCTTTAAGCATAAGCATAGGTTCTTCAAGTATCGGTTTACAGCACTGTCCTATTAAACAGCTGCTTGGATAAAACCTAGAGGATATGCTTATCAAACTTGTAGTTATAAAATCAATGGGATGTGAAAATTGAACTATTTCAAAGACTTTTGCAATTTGAGGACAAATAAAGACAAATTAAATTTAAAAGAAATACAGATTTTAGCTTTTTAAAAAAATATATTTTTATTAATTTCAGAGAGGAAGGGAGAGGGAGAGAGAGAGAGAAACATCGATGATGAAAGAGAATCATGGACCTGCTGCCTCCTGCACAACCCACACTGGGGATCGAACCTGCAATACAAGAATGTGCTCTGACCTGAAATTGAACTGTGACCTCCTGGTTCCTAGGTCAAAGCTCAAGCACCGAGCCACGTTGGCTGGGCCAGACTTTACTTTTGATTTCTATATATCAACTACATATAAAATATGTAGTTTTTTATATGCAGTTGATATATATAAAATAATTAATAAAATATGTAGTTGATATATATAAAATAATTAATAAAATGGAGACTTTGATGAAAAACATCCGGCATCAACCAGTAAAATAGTACAAATGATATTAAAATGAAACAAAGTACCATCTTCAAATGTATTTAAGAACACATGTGGCTATGTTCCTTAGACAATATCTAAAATCTCTGTTCTGTTTGGACACTCCATTTTATGGCATCTTTGACATTTAAGATGCATCTATAATAGGGTGAACAAAACAATATGATAACCAGAATCCATGTCACATGGAGAATCAGTAAAGATAAATATTTATACTAATGAAAAAATTTTTTTTCAGAAAAAAAATTGTAAGCAATAAGCATCACATGGAATTAGATGCATTCTTATTCTAGGTATACTAGGAAGGCAAAAACAGATCAAATAATAAAACTTATAGAGAGGAAGATTTTGTTCACTCATAAGAAAGGATTTTCTAAAACTTCATGTTATTGAACAATGGAATTGGAAATTTTGTGAGGTGACATTTTCCTGTAAGTGAGTATATTTAAGAAGAAAGTGCCTAACATGTTAGAGGAGATTCTCAAATTGGGTAGGGGATGAAGTTGATAAATTTCCATTCAAATTGTTACTAATCAAGGTTATTGGATGGGACCTTGGTTCTTTTTGTCGACTCAGAAAAGATTTTAAGTTTAATGGAAATGTAAGTAAATCAAAATGGGATTTATTAAAGATACGTTTGAGAAAGAGAGGGAGGCCCATTTCTGCCCTGGTTGCAAATCTCATGGGGTCCTTTAAGGGTTGGGGGATACATGTCAGTTGTGGAAGGAAAGGAGAAAAGGAATGGCCTTAAACTCCTGAGTTTTAAAGAGGGATTTAAACTGCAAAACATTCAATTAATCAGCAAGCTGTATATGTACTTGGCAAACTTTTTCATTTAACAAAGTTGCTTCAAAATGAAATATGATACTTAAATCATGTTGCAGGATGAACTAAAACATATTAAGCTGCATTTTAATTTATTTCTTGTATTTTGTTTATAATTATTTTTAACTTTTTTAGTAAGTTACACTGTGAGATATTTTTGTACAGTGGATAAAATAGTGCTTTTTAAACTCAGGCATGTCTGAATTCAAATTACATAAAATTGCTGAATTATCCTGTACTAAAAAAAAAAAAAAAATCACAACTTTTAATGTCAGTTTCTTCATCTTTAATGATTACAACAACTACCTCACAAGATTTCAAGTTAACTAAAGAGAATTCCGAAGTAAAGTACTTGGTACAATGTTTGTGTAGCAGGTCTTCAATAGAAGTTTCATAAACGTCTTTCCTCTTAATTACAAAATTTCTAAGATCTTAATTATTTTATTCATAATTAAAGAAACTTGTTTTCTCTTATTTTGAAATATATTAAAGATAGACGATGGACTAAAGTTATTATCTATCTATATATATAAAAGCCTAAACAACCGAACGACTGAATGACTGAATGACACACACTGACCACCAGGGGGCAGACATTCAATGCAGGAGCTGCCCCCTGGTGGTCAGTGTGCTCCCACAGCCAAACTTCCATGGCTGACCAACCTCCCACGGTCCTCCCCCCGGCCGGCCACATTCCCTCACCCCTGCCGTCCGGCCAGCCGAGGGACCTCACCCATGAATGAATTCATGTACCAGGCCGCTAGTATACTAATAAAATTTCCATCTGAAAATAGTAAATTTTTAACTATTTTAAAATCTAATATGCTACTCTGAATTAAATAAAGGCTTTGGTTATTATAATACTCAGATCTGGGTTATTAATATAATTCAAAGAAATATCTTAATTGTTTTATATTACCTTATTCTTCATTAGATAAGATGACAAATTTATAGTTTTGTTTCTTTCTCTAACATATTTTCATAGATTGAGTTAGCATATGTGAATCAATTTATCTCCTCTAACATATCTTTGACTTTCATTTACCTGTCTAATAACTGACAAACTTTGTCAGTGGCCTTTACCCTGTGATAAAGCTAACTGGATAAAGAACAGAATAAAATGATAACCCAACCTCACAAAATGTAACTAGATAGAACTACATTGGTTCTAGAATTTAAGTTCTATTATTCATGCACTATGTATTTTAGAGGAGTATTGGCAAATCTATATTTAAATAGATATCTGCTTAGATTAAAATATTATGTTAAAAACCTTTTCTTCATTTGAGGTAGCTTTTAATTTTTTTTGACTTGACATATATCTTGACTTGATTTCTATTTTTGCCTTTTGCAGGTCTGAAATATATCTAATTTATTGTTATAAGGCCAATATCTATAAATATGTAATAATATAATAAGTAAAGCTCATATCAAAGTAATGGAATATTTTATATTGCCTTTCAAAAAAAGGAAAAATAAGTTTTCAGTACAAATTTTACTAGATAGAGTAGTAAAATTGTGCCAATTAAGATTGTCTAATATTTTGGGTCATCTTACATTTACAGACAATCTGAAGTACATATATTATACATTTTTTCAGTACACACTTTCTAGAACTTACACATTATGAAAAGGTTTTGTCTCAGGTCAACTGATCATCTTGAAATACATTTCTGGGTTAAACAATTGTTTGTAACTACTATTGCATTTATACGACTTGAACAAGTTGTTGAAAATGCTTTTAGTAAACGTTGCATTTCTTATAATATATCATTGTTAAGCATTTAATTCTATTTTCCTGTATGTCATCCCATTTGGTTCTATGTCTGTTTGAAATAACCAAAACCAGATTATCATTCATGTTGCCAGTGAAAGTTCTGGAAATCCAAAGCATAGATGAATTCATTTCTGGAGAGCAGGTAGTTCCAAAATTGATAGGATGAGAGGGGAAGCAAGTACAGATAATGAAAGACAAAGGAGGAAAAAAGAAAGGATAGTTGACTATAAAACCGAGCTTAGGTTCTAGTAGGATCTTTCAGGCAAGATGCTGCCCGGTGCTCTGTAGCCACTTTACCTTGGTCAGACATCATGACTGAGTGCCTGCACATGCTGCCTTGGCACAGCTGATTGTAATTTGCCCAATGATGTATTTTCAACTTTCTCTATTAATTCAAAGTTCAAAGTATTTGACTAGTCACTTTAGGTCATGTTCAAGTTTCAAGCCTGTATCTTCAAGGGGAAAGAAAATACAGCAGGCCTGTAAGCACTGCAGAGTGGGATGTGGGGCCCCACAAAACAGCGCATTCCTCTAAATTAAAATACCTGTTTATGCTCAGAGGTGTTTCATAAAGATACATATCTAGAAGTCTAAACATTTTTCTCTTCCTTTCTTTAATATTTGTTTTGTGGTGCTAAATGACTTAATACTATCTCATTATGCTAGAGAGAACTAGAAAGTAAGAAATTACTAAGAAAAACAGTAAATTCATAATTTAATAACTAAACACAACTATATTATTGTATTTCTTTCTGATTGTTTTATTTGTGAAGTAAATATGTTTATTTAATAAATATGTATTATATGTTTTGAGACCAATAAGTATTGGGAATGCATTAATAAAAAAGAGACTAAACTGATGTTTTCTTTCTCAAAACATACATTACAGAGAAAGGAATGCTCATGAAGCTATTCAAAGCTGGTTTGTTAAGAGCTATGCATCTAGATCAGTGATGGCGAACCTATGACACGCGTGTCAGCACTGACACGCATAGCCATTTCTGATGACACGCGGCTGCTGAGGCGGCCGCATGCCGAGGATGAAACATTTGCGAAATAATTTTTTTTTCCTCAAAGTGACACTACCCGAGTTATGCTCAGTTTTTTGGCGAAGTTTGACACACCAAGCTCAAAAGGTTGCCCATCACTGATCTAGATGATGTTATGGGAAAATGTAATGTGAGAAGCACAGCCAATGCTCTGAAAGTCACTACTGCTTCCCAGGAGACCCAACATCCAGTCTGAGAGTTGAACAATTAACCAAAAAAGGAGAAAGTGGGAACATGTAGTTCAGAGAGTGGAGAAACAGGACTTTTACATTACAAATTACAAAAGTTTGGCAACATGAGAATCTCTATATATAAAAGCCTAAGTGACGGAACAACTGAACAACTGAATGACTGGTTGACTGGTTGCTATGATGCGCACTGACTACCAGGGGGTAGATGCTCAATGCAGGAGCTGCCCCCTGGTGGTCAGTGCACTTCCACAGTGGGAGCACTGTTAAACTGACCAACAGGCATCAGACACAGGGCTCATGGCTGGCCGCAGCCCAGAGATTGCAGCAGAGCAGCAGTGAGCGGTGGCAGGCACAGTGGGGCCGAGATGAGTAAGACTGGCAGGCAGGAACAGCAGGTGGTGTTGGACTGCCAGTTTCTGCCCAATCCCCACAGGCTATGCTGAGGGATTCCAATGGTGCACAAATCCAGGCCTCTAGTAAGATATAAAGAACTTAAAGTTATTTAGAATGCTTACAGTGTAGAATGTGAAGGATGGTAGCCCAATAAGAGCCTACAGGTATAAGCAAGAGCAAAATAATATAAAGCTAAAACATCTAAATGATAGGCTAAATTAGGAGACTGAAACTTCACTCTGACAAAAATAATGATTCATTGAATTTATTTATTTACTAGAGGCCCAGTGCAAGAAATTCGTGCATGGGGGGTGTCCCTCAGCCCAGCCTGCATCCTCTCCAATCTGGGACCCTTTGAGGAATATCTGACTGCCCATTTAGGCCCAATCACAGTAGGCAGTCGGACATCCCTCTCACAATCCAGGACTGTTGGATCCCAACTGCTCGCTGCCTGCCTTCCTGATTGCCCCTAACCACTTCTGCCTGCCAGCCTGATCACCCCCTAACCACTCCCCTGCCAGCCTGATTGATGCCTAACTGCTCCCCTGACAGCCTGTTTGCCCCTAACTGCCCTCCCCTGCAGGCCTGGTCACCCCTAACTGCCCTCTCCTGCAGGCCTGGTCCCTCCCAACTGCTCTCCCTTGCAGGCTTGAGTCCCCCCTCAACTGCCTTTCCCTGCAGGCCCGGTCTCCCCCAACTTCCCTCCTCTGTTGGCCTGGTCACCCCTAACTGCCCTCCCTTGCAGGCTTGGTCCCTCCCAACTGCCCTCCCCTGCTGGCCATCTTGTGGTGGCCATCTTGTGTCCACATGGAGGCATGATCTTTGACCACATGGGGGAAGCAATCTTGTGTGTTGGAGTGATGGTCAATCTGCATGTTACGCTTTTATTAGATAGGATAGAGGCCTGGTGCACGGGTGGGGGCTGGGTTGCCCTGAAGGATGTCCCGCATCAGGGTGGGGGTTCCCTTGGGGTGTGGGGTGGCCTGGGCGAGGGGCCTGTGGTGGTTTTCAGGCTGGCCACACACCCCGGTGACCCAAGCAGAGGCCCTGGTATCTGGGAATTATTTATCTTCTATAATTGAAACTTTGTAGCCTTGAGTGGAGCCAAGCCTCCTGCTTGCTCTGTGGCCGCAGCCATTTTTGTTGGGATTTATTTATCTTCTATAATTGAAACTTTGTAGCCTTAAGCAGAGACTAAGGCATGCAATGAAGGCAGGCAAATAAAAGCTTGGCTTCCTCCATTGTCGGGGGCAACTCAAGCCTCCTGCTCTCTCCAGCTCCGTTGCTACCACCATTTTTGTTGGGATTTATTTATCTTCTATAATTGAAACTTTGTAGCCTTGAGTGGAGGCCTAGGCCACCCAGGGTGTGCTGAAAGCTTGGCTTCTTCCATTGACGGGGAAACCCAAGCCTCCTGCTTGCTCTGTGGCCACAGCCATCTTAGTTGGGTTAATTTGCATACTTGCTCCTGATTGGCTGGTGGGCGTGGCTTGTGGGTGCAGTGGAGTGGTGGTTAATTTGCATATTACTCTTTTATTAGATAGGATTTATTTATTTATTTATTTATTTATTTATTTATTTATTTATCATCACCTGAGAATACATTGATTGATTTTTAGAGAGGAAGGGGAGAGCGAGAAAGAGAGACAGAGATGTGAGAGAGAAATATTGATGGGTTGCCTTCTATCCATGCCCAACAAGTGATGGAACCTGAACCCAAGGCATGTACCCTGACCTGCCTGAAATTAAACTTGAAACCTGTTTCCATGTCTTTTTTTCTCCTTGGTTGGTGAAGGAGAATGTGTATGTTAGATCTTTATTTATTGAGAATATCAACTCTATTTCTCATACTTTAAGTTGTGGTTTATCAATTATAGTGACTTTTTCATGATTGTCAATTTGACAGCTATGGAAATGAATCAATCAATCATATTATTGCCAGTCTCAAAATGGTGGTAGAACTTTTCCCATTTTCTTTTTTTTTTAATTTAATTTTATTGTTTAAAGTATTACACATAGTAGTACATATATCTCCTTTTTTTCCCCATTGACCTTCCCCCAGCCTCCATTATTCTGCTTGATATAAATTTAGTTATACTTGCAAAAAGATTTATGAGAGATGAATATTTACTATTTTTTCATTATACTAACAAAAATCATGGAATAGATGAGGTGTACTGCTTAGCAACACTCTTCCATATATACTCTGTGTTGCTTAGCAGCAAACATTCAATAAAGTGCTACTTTGAATTGGTATAATTCCTGTCTTCCCTGAGCAGAGAAATATACTGCTACCCAGATCCAGCTTCCTTAATAGCTACACTATGGAATCTGGACAGAACAACAAATTAATCTCAGTTTTGTGTGTTTTTTGGGGGCGGGGGGCTCCTATATTCAGAAGGTTGCCTCCCCAGATAATATTTCTTGACATGCCAGGGGCCTGAGGGTGAGTTTGTGAATATACAGATTAATTTTTTCTCAAAGCAACTCATATTTTTATTGATCTTACCACACATCAGGAACTGGAATATACAGTGTCTAAAATCCAGATCCAAAAAGAAAAAAAATGACCATACGTTTTAGTGTTCCTATGTCTTCTTTGCTAAATCATCTTTTTTTCTAAAAGCATTTTTTTAGAATGATGAACTATCAAATAATAATGCATTGTTTGGCAAAATAAAGAGGAGCAAGCCATCAACTGATTTTAGTTCACTAGTAATTGTTTTTATTGGTTATCTAAATTTTAATATGTTTGTGGTAGTATGTTGGCCTTATTTGCACAGGAAAAGTTGCCAAAGAGATAACATTGGGGATATTACTTTTCATAATCCAGCCTTGGGATTTTATTATATCTATTTAAATAAGAACTCATTATAAAGTGAACATAGAATATGAAAGGGGAGTAAATGTTTTCTAAATGAGAATAGGATTGTCAATTCCATTTGTCCTTTTTATTTCTCTTTAAAACTTATCTCAAATGATAATAGATAATTTAAAACTAATAAAGTAGACGAAAATCACAAAGTCTACTTAATAAATAAGAAAAGCTTTTCAAAGAAAAAAATAAGTCCCAATTATATGAGGTACCAAGAGCAGTCAAACTCATAGAAATAGAAAGTAGAATGATGGTTGTCAGGGGGTGGGGGAAGTGGAAAATGGGGAGTCACTGATCCAGTTTTGGAATATGAGAAAGGTTCTGTATTTGGGTGGTGGCAAGAGTTTTACAACCGTTTGGATGTACTTAATGACATTGAGCTGTACATTTGAAAATGGTTAAAATGGCAAATTTTGTTATGTATATTTTACCACAATACAAAAATTTGAAAGGATTAAATCACATGTAAAAATTTTATATATTATTAAACCACAGTAACACATATGGAAATTATTATTCTGAAAAATATTAGGAAATATTTAGAATTAATAGTAATCTAAAATTGCATTATTAAGTAAATAATCTTATGAATTACAAGCATTATTATATTTATTTTTTTTCAGGTGAAGCAACAGAGGCAAACATAGGTGAAGTCATGTGACCCCAAATCACAGGGTAAAAATGTGACAGAGCTTAGAGACTAACTATAGAAATTATTCTTCATCACAGTGCTACATTGCTCCCATGGAGATCATTTCTCTCTATTAAGAGCTTACTATGGGTCAGATACTTTTAAAAGCACTTTACATGTATTATCTTATTTATTTACCAGAGGACTAGGTTTCTAACAACAACTGTTATATAAATATATTAACCCTTTAATCATCATACCAGTTTATGAAAATTAAATAACACTAGGCATGTTAAAATATTAGCTCAGTTTCCAACATACAGTAGAAACAATATATAACGTTATCAATGATATCTTTATTTCTACCAAATATTCTATTGGTCACATTCTAACATTATGTCAATAATTCAGGAAAATGTAATATTTGAGTCCTATGAATATTAATTTCTTTTAATACATCTCCTTTTTCTATTCTTAGTTTATCTTTCATTCTTCTTATTCTTCAAGGTTTTGTTCTCAATGATACCTAAGGTAAGTATTAACTACCCCCAAGAATTTTTATCATTAATACTAGAGGCCCATTGCATGAAATTCGTGCATGGGGTGTGTGTCCCTCAGCCCAGCTTTCACCCTCTCCAATCTGGGATCTCTCTCACAATGCAGGACTACTGGCTCCCAGCTGCTTGCCTGCCTGCCTTCCTGATTGCCCATAACCACTTCTGCCTGCCATCCTGATCACCCCCTAACCACTCCCCTGCCAGCCTGATTGATGCCTAACTGCTCCTCTGCCAGCCTATTTGCCCTTAACTACCCTCCCCTGCAGGTCTGGTCACCCCTAACTGCCCTCCCCTGCAAGCCTGGTCACCCCTAACTGCCCTGCCCTGCAGACCTGGTCCCCCCTAATTGCCCTTCCCTGTAGGCCTGGGTCCCCCCAACTGCCCTTCCCTGCAGGCCCGGTCACCCCTAACTGCCCTCCCCTGTAGGCTTGATTGCCCTCAACTGCCCTCCCTTGCAGGCCTGGTCCCTTCCAACTGCCCTCCCCTGCTGGCCATCTTGTGGTGGCCATCTTGTGTCCACATGGGGGCAGCCATCTTTGACCACATGGGGGCAGCCATCTTGTGTTGGAATGATGGTCAATTTGCATATTACTCTCTTATTAGATAGATAATAACTGTCTAATTCACTGATACTTTTTTATACATCAGGATAAATTGGTGGGTATAATTCTTTGAGAAGGAAATTTAAAAGTCTATTCTATTCATAGCACATTATAGGCAATGTATGTTACACTTTAAGTTGAATTGAAATACTAATAAGCAGCGTGGTTGCTCTCTATGTGTATGATATTATGTTGTAAGGATAAGAGTTTTGTCCTATGTAGGACACAACCAAGTTTAAGTCAAGTTTAGCAAAAATAGCATATTTGCTAGTGTACTAACAAGGTGAATTATGATTTATGTGTCTACTTTAGATATGACAGAGAATAGTTTTCATTTTTACAAGCTAGGCTTTTAGTTTGAAAGTAGAAAGTATTGGGCCCATTTTCTGCCATAACATTCTTTTTCTTTTAATTTAAATTATTTATTGTTTAAAGTATTACATAAGTCTACCATAACATTCTTAAGAGAATGAAGCTAAAAAAAGGAAACAAAATAGCAGTTTAAATAAGTGCCAGCAATTAAACTATGTCACCATATATATGTTCTTTAAGAAAGGAAAAACACTCACAATCTTCTAGTTCACACATTAAAAATTACACATTGATTGATTCCAGGAGAAAGGTAGGTAAAAGGATGGGTGAAAAAGGTAAAGGGGAATATAGTCAATAATCTATATCATAAAAGGCCTGTAGTCGTGATGCTATAACGGCGTCATGACCAAAGGAGCAGCAGCTCTCGCGGCAGGCGGGGCGGGGTGCCGGCAGCATCTGTAGAGCATGCGAGGTGTCGCAGGGCAGTGGACATGGCCCTGATGGCAGGCTAGGTCTAGGGGATCCTACCTGTGCACGATTTAATTGTGGGCTGGGCCTCTACTAGTGTAATAATTGATGAATGGTTACTTAGACTTAATGTGGTGAGTATATAGTAAGATATACAAATGTCAAAAAATAGATCATGTTTTTGCACTGCATAAATACAGGTATGGTTTGATAAAAATAAGTTTTCTATTTAATATTTGAAACATATTAAAATTTCAGGTGTGCTTGTTTATATTTTAATATGGATGTATGCACACTTAAGTAAAGCTTCTATAATATAGTTTTGAGTTTTAACAAATCCATGGGCTACTTTGCTACATATGTTACCCCAGTTTCACCTGAGCATGGATCTACCTCTTATGGATGTATTATATGGCTATATACTCTATTATGTTATACTAGAGGCCCGATGCATGAAATTCATGCAAGCATAGGCCCTGTGGCTCTGGCTGCCTCACGCCCCCCACCCATTGGTTATTCCAGAAGGTTGGTCCAGAAGGTCTTTCCGGAAGGTTGTTCTGCTGTCCTGTCTAATTAACTCTTTATTATATAAGAATATATATATATATATTGTGTGTGTGTATGTGTTTGTGTGCATAGTTTGAAAGGTTTTCAATTTTGTGAAATGTCAGGGCATAAAATAGAAATGATTCAACACATTTTAAAAATATAATTAGGTTTGACATTATGTGATTACATAGAGCCAGTTGAAAGTTTGGGGGTATACTAGTATCTAGATTACTAACTGTCAGTCATGCTTTGGCTCTAATGCTATTTCCTTATGGAAGCCTTTCATAATCACCATTGCACTGCTTCCCTCTCTAATCCACCACTATGTATCACAATAAACTGTTTATTTACTTCAGAACATATGGCAGTAATTTAAATGATTTTATTCTTTGTATATCTATTTTCCCCACTTTAATGTAAACTCCACACACAAGCAATATCTTGTTTCTGTTTTTGACCACTGCATACTGATCTAGAAGAATACCTGTGGGACTCATAAGTATAGAGTTTATAATAAATGCATAAATGAATACCTCAGAAAAATAAAATAATAGAACATAGTAACCATTGACTATGCAACTTCATTTCTACTTGTGTTTCATTGTCCAATGTGATTCTCTGAGGTAATATAAACTTTTTAGGTACTAAAATAAAAAAAATAACTTTCTTCTAATTAATTTCTCATATGTAAAAATATTTAAAACAAAGCACTGTGAAAGATGTGAAATCATAACATCCACTCAAGAAAATCCCCTTAATAAAACCTAAAATAGTCACATATCCTTATAAATTCAGGATTTGATGAAATCAAATAGTGTTGGTTTTTATTTAGTTAAGTATAACTATGCAAAAGCACGTGAAATGAGAACCAAAAGTGGAATTGTGGTACTTTGATATATAATACTGATTTTAAAGATGAAATTATTTGTCATGCAAACATTTTAACAGATAATTTGGTAAGTCTCCATTTACTTATGAATACTTGAAATAGGGAAAATTGATATATCACTCACTGTTCTCTATGTAATCCCAGAAACTGCAATCAAAGGTGGCATTCTTAAATCCAGTTGTCAATCCTTATTCATGAGTAGGCCTTGTGAGGAGTCAGAGTAGGCAGCTGAATATGTCATATAATTTGAAAGCACTTAAAATTATTTTTACTTAAAATATCTTCCTCATTATCTTTCTCTGTGCATAAAATTTCATCTTTAAAAAACTGTTGGGGTTTTAACTTTAATTTTACATAATACTTAGAAGTATGACTCTTCTTTTACAAATGCTCTTTGAGAATTCATCTGGAGATTCAAGGAGGACTTTCCCCTTATCCTCACCTAAAGAATTTATTTCCTATTTCCAGGAAATTTTTCCTGTCATGAAATTAAGATATGATACATAAAGAAGGGAAGAGGTTGCTCTGTAGGTGGTCAGATTAGCCAAATCATACCTGGGAATAAATGCTCATGTTGCAGTCAGGCAAATGTCACATGCCTTTATAGGGGGTTAGTTGATCAAAATTAGATGACAGAAGAAAGATTGTGAGTAGAAGGAGAATCCACACAATAAAAATCTTATAATATTACTAGAGGCCCGGTGCATGAATTCATGCATAGGTAGGGTCCCTTGGCCTAGCTGGTGATTGAGGTCTATCAGGGGGCCAACCAGCCAGGGGGAGGGACCGTGGGAGGTTGGTTGTGGGAGCACACTGACCACCAGGGAGCAGCTCCTGCATTGAGTGTCTGCCCCCTGGTGGTCAGTGAGAATCATAACAACTAGTCATTCAGTCATAATGGTCACTTAGGCTTTTATATATATAGATACTTAAAAGAATATTCAGTCTATCTCTTCATCTTACTAAGGATCTGAGGATTCAAGAGATTGTAATTTGCTCATAGCAGCACAGTTTTAGATGAGAAATTACACCCACATTTCCTGACAACTGTCTCTTTTCTACTATGTACAACCACTTTCTACTCAAATTGGAGGGAAAAATATTGTTGGGCTTTAATTAATCTTTTTTTGTGTTTATGTGTTCTTATTTTATTGTTGTTATAATAAAATTCATTTTGAATGAATTACCCATCAAAATGAAGCAACATACTTAATTTGTGAAACAAATAAACAAAATAATAAAAGCTCATTCCAGTACTAAAACATTGTTTGGCCCACTTTCCAGTTTTAACTTGAGTAATAAATCTAAAATATTTAGTCATCAATACTTCCCATTCCCATTTTGCCTTTCACTTTACAGTTAGCAAGTAATACTCTTTAACATACCATATGCTTTCCTTGTATGTTATATATATTTTTTGTCCATTCTCTGCACCCTCTACTGGAATTAAACTTTATGAGGACATGAATTTTTACTGATTTTGTTCATTGCTATGTTTCAGGTGCCTCCAACAATTTGGCACATATTCAGTATTCAGTAATATATTCTGAATAAATAGATGGATGAGATTTGAGATAAGAGAAACACAATCTTCATTAAACTAAAATGTTAACAGTAGCACTCTTACCACTAATGCATATTATTTTTAATGCCAAACATAATAAATGAACAGGAAAAATGCAGATGTTTTAAATAGGCAGTGACAAATGGTTCAAAGAAATCCCACAGAACATGATAATTTTAGAGAATAGAAACTCTCATATTTTAGTGGGCTGTTACTTTATAGTCCAGATGCCCTTCTTAAGTGAATACTATCTCAGAGCTTCTAGCTTTACATGACAAGTGACTACAAGCTTTCTGGGATTTATTTGTCCATATTCTCTTTCTACTTTTTTCAAAGTTTTCTAATGGATAAAAGATTAAAAAATAGACTCAGTTGTATATATATATACTCTTTAATTAGCTATCTTGAACAGAAAGTTCTGGTTCAAAATGTAAAAAAAAAAAAAGAAGAAGAAGAATCCAGAGAACAATTAAAGGTAAATAAATAAAATAAATATAATATGAGACTGTCTGGTGAAAATAGAAGATTTCTTGATTTTATTTCAGTTTTAATAGTCTCTAATATTTAATTATAAGATAAAAATTTGTCAATAACTCAGTTTTGACAAAAACATAATTAAAAACCTTTGTTCTCCATATCTCTTGAAAAAATGAGAATAAATAATTTGATGTTTTGATATAGTGTGTAATCACTGGTATCAAAATCAATATTTTTAACCTATCTATAATGAGAAAGTTCACTGCTTATTATAAAAGTATATAACCATGTCCACTTTCTAAACTTATGAGAGAGAGAGAGCTCTTTCAGCAATACAGTGCATCAGTAACTGTTTTGATTTTGGTTAACTGCTTAACATTTCAGCTTGTCTTCAATCAACACAAAGCTTGTCTAATTCATTGACTCTGTGATTTAAGATTTTCATGGCATATAAAGAATGTAATTTAAAATGTAATTATATTGAACATGGGTTAACAATCTTATATGTTAAAAAAAAAAGTTTAGTCAGTTCAGTCTATTATATAAATTAGCCCTTAATCATGAGCTAGGCATTTAACACTAAAGTGTTGATTACGAGAAGGCCCACATCTCCAACATCCTCAATCTTGTGGTACATAATCATCATAGCAAGACTATAAAAAGAATTCTGATTAAGAAAGAAGCAGTTACAGATAGATCATAACATAGACAATTCTATAGAACATAGAAAATAAAATGTCAAATAGTTGCAGCAGGTGAAAAATAAATATAAGGGCCCTAACTGGTTTGGCTCTGTGGATAGAGCATCAGCCTGCGAACTGAAAGGTCCCAGGTTCCATTCCTGTCAAGGGCATGTACCTTGGTTGCAGGCACATTCCCAGTAGGAGGTGTGCAGGAGGCAGCTGATTGATGTTTCTCTCTCTTCGATGTTTCTAGCCCTTATCCTTCTCCCCTCCACTCTGTAAAAAATCAATAAAATATATTTTAAAAAAAGAAAAAGAAATGTAAGGTGAGTAGAAGATTGAGGTCATTAATTGTAGGGGTAAATGGTTTCTATAACTAAATAAGCCTATATTATTATACAATGAATTTTATAGGAAAACTTAATCATCATTAATTTAAGAAGTGTGTTTACATTTTTCTCTTTAGGTTTGAATAGAAGTTTATAATTTAGCATGTTTTCTGTTAGAAACTTCAGTAGAGAAAACAAAGTATTTTGGCTCAATAAATGATAGAGAAAATAAGGTAAATAATAAAAAAATATTTTTATTTCTTCTTCCTCTCTTTCCGCCTCCTTCCCTCACCATTTATCCTTCAAACATTCAAACAATATTTATTGTAAACAAATTATATAAAATTCTACCTGGTACAAACACTATAAATACAAATGAGACAAAATATCTATCCTCAAAAAGCTTTCAGTGGGGAATCTGGAAATATTATCTAATGATATTTAAAAACTCATATGATTAGTATATTATAATCAAACACCTCCTCTTCTCTCTACCTCTACATGCCAATGTTTCTCTCTCTTCACAACACATATATTCAGTAGGGTACAATAAAAATTCATAGGTGACTATAGAAGAGCATAGATAAATAAGTTTTTAATACATTGATCTCAAATCAGAGTACCTCACACTTATGGATGATAAAGAGGCAATTAACTGTGTGATTTTAAAATATGTGCTTTTCAGGCAGAAAGAATGGTTTCTAAATCAAGCACAAACTACCTAATTGACAATGATATGCACTTTACTCTTCTTCACTAGACTGTAGGCTCTATGAAGGGAAGGACTGGTTCATCAAGCTCATTGAGTTTTTCTAGCACATAGCACATTGCCTAGTACATAATAGCTACTCAATAGGTAAATATATCTTTTATAAATGAAGAATTTCCAAAGTTTAAAAGTCCTTTTAAGTCCTTGTTAGAAAGCCACTGTTATCCATTTTTAAACTTGTTTTATATTTTACCCTAGGGTAGATTATGTCCCTTGGTATAAGTTTCAGTAATACCTCATAATTGTCTAACATGGCTTTTACTACATTTGCTAATTACTAAGTAACTTTATTATTATATTTTTTTACTTTCTGTCTTCCTCTCTAGACTGTAAGTTCTATAATGAAAAAATACATCTACTTAGTTCATTACATTGTTGCTGCTAAATATAATACTCCCAGAAACTATATTAATAACTCAAAATGTTAGTTAAATTATTTAAGGAATTACTGTGCTTCAGCTTACTATGGCTAATGCAAACCACATGGCTTTTGTTATATAGCTATACTATATTATAGATTTTACATGATTTTTATGAACTTTTAATTTTTCAAAATTAAAAATTTATCAAGATCACCAATCAGCATTGAAGTTAGTCCAACTAATTCTTTGCTTCTATTAAATTATAGATACTTTAAATATTTTATTAAATCTATGATTTAAAAAGTTATTATTTGCTATTGTAAAAAATACACTAATCTTACTTTATTTAGGCCAGAAATCATATAGTTAAAGATAAAAAAAAATAACTCTTAGTTTTCAATAATGCTTTAAACTTATTCTTTTTGACTAGAGGTACTATGTATTTTAACAGCTAAAAATATGAAGAGCAAGGTAACCTTTGAGAAAAGAAAAGAGAAATGTCATCTTTATTGACAAGTAGAGGCCTGGTGCATGAAATTTGTGCACTGGAGGGGGGAGGGTGTCCCTCAGCCCAGCCTGTGCCTCTCCATTCTGGGAACCCTTGGGGGATGTCCGACTGCCAGTTTAGGTTCGATCCCTGTAGGATAAGGCCTAAACTGGCAGTCAGACATCCCTCTCATAATCCGGGACTGCAGGCTCTGTACTGCTCGCCTTCCTGCCTGCCTGATTGCCCCTAACTGCTTCTGCCTGCCAGCTTGATCACCCCCTAACCACTCCCCTGCCAGCATGATCGATGCCTAACTGCTCCCCTGCTGGCCTGATTGCCCCCAACTGCCCTCCCTTGCAAGCCTGGTCACCCCCAACTGCCCTCCCCTGCTGGCCTGGTCACCCCTAAGTGCCCTCCCCTGCCAGCCATCTTGTGGTGACCATCTTGTGCAAATAGCGTGACAGTCAATTTGCATATTACCTCTTTAGTATATAGGATAATGCACAAAAACATGACAGGTTTTCTATTGGTATATTTAGAAAACTGATGACAAAGGTGTCTTGTCAGTGAATGATAATTATTGAATTTCCATGAGTGTGTTGGAATTGCACAAAGCTGCAAGGTGAGAGAAGCATGTCTATTTTCCTTCTTGCTTCTCATTCAGTCTTATTTTAACACATGGTCTCCATGAAATCCCAGTTCACTCATGAGTCCTCTTCGTTTTACACAGTTCCTCACTTTAGCACCCACGTAATTATTATCTCCCCTGACTTATGATCCAAGTTACTTATTTCAAATCCCATATCCAATGCCCCATATTTTACTTATTTTCTTACTTATTATAATTTAACAAAGTAGTCTGATAACCTAAGTCACAGGAGGCTGATAGAGTATTTTTTATCCTTTGCATTTGTATATTCATTTTAAAAGTGGATGGTCAACGTGATATTAAATTAGTGTGGCAATAATCAGGCAAATATACAGACTTTTTGTAGGTAGCTTTAAGGCATATGAGGCAGAGAAGAATTTTCACTGACTTTCAAGTTCTGAGTTATAGTTGCCTATCTTATTTTTATGCTTTTTTTAATTTATCAGAAAAAAATATATATAATTTAGGCCTGGCCAACATGGCTCAGTGGTTGAGCATTGACCAAGAGGTCATGGTTCCATTCCAAGTTGGGGCACGTGCCCAGGTTGGCAACTTGATCCCCAATGTGGGCCGTGCTGGAGGCAGCTGATTGGTGATTCTCATCATTGAAGTTTCTCTCTCTCTCTCTTTCTTCCTCTAAGAAATCAATAAAATATATTTTTAAATATAATTTGTGAGTCCCACTTATTAGTCATTTTGACCAAAGGATATAGATTTTAAGTTTTTAATAAACCATTTTCTGAAATAGTAAAAAAAAAAAAAAAAAGTAATGATACTTGTGTTTAAACTGATTAATTAAGGCATGCTATATTTATCATCAAGAGCATAATGATAGGGCCAAACTTGTCAGAACATTGATGTGATGGTATGAGGCTGGCATTGTGCTACAGGTGAAGCCTTTTAGAAGGATACTCAGATTCTTAGTACTTATGGACCATCATCCCCATTAACTTTGGAACAGTTTAAGCCTCCGGGCAAAAGAGTTTAATGTCAATGTTTGAAAGAAAACTACAAAACTCCCCCTGCTGGCAAAAAGTACTGAGCAAATTATTTGTGGTACACAAATCTTTCTGCAGGCAACAGAGAGGGAAAAAAATGATAGGAATCAATCAGTTGCCCAAGGAAATATAATAATCAGAAACCAATCAGCAAGTTAACTGCTCTGGGACGATGAGTGGCTTTCTAATGGCTGATAGGTAATGATACATGGTCTGAGCAACAGGCATATAGGTAAGTAACCTTCATTTTTCCAAAGGTAATACACACCATCTATTATACTGTCATGATTCCATAGCTGGAGGCTTAGAGAGCTCTTAACTTGTAAATAGATTGTGGATAATGGTTAACTCCAAATGACTTCATTCTTGAGGCAGATTACAGATAGCAATTTTTTAGGAAGATTTGATGTCAAGACTAGCTAGTTGTAATTTTCCACTGTTATAACATTTTGACCCTAAGAAAAATGTTGAAGTAATGCTGTTTGACCCCTTTTTTATAGTCAGATTTTTATTGTTGTTGTTCGAGTAGCAGCATCTTATCAAATGTCTAAGGTTTCCGTGATCCATCTAAATGATTTTCAACATTAACTTGCAAAGATAGTTTTAACACGGAGTATACTTAACAGGTAAGGCATAAATTGTAACTGCTATCTTAGTGATATTTTAACAGAAAACAAAATTTTAGTCCAAAGGTATTGGCACATTTAATATGGGATTATTAGAGAGGAATTTCTCAAAGGCAGAATTATTTTGCTCCTAATCCTATAAAGAGAAATCAATAGATCTATGTCAGTACTTTTGCAAGATATTATTTCTGCAGACATGGTCCTATGTTCAAGAGTTTTGGAAACACTGCTTAATGTATATCTGTTAGTGTCCCCAAATGTACATCAGTATATTGAATGCTCTGGAGTTTATAAAAATATTTATGTTGGACACAGATTTCCCAAACATATGCCCATGGAATTTTTTTCATGTAAATTCTTACAGCATTGTAATAAAGATTGTTTGAGAATAATCACATAGATAAAAAGGACATTGACTTGTCTGTGATTATATGTAAACCAACATATTTTTCTAAGGAAGAAAGTTAAAGTAAGATAATTTATATTTTAAAAAAATCTGTACAGGTAGTTAACATTAGTTGTAAAATTATGACATGTCGCTATATTATTTTAGGTGTTCACAATGACTATTCTCACATTAACCTTTTGTTCACAAATATTGTACAGTACATATAGCTTATGAAAAGCAAAATGTGATGATCATAAGGCAATCTTTCTCCATCTGAAATATTACAGAGATGTGAGTCACCGGAGAGTAGAAAGGGGGTTATAGATTGATACTGCACTCAAAGGCTCACAGGTGAGAAAGAACATTGCAATTTCAGGGAAGTAAGGATGGTTCAGCACAGGCAGATATAAGCTACTATGCTTGCTACTCTAATGTGTCCTTTGGAAGTGGGATGAAGATTTAAAGAGAGCCATTGGTCAGAATGTAAACTGCTTTGCATGCAAAGACAAAATTTTGGAAGTCGCCTGTAATCTGTGAAGAGGAATCTTCTGTTTTGCAGGGAGAATAATTGAGGAAAAATAAAAATGTTCATGGCCTGCATTTCGTCTCCTGCAAATTAAAAGAGCTTTGTTGAATTGCATGAATAATATCTATATCATCTATATCTATATCTATATCTATATCTATATCTATATCTATATCTATATCTATATCTATATCTATATCTATATCTATATCTATCTATATCTATATATAAAAGGCTAATATGCTAGTATGTTATTATAATATAATTGTGAATTCTTTTTCTGACCCTTTGAGAGATACACAAGTCTTTTATTTTATTTTTTTCTCATTTTAAAAAATCCTTATTGTTGAAAGTATTACACATGTCCCCTTTTTCCCCCACTGATTTCTCCCAGCCCACCCCCTCCCACCCCAAGGCTTCAGCACACTATTGTGTGTGTTCATGGATTGTGCATATATGCATACAAGTTCATTGGTTAATCTCTTCCCACCCACCTACCGTCCCCTGTCTTCCTTCTATGGTTTGACAGTCTGTTTGATTGCTACTATATCTCTGGATCTGTTTTTGTTCATCAGTTTATATTATTCATTAGATTCCATATATGAGTGAGATCATGTGATACTTAACTTTCTCAGACTGGATTATATCGCTTAGCATAATGCTCTCAAGGTCCATCCATGCTGTAGGAAATGGTAAAAGTTCCTTCTTTTTTTACAGCTGTGTAATATTCCATTGAGTACATTTTACAGAATCACTAAGAGACCTAGTAATTAATGGGATGGAGCCTTTTATAGTTATCTCCCTTTGTCTAGGGCAGTGGTCAGCAAACTCATTAGTCAACAGAGCCAAATATCAACAGTACAACAATTAAATTGAGAGCCAAATTTTTTAAACTTAAACTTCTTCTAACGCCACTTCTTCAAAATAGACTCGCCCAGGCCATGGTATTTTGTGGAAGAGCCACATTCAAGGGGCCAAAGAGCCACATGTGGCTTGCGAGCCACAGTTTGCCGACCACGGGTCTAGGGGAATCTTTCTAGGACCTATTCTATCAGCCATGTGTACCGCTCGTATTCTTTCTCCCCACCCCCACATTCTGTTTGCTCTGGGGAAATTTAGTAATGGCCTGGCCATCTACTGTTTCTTTTCTATTAAGATAAATTAAAGGCATGCTTAATTATTAAACCAAAAAACAAGTCAGATAAAACAACAATCAACAGACACTCATATATATGATATTTACAAGCGCACATAACATGTAGATAAGCAGAGTTCTTTTCATGGATCTTTCAGATATTTTACATTGCCTGGGACTTACAGCCAGAATGTGGCCCAGATCTTAGCCTGGGCCACATTCTGTCCAGTCCTGTAAAAGGCCAATTTAATTTTAGTTTCCCTGCTGCAGCCCACCAGTCCATTGCATGTTATGGTCCACAGGCCCAGCTTGCTATGGAGAAAACATGGGTAAATGGAAGGAAGCCAAAAACAAGCCAAGAGCACAAGAGCAACAAGCGAGTGAACTCCTTTGTTCAGGAGATTATGTATTCCCAAATTTTCTCATCCTTGCAGTGGCCATGCCAAATCTGGCCAATGATTTCTGTTCCCACGTGTGACTGACAGTCAAGCACCTTCCCTATGTCACACTGGCTTTCCTAGGCATGGTCTATCTTCCTTTGTTGGATCCCTTCCCCAGTGTTTTTCAGAAAAGTGCAAAGTTGCAGCTTCCTGGTGAAGCTGCCCAAATGACATGCCTATAATGTCTGGCCTTCCCTTTTCTCCTTTCCTATTATTAATAACTATTTAACTAAAATGATATCACTTATTTTAATGTTTTCTTTTTCACTTCTATTTTCAATATTGTCCTAAAACCGGGGGAAAAGTTAAGTAATTCCTCTAGTCTTCTGTTTCATATCCTGAGACTAGAAGACATAAGTACTTGGCCTCTACTCTTCAGTTCTTCAGCTTCTCTAAGATGGCTCCATAATGAAATGTATAAAAACATAAGTCTATTGGAGAGGAAAGGCCAAAGGACTACATACATTTCTTATAGCAAAGAAATGTTATCACATACGTTTTATCCACTGTGTTGCCTTACACAAAACATAATGTAAACCGTTAAAATTTATCTTTAACCACTATTACTGTTTAATCTACAGTCTCTTTAATTTACATTCAGTGCAAATTTTATGTAAAAATATTAGGGAGCAATTCCACACTACTCTACATTTTTATTGCTTTAATACATGTTCAATGACTGGCAATTATATTTGTAATAGAAATTGTATCCTTAGCCACATACTTACGGTAGGCTACAAACTCCAAATTCAAACTTGGGTAAGTGTGTCTAAATTTAAAATGTAAATTGAATTACAAAATTTTTAAAAATGTATTTCTTTATTGATTTCAGAGAGGAAGGGAGGAGAGAGAGATAGAAACATCAATGGTGAGAGAGAATCATTGATTGGTGCCTCCTGCACACCCCCCATTGAGGATTGAGCCCCCAACCCAGGCATGTGCCCTTGGCCGGAATCAAACCTGGGACCCTTCAGTCCACAAGCTGACGCTCTATCCACTGAGCCAAGCCGGCTGGGCTGAATTACAAAATTTTTGAGACAACACAATATCATTGCTATTATATTCTTCCATTCCAAGGAACTGCTAACAAAGTGCTGCTAAGTGGAGATCCTCTAGGTCAGTGGTTCTCAACCTTTCTAATGCCATGACCCTTTAATACAGTTCCTCATGTTGTGGTGACCCCCAACCATAAAATTATTTTCGTTGCTACTTCATAACTGTAATTTTGCTACTGTTATGAATCATAATGTAAATAGCTGTGTTTTCCGATGGTCTTAGGCTCTACAGCAGCAGTTCTCAACCTGTGGGTCACGACCCACAGGTTGAGAACCGCTAGCACCATCGGAAAACACAGATATTTACATTATGATTCATAACAGTAGCAAAATTACAGTTATGAAGTAGCAACAAAAATAATTTTATGGTTGGGGGTCACCACAACATGAGGAACTGTATTAAAGGGTCAGGTAGCGGTATTAGAAAGGTTGAGAACCACTGGTCCTCTTTTAATGAATAGATAAGCTTCATTAACACATTATTTACATGTTAATAAGTATGAGGTACTTAAATATTCTCTCAGATATGTTAACTATTTCTCATGCAATTTTATTTCCTTATTATTCTAATTTTTTGTGTGCTTTTTTTTTTTTTTTTTTTTTATAAAAAACAAAGGAGGGAAAAGTAAACTCTGGTCATAAAAATCCCCCAAATCCCAATGTAGTTAGTTTGCTTCATTATTACTCTCCCTCCTTCATAAACAAACACACACAGTCAAGTGAATTTTCAGAAAATGGCTTCTACACTAGCTGGATTTATAAAGCTTCCACAAAAAGTAACTATATAAATTGAGTTTATATGACAATACTTTAGAATTATTGCTCAAGTAGGATAGTAATAATTTTAGGGGAAAAGCAACCATAATGTATATCTCTTCTTGTAGTCCTGTGTTATTTAAATTATTAAAACAAATATACACATTTATATTTCAATAAAGTAAAAATTTTAAATTTAAGCAAAGTTTTGTCTAGGATGAAAATAATATGAATAGCAATTTTTGAGAAGTCCTTAGTTCTAAAAGTACCTGTTTTTTAAAAAAGAAACTTGTTTAATGCAAGTATTATGGTAAAGCATAAAAAAGTAATATAACCCACTGCAGACTTAAGTAAATTGTTTTCTTTAAAATTGCTACATGTATGTGAGCAGTAAAAACATTCTGATGTCACAAAATTCCTTATTTTAAAAATATCTTTAATGACACTATAATATAAATACATAGGAATAATTTCCCATGAGATGGAATTTACTCTTTAACAAAAATGAAGAGCTATAAAATAGGTTAACATTACCTAATAAATTATTAATTTTGGAAATGCTTTTTTTCTATATTTAGTAATTTGTTAATTTTAGTTGACATTTTCAAGTAACTAAATGCTTTCAGAATTTATTAGAAACATTTTTATTTATTTAAATACAATCAATTTTCAAATTATAATGCAGCAACAGAGTCCTTTGCTATGTACATATTGGGTTGGTATGGCCAACCCAAGCACAGTTTTCTTTTTCTTTTCTTTTCTTTTTTTTTAGAGCAGTGAAAATACTCTGTATTTTCTGATATCTATGATAATAAAATGGTAATATGCTAATTAGACCAGACGTCTTCTGGACATCCTTCCTGATGAAGCCGGGGCCGGAGGAAAGCCAACCCGGGTCCCTGGTGCCTCTGGGCAGCCTGAGGGAAGCCAGTCTGGGTCTCAGGTACCTGCGGGCTGCCCAGGGGAAGCCAGCTCAGGTTCTGGGTGCCTGCAGGCAGCCGGAGGAGGGCAGCAGCTCAGGTCCTGGGTGCCTACCAGTGGCCAGAGGAGGGAAGCCTGGATCCTGGGTGCTGGAATCCAGTGCCGGCAGCCGGGGGAAGGAAGGCCCGGCTTGCACCAATTTTCATGCATCGGGCTTCTAGTCCTATATAATAAAAGGGTAATATGCAAATCAACCAAACGGCAGAACGACCAGTTACTATGACACACACTGACCACCAGGGGGCAGATGCTCAACACAGGAGCTGCCCCAGCCTGCAGCCCCAATTGCCCAACCCCAATTGCCCAATAGGGGCCTGCTGGCCAATCTCTTGGTCCCTCTCCCTGGCTGGCAGGCTCTGATGGCTTGATGGGGAACAGGGAACTGGGGGTGGGTGGCAGATGTGGGTGGCACCAGGCCAAGGCCCCCGCCCTGCCAGTCACCCCACACACAGAGGGCAACCAGCAGTGGGGGTTGGCCGGTGAGCTGGCAGGATAGGCCAACCTTTTGGTCCCTCCCCCCATCCGGCAGGCTCTGATTGCCCAATGGCAAACGGGGAAACTCGGGTGGGTGGCGGTTGGGGGGTGGATCCAGCTAGCGGGCAGAGAAGGCCAACCTCTTGGTCCTTCCCCTGGACAGCTGGCATTCTTTCTTGCAGCTGAGACACAGGCCTGCCCACAGGTGAGACAGTTGCTACTCACTCCTCCCCACCTACTCCCTGAGGGGGAGGGAGAAGCCATCAGCAAGGCAGCAGGTGTTGGTTAGGTGGGTTGTTGAGAAACCTGTCTCCTGATGTTGCTGAATTCTAACCCTGTTCAGAATTCCGTGTTCTTTGCTTAAAGCACATGATCTTACCCTCCTCAGTGGTGATGCGACCTGAAATCTAATGGGACCTTTTTGTGGGATGGGTTGTCGCACCCCAGGACCTTGCAAGTAGAATCCTCCAGCGAATAAACGCAGTGAACGTTCAGGCATGACTAGAATGACCCTGATAGCACCACTGGCCCCCTGGAACTCTCTCGGGGGCATTGGGCCCACACCCCATCCCTTACCTGAAAGAAATTCCACACAAAAGCACCTCCCAGGAATGGGTCTCTACAGGGCGGGATCACAGCCTCCTACATAGGCTCAAAGTATATCCTGGGTTGGGCCCACCTCTGATGTAAGATGGCAAAAGGGGAACTGGGGGTGGGTGTGGATGGGCGGGGCTGGGCTGGCTGCCAGCAGCTGGGGAAAATGGCCCTGATTGCAGGCCAAGCCTAGGGACTGTACTAGTGCAAGAATTCCATGTGCTGGGCCTCTAGTTATAATTATAATGATGGATATATATCATTATACATTCCCCAAAAATAAGGTGACCAGATTTTAACATTGGTAAAGCGGGACACCATTGACCAGGGGTGGGGGGGGGGGGTTCTTGATTAAAAATTTGGTCTATATGGAGCAACAAAAATTTTCATAGAACACAAAAATAGTATTGTAATATATATTTTTTTAATTTCAACATAAGTACAATTTACAAATATAATAAATAAAAAAATTATGTATAGTATTATTTTATTCTTTGGCATATTTCTCATTTGAATGAATTTTTTTTTTTTTAGTAGATTGCTGTCGTTGTTTAAAAGGTCATGAAATTTTTCACAAGAATTTGTTAAATTATATTTCACACATAAAATGGCTTTCAAAGTCTCAACATTTAATTGTGATTTTTCTGATGTCCACACTTTATTTACCGTAAAAAAAACGCGTTCAGTTGCAGCATTAGTTCCTGGTAAGGACAGCGTGTATTCCACAATTTTTAGTGCATTATTGTATGGAACATGGTTTGTTTCAAAATGATGAAATATTTCTAACCATTTGTTCTCTATTGTGATTTTTGCTGATGCCCAAGATTTAACCTTTTCCTTATCAATATATATTTTTTAATAATGATACCTCATTAAAAAGATCATTTTCAGAAATATTACTATATGGGAAATTTTGAGTAATATGATCGAATGATTTTTGCACATCATTCCAATTAAGTTCTTGTTTTAATGTAACCCAATGAAAATGTTCAATATCATTGTAATGTACCGTCCACTCTTCTAAATAATCTATGCAGTTACTATAGAACTTTTTGACGTGATTCATGATATCTGCACGATTTATTGCACCTTGTTCTTCTAGCTGGCTTATACTATTACGGATAGTTAACGGAAGAAAATTACTTTCTAACCACTCTTGACACTGAAATTTTAAATTATTAACTTCATTTGCTACTTCGATTACTGAAATTTTGTCACCTTCAATAAGTTTTATAGCATTTTGAAAAAGAGCTGCTTGATTGTGTACAAACTCTAGCCAAATTTTTGAAGATGCTTTTTCAAAAAACTCTTCTAAAATTCTAGGACATTTATCCTGTGATAGAAAGTAGGATTTCAAAGGATCGTATATTTTCAAAATTCTTTCGACAGCTGGCAAAAGAGCTAACCAGCGCGTTTTACTGTATCCAAGTATTTTCTGATATTTGACTTCCACAGTTTCACAAAATTCTTTAAGCATTTCAACGCGCACAGTGTATATATAGAAATAAGAATATATTTTAATAACAATATTTTCCACATCTACGGGCAACAAGTCAGCAGCTGTTTGAATGACGTTATGTATTATGTGCGCTGCACAACTAACACCAATAATGTTTTGATTAAGGTTTTTGCTTAATTTATAAAAAATGTTATTTGTACCTCTTCTCGCTTTTCCTCCAAAATTTGTGTTCGTGCTGTCTGCACAATATGCAATCATTTTATGTTTTAAATTGTTTTTTTCCAAAATATTAATAATAGAACTGAAAATTATTTCAGAAGTTTCGCCGTGCAAAGAAACGAAATCTAAAATTCTAATTTTTATTCCAGTTTCCGAATCAAAAAATCTAATAATGGTTGGAAATAACTTTATATCCTTATGATTAGATGCGTCAGAATATATGGATATAAAATTAATTTTTTCTAGATTTTTGTTTAATTCTGAAAATGCATATGGGGAAAGCACATTACACACAATTGCCTCGGATTTTGTTCTAGCACAGGCAAATTTTTTGTTGAATAAGTTTTTGACAACCTGTGATGTACAGTCCATAGATCTGAAGGAATGATTTTGATTAATAGCATGAAAAGACGTAAGTCCTTCTGCTAATGCTAATTTCTTTTCTTTGTCTCCATAAGTTGTTTTCCGAAAAAATTCCTGTATTTTGGAGGAAGATGCAGCAGTATTTAAATATCTTTTATGTTTCTGTGTCCTCAAGTGCTTTGAAATGTCATTCTTCCTGCCGTGTGAAATAGAAAATTCACCATTACATTTCTCACATTTTACCATGTAATCACTTTTGTTTTTTTTTAATAAAAGAAAATTCACTTCTTAGATCATCGTTGAATTTGCATCCTCTTTTCTTACTCATTATGTTAAAAATATAAAAAAAATAATTTAAAATTATATTATAAATTATTATATACATATTTCTTAAAAACACAGTAAGTAGGTACATATTACATGAACATATTTTATTGTTAGTTTATAAATTAAGTTAATTTGATAGTTATAAAGTAACTATATTTTAAAAAAATTATTTTAATTTTAATCCTATATTTCTTTCTAAATAATAGCAATACCAACTTGTATTATTTTTCCTCTGAATTTGCCATAACGTAAGTCGTGTCACTTTCAAGGCCGGCGCTAGGCTTTTTGCCGCCACTATAAAATATAAATAATACGAGTACTGTCTGCTAAATTCAAGAAAATTTATGTATTTATGAAATAAATACATAAATTACTTACCTAAATTATCTGAATAGCTGATTTGTAATGACATCACTTGTTTAACTAGCTTACTAGCACGCAGTACGATGTGTATCGTCTGAGAGACAGTTACAAAATGTTTTCATCGTTGCCAATCCCAAAAAATGCCATTGTTCATTAAGTCCAAACAATGATGGTTGAATTCTAACAACTGATCAACAATGCGAACTTTGATAAGCAGTTCTCGATAATCAGTTCTCAACAATTATTTGTTATTATTAAAGTTTAACATTATAAAATTAACAAAAATAATATAAAACTCATATCCTGGCTAAATAGCCACATGGCCGCCGAAAACCGTATATTCCCTTCCCGTTCTCCTGCCATTCCCTAGCTTGTCGTGCATTCTTTTCAAAAATCGGGACTTTTTTAAAACGCCGCGGGACGTGGGACAAATTGTTAAAAATCAGGACTGTCCCGCCAAAAGCAGGAAGTCTGGTCACCTTACCCAAAAGCCATAGAATGTACAACACAAAGAGTGGATCCTAAAATGAACTGTAGACTCTGCATGATTAACTTGTGCCAATGTTTGTTCATCCTGGGTAAAAAATGTATCATCCTGGTGAGTGAAGTTGATAATAGGGAAGGCTATGCCTGTGTGGGCACAGGGGTTATTTAGGAAATATCTATACCTCTCTCTCAATTTGCTGTAAACATAAAACTGCTCTAAACAAATAAAGTTATATGTGTTTTTTAAAGTAAGCTCTGAGAAAATTGGAAATTATACAATTAAATTTTAAAATGAATTAGTAAAGGAAAAATACTTGTTTTACAATACAAATATTTTTTCTTGTCTACCCCATTTATTAAAGCTAATGATCTGCAAATGTGGTTGAAGACTCATCAGTATTTGTCTTTACCTTGCCGTCTACAAAACAGAAACTCGGCTATTTGATGACACTTGCTTCTAGGATCTGCCTCCTTCCTTATTGTTAGGAACAATATTATTACCAGGAAGAGCTACTGTCAGATTAACTTCTGGGACTTTAACTAAAAAGCGCTGGGTCATGGAAAGTCAGAATATACCTTTGGTTGTTCTTGAATATGGAGTCGTGTTCTATGCCAACACACAGAAAATATTTCTCTTGTATTTGCAGTTATACTATGTTATATGAGTTTCAAAACAATACATTTTTTTACATATACACAATGGAATACTGCTCAGAGAGTTTTCTTTATGTGAGGATTTGCTTATTCCCACCATGTCTAGGCTAAAAATCCCCAATTGTTATGTATTATCACCAGTGTAGGGTACCAAATAGAGACACTGTGTAGGAAGGAAGAAGTGGTCAATATATCATTAGTCCTCTGAAATTATGTGGAGCCATCACACAACCCAGGAAATATAGGGTGTCCCAAAAAATGTATACACATACTTTGAATAATTATAAAGGCTGTGTTTATTCAAATACATTTCATTTTCAATATTGAGCTATCAGCTGTCAAAGTATGTCTACATTTTTGGGAGACACACTGTATTTGCAGCTGCTATTCAAAGGGTAGGAAAAAAAATATATATATATATATATATATATATATATATATATATATATATTACATGTACTCAATTTAATCAGAGGTCTGGGTTTTAGAAAAGCTAATTTTAACCTAAACACATTAAATGTATGTGGGTGGATGGATTTTTTGTAAAGTTATATCCTATGATGGTGGATATATGTTTGTAAGTTTCTTTAAAATACATAATAAACAATTAGAAAAAAAGATTGCATGAGATGAGCACTTATTTTATAAGCAACAAGTGATAAGTATTTTTGAGTACCTTGAATTGTCCCCTGGTTTAAAGTGTTCATGTGTTCTTTAGAACCACTGATTCCCCCCCACCCCGAAAACTTAAAAATAATAGCACAAAGCACATTCTATTAAAACAACAATCATATTTTAAAAAGGTATAATAATAATTTTCTAGAGTAATTATAGGAATTTATCATATTGAAACTTAGACAGAAAATGATTTTATAGATGTCCTTTAGATTTAGAAGTTCATGAGACATAACCTGACTATTGGTTCTGATAAGGGATGTAAAAGTAGCTACATTATTAAATCTTTCTATGCTTCATTTGCTCATATGATAAAATGGATGTAACAATAATTTCTAATAATAATTATAAACCAAAATTTGTGTAAACCCCTTAACATGTTTACTAGTATCCTTCAAAGAATATGCACCTGTGCATATAATGGCTATTGCTATTTATTTTTATTTTTTGCTCCAACACATGCCTGATCATTAGTAATCTGTAAAGCCACAATAGTACCCTATGTGGCATAATTAATTTAATTTGTAGAGCCTTATAATAATCATACCACTACCCTATCCCAAAACTTATTCTATATTTCTTTGACCAAGTACTTAAGGACTTTTACTATTTTTCCAAAAAAAACATTTTTTTCCTTCCCTCTAAATATTTCCCTTCCCCAAACATACATTCCTGTAAAACTATGTGACTTCATATTTCTTAGATAATTACTCCTCTGTGCCTTTGCCCATATCATTGTTTCCTCGTTCTGAATTACCTTACTTATCTCTAGTGCTGTTCTCTCCTATAAAAATTTCTCATCTAAAAATCACCAAAATACTTCATATAATTTTTATTGACCCTCATCTTTCCCCTCCATTGTATTGTATTATTATGTGTACAGTACTTATATAACACAGAACAAATTGCTTTATGTTGCAATTGTGTAAACTTTTCATCTATTTTTCTAAAATATAACTGATATGAAGCCCTGATACTCTTATATATCCTTGTAATTCTAACCTCTAATATTAAAAAAATATATATTTTTTTTCTGAAGAGTAATTTTGTGATATTGAGCTTACCTGAAGCATGTTCTGCTCACAAAAATAAATCAGTTCCCAAATAAAAATCCAATAATTTGATCTTTTATTTATTTATTTTTGACCATTAAACCTAATGCTTAAATGTAGAATATATATAGCACTGTGTAATAGTATTATAGTCACAGTTTTATGTAACATACCTTCTGACAATTTAGAAAGTGATGTGAATGCAAGAACAATAACCTTGAAACAAGATTTTAAAATTATTTTTTTGGTGATGGAAGGAGACTTGGCTTGGGTTAATGAATACACAATATGATATACAGATGATGTATTATAGATCTGTACACCTGAATCCTATATAATTTTATTAACTAACTACAGGCCCGGTGCACAAATTCATGCACTGGTCCGGCCAGCCTGGCCAGATCGGCCGCAGGCAGTTGGCTGGCTGGCCCCGCCCCCTGGTAGAGGGGACAATTTGCATATTAGCTTTTTATTATATAGGATGTCATTCCAGTAAATTCAATAAAATAAGTACAAATAAAATTATTTTTATATAAAAAAAGATTAAGATATAACTTTGTTGAGAAATATGTATATACACATGTATTTAGAATAGCAAAACACATTTATTGAAGGAAGTCTATAAATAAACTTGGAGAGAAATGTTACAAGGCTTTATATGGGATGATTATAAGCTAACCTTGAAATTAGCAGAAAGTTTGGTTAAGAGTACCTAAAAAAAAGACTTGCTAATAGTGAGCCAATATCACTAAAATGTTTCAAGGAAAAAGGGTCATTTTATAATCAATATATTGTTTAACCTATAATTTAAACAAAATTCAAAAAGGAGCATTAAAATATTTTCAGACTGATGTCTTTTCAAAGAAGAATCGGCAGCAACGCTCTGCACCAACTGGAGTCTATGCCGATTCCTCTTGGCCGGCAAGCCCAGGAGAGGACTGTGGTAATCTAATCCTGAGATAACAAAAGCATGAATGGCCATTTCAAAGTCATTTTCAAATAGACAAGATTACAATTTAATAGGGGTGGTTCCATTTCTGAAGGAAAAAATACCTTTCCTTGGAAATTAAATATCTTAAAACAAATAAATCCAGAAAATATGGAAAGCAATAATAGTATCTTATGATTATTTATTTTTACCAGTAATTAAAAGAGCACTCTAAAAGAGAAAAACAGAAGGTTTTGAGAGTAGCTTTTAGGAGAACCAAGATGGTAGCAAAGTTAAACAACTAAACTGCACCGTGCACAACAATTTCAAAAATACAACTAAAAGACAAAGCGTCTACCACCCAGAACCACAGGAAAGCTGGCTGAATGGTAGATTTACAACTAAGAAGGAAAAAGAAAGAACAAACACGGAAGGGCTGAAGTACGGAGGCTCGTGAATCGGGCTGGTGGCGGGCAACGGGACGCGCGGGTCTTTTTCCAACCCAAAGGGAGATAAGGTCCCAATCACTCTGAAATCCAGTTTCTGGGGACGCGCGGGGGACCCAGACACCTACGGGGAGAAGCTGGACTCTCGGCCATCGTGTTGGAAAGTAAGAGTGACTTTCTTGCAGAGGTGCACCCAGCAATCAGTGTTTACTGCGCTGGAGCGTAGGACGCAGGGACTTGGAAACGTGGAAAGGCAGAAAAGGCAGACTAGCAGCCATTGCTGTTTGCCATGCCCTAGCCTAGTGACGCCCTAAGACCCGCCCCGGCTTCACACAGTGGCTTTTGCATATAAATGGCCTGCCCTGTGGCAGCTTAACCAAATAAACTGCAGTTCCAGTTAGACTGCTCCAAAACCACTCAAGCAAAGAGGAGAAAACTGCAGTTTTTGCTGTAACTCCTGTTGAGTGGCCTCAGACAGTAGCTGACCTGCACCCCATTGGAGACCCAGAAACGAGGGCATCTTGTGGTCGGTGTGAGACGACACCAGATTTCAACCACTTGCATAAGGGACACATTCAAGAGGCAGACTCAGTGAGCGCCAAAGCCCTACTGGAACAAGTCCCGGCCCATAAACGTGTCTCCAGCACAGCAATTTTCCTTTATAGATACAGCAGGTCCTCACAGCCAATTGGCCTGGAGGTCAATTCCTCCCAGTGACACCAACAACAATCAAGACTTAACTACAACAAGGATGTACACACAGTCTAAAAAGGGGTGCACCAAGAGCGTCCACCTCAGGTAACTGGGAGGCTGACCCGTTGAACCAATAGGACACAAAGTTACCTATCAACTCAGGGAAGCAGCGAAAATGAGGAGGCAAGGAAATAGATCCCAAACAAAAGAAATGGAGGAGAACAAACGACTGGACATAGAGTTCAAAACCATGGTTATAAGGTTTTTCAAGAATTTCATGGAAAAAGCCAATAAATTTAATGAGACCCTCGAGGATATGATAAAGGTCCAACTAGAAATGAAACATATACTGACTGAAATAAAAAATATTATACAGAGACCCAGCAGCAGACTAGAGGAACGCAAGAATCAAGTCAAAGATTTGGAATACAAAGAGGCAAAGGACACGCCTCCAGAAAAGCAAGAAGAGAAGAGAATTCAGAAAGTAGAAGATAGTGTAAGAAGCCTCTGGGACAACTTCAAGCGTACCAGCATCTGAATTTTTGGGATGCCAGAAGAAGAGAGAGAGCAAGACGCTGAAAACCTATTTGAAGAAATAATGACCGAAAACTTCCCCCACCTGGTGAAAGAAATAGACTTACAAGTTCAGGAAGCACACAGAACACCAAACAAGAGGAATCCAAAGAGGACCACACCAAGACACATCATAATTAAAATCCCAAGGGCAAAAGACAAAGTGAGAATCTTACAAGCAGCAAGAGAAAAACAGTGTTACCTACAAGGAAGCACTCATATGATTATCAGCTGATTTCTCAACAGAAACTATGCAGGCCATACGGGAATGGCAAGAAATATTCAAAGTGATGAATAGCAAGAACCTACAACCAAGACTACTCTACCCAGCAAAGTTATCATTCAGAATTGAAGGGCAGATAAAGAGCTTCACAGATAAGAAAAAGCTAAAGGAATCCATCACCACCAAACCAGTATTACATGAAATGCTGAAAGGTATCATTTAAAAGGAGGAAAAAGAAGAAAAAAGTAAAGATAAAAATTATGAACAACAAATACATACCTATCAACAAATGAATATAAAAGTCAAGTGAATTAAAAATCTGAAGAACAGAATAGACTGATAAACATAATAGAATCAGGGGCATAGAATGGGAGTGGATTGATAATTCTCAGGGGAAGGGGATGTCTGTGTGGGGGGTACGGGAAGAGACTGGACAATATCATACACCTATGGATAAGGATAGCGAGGGAGGGAGGTAAGGGCAGAGGGAAGGGTGGGAACCGGGAGGAGGGGAGATATTAGGGGGGGGGGAGGAGAAACAATTGTAATAATCTGAACAATAAAGATTTACTTAAAAATAAAATAAAAGAGAAAAACATAAAATATAATATAAAAGACAATTAAGACAAAAGGGGAACACATTACAGCTTCAATTATTTCTGTATCTATTCTTCCACAGTCCATAGTGAACATATATCATGAATTATACTCTAATTAACCTTGACTGGTTAAATTATAGAGACCAGGCAAATATATACAGGTACTGACCAGTATTTTTACTATACGATTGGAATCCAGCTCCACTAGAAATACTTTAACATGTATAACTGAACCCTGAATAGCAAGATGGATTCCAGTTCTTGTCCCATGAAGTGTGAAGAATAAAGCTCACTGACAAAGGATTTTAAGCAAAAGTGTGGAAATTTATTGCATGTATATACAAGCTCCCACTGGGGAGAGATTTCTACATGGGTAACCAGTGAAGTCTCTTTGTCTAAGGGTTTATGAATGCTGGCAGCTTCTTTGTGTATATGTGCTACTTTCTAATTGGACCCGTCCTCATTTTATGTCCCGTGTGTTTTTTCCTAATTGGCCAATTTCCCCTTTCCCTGCTTAGTCTCAATTTGGAAGCTCACCTGGTGCTCCCCCCTCCTCTTGTATGATAAACATTCTAGCAGTTTGGAGCTGGCTCTGTTCATCACATATGCATTCCTTTCCCACAGACTCTACCCTAACGTCCTTTCCTGTCTCTAAATGCTGATCATAAACAATATCTATCTATATAAAAGCCTAAGTGACCATCTCAACCGAACAGATGACTGAACAGGCTGCATGGAGCAACTAGGCTGGCAGGGGGGTTAGTGAGGGATGACCAAATGACCAAGCAGCAAGCTGCGTAGGGTGACCAGGTTGTTGGGGGGGGGGGGCAGTTGGGGGGCAGTTGGGGCGACCACGTGACAGGGGGTGACCAGGCTGACAGGAGGGGCTGTAAGGGGCAATCAGGCAGGCAGGCAGGTGAACAGTTAGGAGCCAGTGGTCCCTAGTTGTGAGAGGGATGTCTGACTGCCGGTTTAGGCCCGATCCCCAGGCTAGTGGAGGGGGGGGGCAATTAGGGGCAACCAGGCCAGTGGGGGGAGGGGGAAGTTGGGGGCTAACAGGTTGGCGGGGGGGGGGCTGTAAGGGGTCCCAGATTGGGCCCAGGATTGGGCCTAAACCCACAGTTGGACATCCCCTGAGGGGTCCTGGATTGGAGAGGGTGCAGGCTGGGCTGAGGGAACCCCTCCTGTGCACGAATTTCATGCACCGGGCCTCTAGTAGTAACATAAGGAATTAACAGTTAAAATAAAATAACATTTATAATAAAATTAAAAAAAAAACATATTTTAAAACGTCAACCTTATAACACAGACTGAATAAAAGATAGAAACATTTTTTCCAATACAAAGAGTTAAACAATGATTATACAAGTGATGCCAATTAGATCAATTCTAATCTATGATATGGATAATTAATGTGTTTTAATGTGTTATACTCTATGAGCACCACCAAATGTCAAGTTAGATCAAAGAAAATCAAAGTCAACCTTGAAATAATTATTTTGTATTGTTGTTAGCAATGTTGTTACTTAAATATAAAAATAATTTTATATTAAAACACTTCAAACCCTAAATTTCTGTCCAGCTGTGACTATAAGATTATTTTAACTTCTCAATTCATTCAAACCAGTTGATTTGATCTCCTACTCTCTCTCTCATTCTCAATCTCCTCTCTATCCACTCAGACACACACAAAACACATGTAATCTGCTATCATAAATAAAAACTACTTATTAACTTTGATATTTAAACTATTAAGTTCATCTAGGGTTCCATGACTTCATACTAAATGAGACTGAGCTGATAGGTCTTTACCAGTGGCTAACATTCCAATCCTTATGTTAGTCTGCAGGCAGATGTGCTTCTAGGACCACATGGAAGGAACAGAAATATTTATTCTCAGATCTTTGATCCATTATAATGCTACAGATCTGTAGGTATCCCACAAAGTCCCAAATAAAGTATTTATAAATGTAGTTGTTTGATAAACTTATGGAAACTGCCTATTCCTTGAAATTAAGCAGTCAAAATATGAACTATGTTATATTAAGAAGTGGATTTGTTGTAAAATTTGTCAAAATACCCACATAAATGATTGTATAGAACATCCAAATGTTTAAACAACAAAATTAAAGTGACATTTAGTTATCCATTCCATCTTTAACAAGAAAAAATACAGCTTATTCTCTTCAACCATACCTAACAATAATTTCTATCCACTAAAGAATAAAAAATTAGGAGACTATAAAAATGGATTTAAATTTTAATAGATGCTTGAAGCCTCTAGTAAAAATATCAGTAATTTTAATAATTCACAAAAGAACTATTCTATGTTTTCCTCTGTAAATTTTATGTGAGAGAACTTCAGGAACAAAATACGTAATATTATTAAGCTCATACTGAGTAACACTAAAAAACAAAGAAAAATGAGTGTAAAACTAGCTCTTTCTAAAGAAGGCAGAGGAAGAGGAGGAGGAAGAGAAAAAAAAAAAGACCAACTAAGTTCAAGCACTTAAGCTCAGGAAGAACCAAAGAAAATTTTCAGAGTAAAATGGTTAGTGCCCCCCCCCCCCCCCCCCCCCCCCCCCCCCCCCCCCCCGCAACATCACCACCACCATTGCTCCCCTCACCTGGATTACTGTAATGAAGTCATTGAAATTTTTTTCAAGGGAAAAATGAGTTTCTTATCTAAACCTCAGATGGAAACCTAAGAAGTATAAATGGATTATATTTTGAAAGCAAGATCAGGAAACTATCAAGAAACAAAGAAACAACCCAAAAAGCTATTAGCAAATATTTGTTGTTGGGGGGGATGTGCGGGGGGTGTGGGGGAGGAGTCTTCTCATTATTTATATTATGAAAACAACCAAGATTTCCTGACCCTCAGGATAGTCTCTGATATAGACAAACCAGGTTCCTCCTGTCTTCACTTTTATGGTTGATTTTTGAACCTAGATAAAGACCTTCCCATTTATCTTCAGAAAGAGCACAACCTTCTAGTTTGAGGAATCTTGCTTTTGAAAAATCAGAAAGTAACAGAAGCACAATAAATTGTCATCAATGATCTAACTGCCTTCTGCACCTAAGCAGGGGAACCTGCTGATTTGTAAGAGCTTTTCTGGGAACTGCTACAAACCTCAAGGCTATCATCAATCCACATGCCTACCCTCAGGCCAGAGGAGAATAATGGTTTCTACTTTTCCACCTTCAACATATCATGTAAGTATATTATTTTGAGGAAATCCAAGATAAAATTGTGTTGACAACATTATCTGGAAATGGGACTCTGGTTTGCCTGTGTATATGAAAACAGAAAAAAATTCAGGAGGGCATAGGTCATCTTTGTATCAAAATATAGTATCCGGAAATATTGTGATTATTTAGTTAACAATCAGAAAAATATAGTCATAAAAACTGAAACAAAATGTAGCTAGGTGAGGAATAAAGAATTATCTGGAGCATTTTTCATTTTTATTTTTGTCCAGAATACATATGGTCAATATCTGGAGAGGAAGAGACTGGGGCGGTGAAGAGCACCAAACTTGAATTTACTCAGCTATCAAAATTACTCAGGGGATACTGAAGAACACTTTCAACTATTTGATTATATATATGTCCATGTATATATAAATATTATATACATTAATAGTAGTAGGAATCAAGGTGATTAGCCAAGTATATAGAAATAAGAGATTTATTATAGATATGATACTTTATTCAATTGTGGAAGTTGATGGAGAAGTCTCTAAAAGGCTGTTGGCCCTGCATACCATGTTGGAGTTTAAGTCATCACTGACTAAGCTAGCCTGGTAGTCACGATGCGAAATGGTAGAGATCATGGAACACTGGAACCCACAACAATATGGAAACTTCAAAGAAATAATGGGACATCCCATTAAAACATTGAACTCATATCTGTCTGTTGGAATTATGGAGCTGCTTCATATTAGCTCATGAGCGCCAAATGTTAAATTTTAAGAATTTATAAAGAGAGTTAACATCACTCTGGTGGGTTGAACTAGGCCATGGTGAAAATTATTTACCATAGAAACTGGCAAGTTCTACTAATTAGGGATTTTATTTTCTGGAATGCCAACTTCTTAATATTTGCCAATTCAACACTGCTTCTACTTCTAACCACCTCCAACCTCAGTGGTGCAGCTGACCCAGGTTGCAACCTGCACCACTGAGCAGCATTGCTGGCTAGCCTAGGACTCAGCACAGCTGTAGGCAAAAATCCATGGCAGCTAGAGTTACAGCTGGGGTGATGCTATTGTCAAGGAAATAAGCCAGCAACAACTTGTGATCTGACAAAATGAATACCTTTCCCTGACCTTCAGAGCATAGAAATAGCTACTGCTTTACTTTTTTCCTCCAAATCGTGTTCAACTTTTCCATATCATATACCCTACTTCAGAAGTATTCATGGAAAGGAATTCTGGAAAATATAGTTCCAACTTACCTAAGTTGTCAAATCACAAAGCCACCGTACAGCCAGGCACAATATATTTTCACTTGTCTGCGGTAGCTCTAGCTCTTTTCTATTTTGAATCTAAAATATGTCACCTCCCCGTACAGTTTTGCAGAATGTGCTAATCATCTACAATGCTGACAACACTGCATTGAAAGCACATGAAAAATTTGTGGCATTTAGATTTCTAATTAGGGAGTCTCAGAATAAACCTTTTTGGTGGCTTGGGCCCCACTTACAAATAACACTGGTGAATTGGGTTTTATTCCCATTGGTAATAAAATAAGCCACATACTTGCAAGGGTTCATTGTGAGGGGAGTACACTTCCACTTTCCCAAAACATAATTTCAGGTTGGCCCTGTAATTTGCTTTAGTAAATGAGATTAAAGCATAGATATAAAATAAGTGTTGCTGTTTGGATATAGTACTTTTGTGCTTCTATTGCATGTCTGCTATTGCAACCTGAAAGAAATACTCCAGACAACCACTATCCCTGAAGGCTAGATCCAAGGCCAGTTGAGTTCATGAAAATTTCAGATAACCTGCAGATTTGTGACTTGAAGGAAAGCCATACTAGCTGACCTGAAGAGCTATGGAGAAAAGGGTAAAAGAGGATAATGCTTGATGCTTAATGTTGGATATCAATGAAATTTTCAGGTGGTTTGTTAATGAGTACTATTGTGGCAACAGTAAACTAACATAGCTACTTTGTAAGGAGGCTTTACTTTTTGGTACAAAAATATATTAATTGAAAAATGTATAAGTTAAATACATATTTGATAAACTATGTCAGTTTGAATCTAGACCAAAAAAATCCATTTAAAATGTGAAGAGTGAGATTGGCATTTAGCTATAGATTATTTTAAAAATTGATGGTTAACTTGCTGAGTCAGTCCCAAAATTCAAACTCAAGTCTACTACCAGTGAACTCTGGAATTATAAAGAACCAAATAGCCATCTTCCCAGAACAGCGTGAAAGAACAGGACATGCATGCAGTTGACGGTAGAGATACAGAACCTGAAAAAAAGCCCCTGTGGTATGCATTCTTCTGCCCTGACAATATGAAAAAGGACACAACTTCTAGCACCTGACAACACATCCCTGTTGCCTTTCTCAACATCCAAGAGAAGCAAGTATCTACTCTTTTATTATTTTTTAGCATCACCCTCATATTTTGATCCTGAAATTGGTGGAAATAACATGATAAATAACTTTTCTCAAATCTTATAAGGTGCTGTATTATTTCTTAGGGCTGCCATAACAAATGACTACAAACTAGGTGGCTTAATACAATCAAAATTTATTCTTGCGTAATTCTAGAGACTAAAGGTCTGAGATCAAGGTGTCATTAGGGCAATGCTCTCACTGAAGGCTTTAGGGAAAAATGATTCCTTTCCTCTCTCTAGCTTCTGGTGGCTCCTGGCAACCCTTGGCATTCATTAGCTTGTGGCTACCCTCCACTCTCTGCTCTATCTTCACATTGCTCTCTCCTCTTCTTATAAGAACTTCAATCATCATAATGTAATACTTCTGAAAATATCCTATTTCCAAATAAGGTCAAATTTTGAGTAATAGGTAGGCATGAAATTTGGGAGAACACTATTCAATCCACTATAGTCTGCCCTACGGTCCCCTAAAATTCACATGCATCCCATACACAAAATACATTCACTTCATCTCAACATTCCCCAGTGTCTTCTTACTCCATTACAGCATTAACTTTGAATCCAAAATATTTTCTAAATAGTATCAACTCTAAATATTGCAAATATCAAAATCTAATTTATATATAGGTGATACTCTGGATATAATTCATCCTGGAGCCAAATTTCTCTCCACCTCTGGGCTTATAAAACTAGGAAGCAAATTATTTGCATTCAAAATATAATAGTGAGACAGGCATAGCATAAACATTTCCATTAAAAAAAACAAAGAAAGTATAAGGAATAAAAAGATCAGTATTCTAAAGTCAGTTCACAACTAAGTAAGGCAAGCTCCATTAGATTTTAGTCTTTGGAATAGTTTTCTGTGGCTTTATGTTCTGTCCTCTGGGCCCTTGGCAGCAGTGATAACCCTACTCTGCAGAGCAAACTCCATCAAAACTTAATGTCTTAAGTGACAATTATTATCACTAAAGATTCTGAGGTTGACTTGGCACAGCTGGTGGTACTTGCTGGGATTTCTCAGACTCTTACAATCAATTTGCATTCATGTCCCCTTAATCCTCTGTTGGTCTGAACAATCCAGATGGTTTGCTGAAAAGATTTGTAACTGACCTACCATTGGTTGGAGCTGTTTGCTGGAACTCATGGCATGGCCTCTCCAGGTGCCTGAGCTCTCAAAACATAGCATCTGTGTTCAGAGAGGGAACATTCTAAGAACAAGGGTTTAAAAAAGTAGAAATCTAACCAGAACTACTACATATTACTTCTATGTTTGATTATTCATAGCAGTTGCAAGCCTGTTCATATTCAAGAAGATTAAACCAAAATCCATATGTTGACAGGGGACTGGCAAAGTCACATTTCGGAACATCATAGGTAATGGGAGCTATTTTTTTATATCATTTTAGAGACCCAAGTTAATTAAACACATTTTCTATGTTCCATGTTATTATAAGCAATCATTTTGTTAAGATTCTAATACTTAATAATATGGGAATATTAATAAAGATTTTACAGAGAAACTGAACCAATAGGATAAATAGCTAAATACAGGAGTCCCCTCGTATCCATAGGGGATATGCACCAGGACTACCAGTAGTTGCTTAAAACTGCAGATAGTACAAATCCCTATATATATTATGTTTGTTCCAATCATACATTATCTTTTCACTTAAAGAAAGCACCTTACAGCTTCTCTTTGGCATATCTGAATTACCAACATCACTACTCTTGCACTTTGGGGCCAAGTAAAATAACTTTTATTTTAAGTAAAATAGGTTTAATAAACACAAGCACTGCAGTATTGTGATCTGATAACCAAAATGACAATGAGTGAATAACAAGTGGGTAGTGTATATAGTATGGATATTTCGGACAAATGGATGATTCATGTTCAGGTAGGATGGAGCAGCATGGTGTGAGGTTTCATCATGCTATTCAGAACATGTGGAATCTAAAACCTATACATTGTTTATTTATTGAATTTACCATTTAATAATTTTGGACCATGGTTGAACATGGGTAGCAAATTGCAGATAAAGGAAAACTGCTGTAGATAGATAGATATATGATAGATAGGTAAAGAGATTTATTATGAGGTATTGAATCATGTGATTATGAGGATGAGAAGAACCACATTCTGCTAGTGGGAGGTCCAAGAAAGCCAATGATGTAATTCCAGGCCCAGTCCAAAGGCCTAAGAACCAGAGGAGCCTGTGCTGTAAATGCACATCCAAGAGTAGAAGATGGATGTCCCAGCTACCACAGGCAGACAGGAAGTAATAGGGGGAAATTATTCCTTTCTTTCCCTATCTTGTTCTATGTGGACTGTCAATGGATTAGATAATGCCTACCCACATTGGAGAGGTCAATCACTTCACTGAGTCCAAATAGTCAAATGCTAATTTTACCTGGAAACATCCTCACCATATGTGTTACATGCTGTTGAGTCAGCTCCATCTCCTGGTGATCCTATGAATGAGAGATGTCCACAAAATCTTGTCCCCAACAGCCCTGTTCAGCTCCTGTAGACTCATGGGTATGCCTATCTATGGCTTTCTTATGGAGCAAACCCAGCTCATATTTGATCTCCCACTTTTGTTGCTGCCTTCTGTTTTTCCAAGAATTATTCTCATTTCCAAAGAACCTTGCTTTCACATGATGTACCCAAACTGTAGAATAGCTGTAGTTTTGTTATTTTTGCTTCCAGTGATTTTTCAGGCTTAATTTGATCTAGGACCCACTTGTTTGTTTCTCTGGTAATCCAAGGTACAGTTTTTCTCCAACACTGCCCTTTGCTGGCCTGGTCACCCATTACTGTCCCCCCTGCAGGCCTGGTCGCCTCCAATTGCCCCCCTCAGCCAACTTGGTTGCCCCTAATTGCCCCCCCCCACCAGCCCAGTCGCACCTCACTGCCTCCCTGCCAACCTAATTACCCCCAACTGCCCCCCCACCAGCCTGGTCACTTCTTACTGCCCCCATGCCAGCCTGGTTGCCCCCAACTGCCCCCCCTGCTGACCTGGTCACCCCTCATGGCCTCCCCTCTGGCCTGGTCAGCCCACGCAGCCTGCTGCTCAGTCGTTTGGTAGTCCCTCATTAACACCACTGCTGGCCAGGTCGTAGGCAGCCATTTTGTGAGGGTGTGAGGGTTAATGTGCATATTACCTCTTTATTATGTAGGACTAGAGGCCCAGTGCATGGAATTCATGCATGGGGTGTGTGTCCCTCAGCCCAGCCTGCACCATCTCCAATCTGGGACCCTCGAGGGATGTCCGACTGCCCGTTGAGGCCCGATACTACCAGGCCTAAACGGGCAGTCGGACATCCCTCTCACAATCCAGGACTGCTGGCTCCCAACTGCTCGCCTGCCTGCCTTCCTGATTGCCCCTAACCGCTTCTGCCTGCCAGCCTGATCACCCCTAACCACTCCCCTGCCAGCCTGATTGATGCCTAACTGCTCCCCTGACAGCCTGTTTGCCCCCAACTTTCCTCCTCTGCCAGCCTGGTCACCCCTAACTGCCCTCCCCTACAGGCCTGGTCCCCCACAACTGCCCTTCCCTGCAGGCCCAGTCGCCCCAAACTTCCCTCCTCTGCTGGCCTGGTCACCCCTAACTGCCCTCCCCTGCAGGCTTGATTGCCCCCAACTGCCCTCCCTTGCAGGCCTGGTCCCTCCCAACTGTCCTTCCTTGCTGGCCATCTTGTGGTGGCCATCTTGTGTTCACATGGGGGCAGCCATCTTTGACCACATGGGGGCAGCAATCTTGTGTGTTGGAGTGATGGTCAATTTGCATATTACTCTTTTATTAGATAGGATAGAGGCCTGGTGCACGGGTGGGGGCCAGCTGGTTTGCCCTGAAAGGTGTCCCGGATCAGGGTGGGGGTTCCCTTGGGGCATGGGGTGGCCTGGGTGAGGGACCTGTGGTGGTTTGCAGGCTGGCCACGCCCCTGGGCGACCCAAGTGGAAGCCCTGGTATCTGGGATTTGTTTATCTTATATAATTGAAACTTTGTAGCCTTGAGTGGAGTCCTAGGCCAGCCAGGGTGTGCAGAAAGCTTGGCTTTCTCCATCGCTGGGGAAACCCAAGCCTCCTGCTCACTCCAAGGGCTGCAGCCATCTTGGTTGGGTTAATTTGCATACTCTCTCTGGATTGGCTGGTGGGCGTGGCTTGTGGGTAAAGCAGAGGTATGGTCAATTTGCATATTACTCTTTTATTAGGTAGGATGGTATACCAATATTGTTTTATTAGTTATAACAAATGTACCACACAAATACAACACATTAATCAGAGAAATTGTGTGCAGGAGGAAGTCTCTGTACTTTCTGTGTAATGTTTTTGTCTACTAAAACTGCCCTAAAATATAAAGTCTTTAATTAAAAAAAAATTAGTTTACATGTGCACCAAAGACATAAAATAGTAAATTTTATAATACAAACTCTGTTAAGTCAGAAGTCAAGGTTCCTGACAGTCTGTGTTGTCATTTGAGTTTGGCTGTATGTGAGAGGCAGTGAGGGGCGATCAGGGTGGCGGAGGGCGGGACAGTTAGGGGTGACCAGGCAGGCAGGCAGGTGAGCGATTAGGAGCCAGCTGTCCAGGATTGTGAGAGGGACATTCCCCAAGGAGTCCTGGATTGGAGAGGGTGCAGGCTGGACTGAGGGGCCCCCCTCCTCCCATGCACAAATTCTGTGCACCAGGCCACCAGTTAAAGTATAAAGCTAATCAATACTTTCTTTTCTTCCAGATGAGCAAATTAGCTATATCTACTCCTACATAATATTGTTGTTGCATATATGAATTCACTCTTTTTAGCACTATTAAAGATTATAATTTCTGCTCTATATAGTTGATAATAATTGATAATTACCTACATGTTTATTATATTCTATTAATTCTTTCTTCTCATTCTTTCTATTTGGAGTTGTTTTGATAATGTATATTTTGTATTAATTTACTTTAGGGAATGTTTGCTATTTTCAAACTCTCTATTTTTGCTTATATGAATTTATTATTTAGTCATGAGCAATATTTTTGCTAATTATAGGTCATTTGTAGTTTCCTTTCAGTATTATTAAAGGTTTATTACACTCTCTACTGACTTCCAGTGTGATCTTATACTTTACTCCGTGTCCTTTAACTTCTATTACATCTATTTATCATTTTTGTTTCTGCATCCTGGATAATTGTTCTAATCTGTTTTCCAGTTCACCAACTTATATTTTCACAGTGTCAAATGGGTTATTAAATGTGTCCTGTGTTATTGATTATTTTTCTTTAATTTTAATTGTTTTATTTTCTAAATGTCACTGGACTCTGTCCATATCCTTAATATTATTTAATTGTTTTCATAGTTAGTAAATTAAGTTTGTATGCTTATGTGTAAATACATTATATATTAGTGTTTTAGTGTAATACAGTATATATCTCTTTCTGCTCTCTCTTTCCTCTAATTTTATCTCTAATCATAATTTATTTTTGTTTCTGTTAGGATATTATTTACTATGTTTACAGATTATTTTTGAAGTGTTACTTATGAGATACCACTGAGGACAGGGATAAAGAAACTGTCTTCAAGAGAGTATATGGATATGCTTGTGGAAGATGTGACTCAATACATATTTAGCGTATAATTTATATTTTGAAATTTATGAAACCCTAGTGATGCAAGTTTGCACTTTAAATCAGTGTGAATGCCAAAGGTATTTGGTGCTTTTCAGAAACAGTTTTCCTTCTTCCTGTCCTATACAGCAGCAAAGAATCTAAGTGTGATGGGAAGGTTGTTACTACTGATCCAGTTGTCCCAGGAGAATATATCTTTTAAGGGGTCCAAACTTAATATGAGAAAGATCTCCTTTAGGCTACTCAATTTAGTAGTCTCTAAATTATGATTTCTAGACTTCTTACTCTAGTAAGACATGAAAACTGTAGTAGATTTCTTTAATATAAACAAATGCTCCCAGAAAAAAAATATTATTTTCTATTTTTCTCTTAACTCTAAGTAACCTTGCTTCTTCTTAATTTTAACCTTATGATTCCTTTACATTTTATAAAATTACTAGAGGCCCAGTGCACAAATTTGTGCACAGGTGGGGGTCCCTCTGGGTGGCCTGCAGGGATCAGGCCAAAACCCACAGTCCAACGCTGCCTGCAGCTCTTACCTGCCATTCCCGCTCATCCTGGCCCCACTAAGCCTTCTGAGAGCTCGTGCCCAATCAGTGCCAATTGGGAGAGGCTCGTGCTGTAGCAGCAGTGCTCGCCAGCCATGAGCCCTGCATCTGGCACACTCCCAAGGGGTGTGGCCTGCAGGATCGGGCTGAAACCTGCTCTCCAACATCCCCTGAGAGGTCCCAGATTGTGAGAGGGCACAGGTTAGGCTGAGGGACCCCATTGGTGCACGATCGGGCTGGGGAGGGACCTCGGGAGGGCTCCCGGGCATGTCGCTCAGTCCGGATCAGCCAGACCCCAGCAGCAAATAAACCTACTGGTTGGATCATCTACCCCCTGTTGGTCAGTGCATGTCATAGCAACTGGTCAACCGGTTGACTGTGTGCCCCTTGGGTCAGTGCACATCATAGCAAGCAGTTGAGCAGCCTTAGTATATCATTAGCATATTAGACTTTGGTTGGTTGTTCAGTTGTTCTGCCATTCAATCTATTTGCATATTACCTTTTTATTATATAGGATAATGCTTTTTAAAAAATATATTTTATTGGTTTCAGAGCAGAAGGGAGAGGGAGAGAGAGAAATAGAAACATCAACGATGAGAGAGAATCATTGATCGGCTGCCTCCTGCACGCCCCCTATTGGGGATCAATCCTGCAACCCAGGCATGTGCCTTTGACCAGAATCGAACCCAGGACCCTTCAGTCTGCAGGCCAATGCTCTATCCACTGAGCCAAACCAGCCAGGATAAAATTATAATGCTTTTAATAAGATTTTCAGATTGTTTACTTAAATGCTTACTTGTTTTTAGTGGAATGTTTGGTCTAAGTATTCTAGTACATCTCATTTCTGGAAATGTGATGGAAGAAGGTAGTTGCAAATAAAATGACTTTTTATTCCCACTACCTGAAACACGAGCTGAAGTGAGGTAAATTACATAAACTAATTTCTGGGCAAGTGGCTAATTATCCAGCCAGATGTTAAGGAATCTTTCTGTAGATGGCTAATGTCAAAGATGTTTTAGAAGGAAGAAAATAAACAGACCTGTTTAAATTACTCAGAAATTAAGGCTATTTATGGACTGTATATGTTCATCAAGAAATTAAAGTTACAGAATAGGTTCTTAAAAATCTTCTAGAGAAGGTGATTATTTTAAAATTAATGAGCTCCTGAAAGGAATGAGAATTGTGACAAGAATCCCAACTACAAATGAGCTCAATAATATAGGCTATTCCCATATCCTTGCCTGTGCTTAAACAAGTATTCACAATTTTCTAGAAGCAATCTCTAACATTAGGCTCCCCATGTATGAGAGTGGTCAGTAATTTGTCTTTCACATAATATGCAATTATTTTGTAATTTTATTTGCTTTTTCTTAATATAATTTCTTTTATACTATTATAATATGGATAGTTATTGAAAATCTTTATCGTACCTAATAAAGAGGGAATATGCTAATTGATCATCACGCCCTCACAAAGATGGAGGTGCCCACAGTCAATAAGGAGAAAATATGCTTATTGCCTGCCACGCCCTCAAAGATGGTGGTGCCCACAGCCACAAGATGGCGGTACCTAGTCCCCTCAGCCTCGCCGGGGTGGCAGGCATGTAGCACATCCAGCCGTTCCATGCGCCTGACTCCAGAGTTCCCCAGTCCCCTCAGCCCCGCAGCCGTCCAGGGCCAGCCCGAGGCACAGGCAAGCCTCAGATGACAGCTGCCCAGCTGCCCAGCTGCCCAGGGCCACCCAAGGCTTGCGCTGCCAGCAGTGGCAGCAGCAGAAGTGTGATGGGGGCATCACTTTCCCCTGATCGCTGGGTTGCCTCCTGCCCCTGAGGGCTCCTGGACTGTGAGAGGGGGCAGGTGGCCTGAGGGACTCCCCACCAGTGCATGAATTTTCATGCACCAGGCCTCTAGTATTATATAGAATTGCTTCTGAAAAGTAAACAATGACTTGCTTTTACTTACAGAGTTACTGTGCTGGCTGGGGTGATTGATCTTGTTTGTCAGTGGAGAAATTGGACTGCCATTCCACAATAGAGGTAAGAAAGATTATGTCTGGAATAAAGAGATGCCTTAGTGTCTCTCAGTGCTACCATAACCTGATATTAAGGTCAGTTGAAAATTACAACAACCCAATCCAGCAGGACTACTAGTGACCCAGATCTCTGAAGAATAAAGATTTGGGTCACCACACCTGGTAAAGAACCAGAACCAGCTAACGTGCTTGTTCAAGGCAAAGGGACTATAGAATAGGTAATGGAAGAAGGCAGTTACAATTACCAGTTACAACAACATGACCAGCTATAGCAATGAGGACTATGATTGCCATGAGTATTCCTCTTTATTGTGTGTGTGTGTGTGTGTGTGTGTGTGTGTGCGCGCGCACACACACGCACGAGCGCATGTAAATTTGAGTGGATCACAGAATGCCTAGATATTTGACTAAACGTTATTTTTGGTGTATCTGTGGTAGTGCTACTAGAAGAGATAAAGGATTTGAATCAGTAGACCAGTAAATCACATCACCCTCCCTAATGTTTTTGGTCATCATCCAATTCATTAAGGGCTTGTATAGAACCAAAAGGTGGAAAAAGGAAGGTTTCACTCTTTTCTGCCTGAATGCTTGAACTGGGACATATATTCAAGCAACTGTAGTGCTCCTATTTGTCAGACTTTCAGGTTCAGATTGAAGTCAACACCATCAGCTTTTAGCTCTCAAGCCTTTGAACTATACCTCTAGATGTCCTTGGTCTCCAGCTTTCAGATGGCAGATTTGGGGACTTATTCATAATCATGAGTCAATACCTTACAATAAACCAATTATCTATCTATCTATCTATCTATCTATCTATCTATCTATCTATCATCTATCTATCTATTTTCCAATTGGTTGTTTTTTGTTGTGTGTTCTGTGAGTTTTTTTGAGTTTGTTTGTTTTTTTCAAACTATAAGGGAAAGTTTATTTAGAAAGTCACAGGGGTAGAAGTGAGCTGTAGAATAAATGGGCTCAGGAAACAAGTGATAGAGACAAATGAAGAGGCCTTGGAACTTAGGAGAAAGAGAGAGAGGCAAGTAAATTGTGCCTGGGGGAGGGGAGTGAGGAAAGGTATGCTCCATAGAGACAGCCCCCTTATCTGTTTTGAGAATGCTGACTTACCCACTAAGGAATGTGAGTGTAAGAAGCACAGCTTTAGTTGATTTCCTCAGGATAGTTACAAATAAGTGGCAGAGCCACAACATGACACTAAATATTCTTCTTATTCCTCTGTTATTTTCAGAATAGTAGAAATGAAAAAGTGAGTTATGGCTTAAATCAGTTTATTTCTTAAGATGTCTGAATTCCATACGAGAAGGAAAAAAATGATGAGACAGAACACTTGAAATAAACTTCTGTTATATTATATCTGAATATTTTCTTGGAAGTACCTGAAGTTTTTTGAGAAGTTCTTTCTCTTGGCATATAGAATTATATTTTTCTTGGTAAATCTTTTCTCTGCAAATGCATTCTGCTCTACAAATAAGTTATACTATACTCAAGGACAAGGTAACTGGCTTGTTTATATCACTCTCCATCATTGCCCACAGTGGGGTTCATAAGTGCTACTAATTCCGTTTCGGCAATTATATAAAAAGTTAAGTTATTTGAAAAAAATTATTTGTTCTTTATGGGTTTGTGCATGTGTGTGTTCAAATATAAAGCCTTCACACTGCATTAATGAAAGACTTTGCATTTACATTAAATGCTTAAAATTATACATTAATTGAACTTTAGACATAAACTCAGCAAATGTAATTTTTCAGTCATTACCATTATTAAATCCTCATTTAGTAATAATCAGAACAAAATACCATGTCCATTTAGTATTTTAAAGACTTATTTTCCCTAAAATGATAATAAATTAATGTCTTATATCTGTATTAATATAGCATTTCCTTGAAATAGGAAATAATCCTCCATACTGTTTGCCTTTTTATTTAAAGTCATCTTAGTTCACAGCAAAGCTATAAGTATAAATATAAATTTATAATTTATAAAATATTCGTTTCTACTTATTTATTGAGTCAAACAGGGAATTGGGTATAGTTTCATTAAAGAATATAGAAAAACAATGCTCATTTCAGCAGTGTACAGTTTTCCTTAGATAAGATAATACATAGAATGTGATATGTAACAGATGATTGTATAAAAACAAAGTAGTATTTCCCTTTTGGTGCTTTTATATTTATGTGTCTACTTATTGAGGAAGAAAACAGCTAATATGCTAGATTTTTAAAAAAAGAAATGGAGATTTAAGAGAAAATTTCTAAAGATGGAATTGCTATTTTGCATGTTATATTAAAGCTACTACAAAACTGTAAAAATAAAACTTCTTCAGTTCACATAGTCTACAGGGTATAGCAGTGAAAGAATTGGCAACAGCATCTGTAAAACTTTATTTGCAAAACCATGCTTGAAAAGCATACATTAAAGTCTTTCCACTAAAGCTTAGTATATAATAAATTAACTGACCTAATTTTCTGTTTAACAGTGAAGAGTATCATGTCAAATTAACTGTGTGTGTGTGTGTAAAAGAGGCTTCATAAATCTAAAACAAATGAACTCAAATACACAAATAATATCACTGATTTACTATCTTGCATACAAATATAAAACACTTAAATTTATTTTTTATTATGTGATGTTCATTACAGTTTTACTCTAATTTCTTAGATGAGAAAATTGATGTTTTAAAAATAATCACATTACAATGAGATACCACCTCACACCTGTTAGAGTGGCCATTGTTAATCAGACAAGCAATAACAAGTTTTGGAGATGTTATGGAAAAAAATGAACCCTCATGTAGACTGATACAACCACTATGAAAACAATCTTGCAATTCCTCAAAACATTGAGAATATAGCTACCATATGATCCAGTAATCCTTCTCCTGGGTATAAACCTAAAAACCTCAAAATCATGTATTTGCAGAGATATATGAGCGTCTATGTTCATTGCAGCATTATTTATGGTGTCCAAGACATGGAAGCAACCAAAGTGTCCTGCGATAGAGGACTGGATAAAGAAGATGTGGTACAAATACACAAAGGAATACCACTCAGCCATAAGAAAGGATGAAATAGTGCTATTTGCAGCAACATGGATGGACCTTGAGAATATTATGCTAAGTGAACTCAGTCAGAAAAAACTAAGAATCATATGATTTCACTCATATGTGTGATATAAAACTGAAAATCATGCAGTGTGGTGCTTGCCAGAAGGAAGAGGTTGGGGGGAGTAGGGGGTCCTAATATATTGTGATGGGAGAAGGTTTGACTTAGAGTGGTGGGTACATTCTTGCCATATCTTGTAACATTGAAATTTATATGTTCATGTTGACCAATGTCACCCCAATAAACTTAATTTAAAAAATAAAAATAATTAATTTATCTAAGTTTAGGGGGCAGGAATGTGGTAGTCTTGGGATTATGCTTCACCACACACCTTTCAAAATTATGCCACAAGATGATAATTCAGAAAGCAACTTTGCCTTTATATATATTGGGATCTTGGGGCCTTATTATTTTTGTGGTAATTTAGAGTGAATTATTCCAGCATGGGTAGAGGTGGATTCGTTTACAACATTAATAAAGTATGAGCTTCAGGATTTCTTTACTCCATTACACAGAACTTCTTAAACTTGGGACACTTTTCAGATGACTTACCAGACTTTATTGTACTTCAGAACCCCATTTGTACATTCTCCATGTCATCAGATGGAGATGTAATCACCTATAGTGTTTTACTTTGGCCATGTATTTTAGAAGAATCTATGGCCTTCATGGAAAAAAAAATGAGCAATGTGGTGATGAGTATGGATCGTCTCTCTCAGAATAGTACACTTTACATCCCTTTTCAAGTGGTTCTCAGACCTCAGCTCTAGAGACCTTACCCTAGTGTAAGAGACTTGAAAGCAGGGATCATGTGTTATTCATTTCACTACCAATGCCTAGACACAGTGCTTGCCAGTTGGTACCTCAATAAGCTGAAATATCTTTCTTATTACAGTTGTATTCATTTCAGGCAAAAATTTAAAAAAAGGTTAATATTTCAGGGTTCTATAGCTAGAAACACTCTTCAGAAACAGTATATATATCCTGCACTGGTCACTTAATAAAAGTTTGGGTCTTCTCAAATATTGGCTAGGGGATAAATGTGGTGGACTTTGGACAAGATGCCAGGCAATACTCTACTTGTCTCTGACTCAAAAATAAAATTCAAATAGATGCTGACTAGAAACAAGAAAAGTGAGACCGATGAGTAGATTACAACCTGGATATGTGATTGATATGCCAAATTACATGATGTCATATTATTCTCTATAAAACTTGTTCTGATCTGGATATATGCATGTGGCTTTCATGCGTGGGATTTACTGCATTCATACAGCAGTACATTGTGTGTTTTTTCCCATTTCTTTGTTTCCTGATGCAATAGATTCAGTATAAACAAACATGCACAAACACACCCACACCCATAACATGTACGTGCACACACGAGTAGACTAATTTTTAACTTTTGGCACTAGGCCTTTAATTTATTGGGGTCTTTGTGTCTTTATTACAATTTTATGATATTTAAGCGATGTTAGAGTGGCATTACAATGGCATTAAAATCTGATTAAGTTTGTGAATTCAATTCAAAGTGCAGCAGTTTTTGTTTTGTCATTTTTTTAATGTTGTTGTTGTTGTTGTTAATCCTCACCCAAGGCTATTTTTCCATTGATTTTTTTTTTTAGAGAGAGAATGGGAGGGAGGAGGGGAGACTGAGAGAGAGAAACATCAATGTGAGACAGACACATCAATTGGTTGCCTCCGGCACTCTTCCTGACCAGGGCCAGGATGGAGCCTGCAACCAAGGTAATATGCCCTTGACCAGAATCGAACCTGGAACCCTTCCGTCTGTAGGCTGACACTTTTTCCTCTGAGCCAAACGTGTTAAGGCAGTGCAGCAATTTTTGAATGTAAAACTTCTCAAATATATTACTTTTATAAAGCCTGGGCTCATCAACTTTTTAAAAAGAAAATTCAGGGAAGAACTCAGTCAACCATGCACAAATTGATGAGCCTGCAAGGGCAGGGAGACTCAGAAGAATGAGAGCCCTAGTAGGAAATGTAGTACCACATACACACACACAAAATGGTTCTTACATTTTAAGGATCTAAAATGTGTTGAATTACTTTGATGAGATTGACTGAAACCACAGTGTCTGAAGCCAAAATAATATCATTAAGTACATTAAAACATAAAGCAGCATGTGGTAAAGCAATGGTAATTCTTATAGTGCTATTTAAAATATGGGTCTATTGGATACAATGTAGTAAATGCCAGCTGATCATGATGTTGCTCCCTGCTACCAATAGGCAAAGTCTAAAAGGTGTTGAAAGACTCAGACATACAGAGGACAAACTGATGGCTGCCAGAGGGGTGGGGAGTTGGGGCACTGGGTCAAAAGTGAAGGAATTGAGAAGTGCAGATTGGTAGTTAAAATATATTCACAGGGATGTAAAGGACAGTATGAGAAATACAGTCAATAATATTCTTATAGCTATGTATGATGCCAGGTGGGTATTGGAAATATCAGGGGGAACACTTTGTAAAGTATATGATTGTCTAACCACAGTACTGTACACCTGAAACTAGTACAAAATAATATTGAATATAAATTGTAATTAAGATTCTTAAATTAAATAATAAATAAAAGGTGCTGAAAGAATACAAATGCATCTATGCACTAAGGCTGACCAACATCTTTAGATGAACAAATGAGCAGACCAAACTGTATGCTCTCTCATTCCTGTGACTTTGCACAAGATGTTCTCTATAGAGTGAATCATTCCCTTATCCTCACTTCTCTTACTCTTTCCTCATCCCCATGATAAAACTTCAGTATCAACATCTCCGGGAAAGTCTTTTATGGTCCCTTTGGTGAGCTAAACACTTCTCCATCTTCTCCACTAGATTAAATGCTCCAGAGTGTCATGGTTATTTCTTCCTTCCACTAACCTGAAACCAGGTGAAGAGAGAAGCATCTCTTTCACCGCAGCATAGATGGAGCTGGAAAGCATTAAGCTAAAGGAAATAAGCCAGTCAGAGAAAGATAAATATCACATGATCTCACTCATTTGTAGAATATAAGGAACAACATAAACCGATGAACAAAAATAGATTCAGAGACAGGGAAATACCAATCAGATCGTCAAACTTTAGAGGGAAGGTAGGGGAGAGGGAGGGGGAGGGGGGAGAGATCAACCAAAGGACTTGTTTGCATGTACATAAGCATAACCAGTGGACACAGACACTAGGGGGGTGAGGGTATGTGCTGGGGGGTGGGGGTGGCCAGGGAGAGGTTAATGGGGGAAAAAGAAGCTATGTGTAATACTATATGTAATACTTTCTTTAAATAATAAAGAATTAAAACAACAAAAAAAGAGAGAAGCATCTCTCCTCACCTACTAATGTGAGCATTTTTCCTTCTATGTTTAGATCTCATCCTTTTGCAGATGAAATTCATCCATACAAAGGTATAATACCTCTTCTTGTGGCTTTGCAGTGACAGCATGCGGTATACATAACAAATGACTGACTGTTCAATATACAAATGAATTACGTCTTTTCTTTCCTTATTTGCCATAAAGAGAAGAAAAATTAACTTATAAGGTAGTGATGAAAATTGTAAAGAGTATTTTAAAGTAATACTTTATAATGTCCTGGGAACCAACTATTCCTTAACAAAATAAATTAAACATAATTTACTCATTTTTTATGAATATAGGGTTATCTGTTGAGTCCATTTGTTTTTAGTTCCTTCTCTTATTAGCTATTTTACAAAATTTTCTTACAAATTTGATTTTAAGAATTCTTATTCAAGAATTCTTAAAATCTTTACCTTTTTAAAAATTCTTTACCTTTTTAAAACTATTGGCAGGTAAACCCATTGCTAGATTAATTTATTTTAAAAATTGGATTACATGGGTTTGTTAGAGTTACAAAGAAGAAATAACATAGCAAAGTTAAGCAGTGTTAAAAAAGTGGCCAGGAAATTAATGTCTAAAATCAGACTTTTGCTCAAATCTCATTTTTGATATTTATTAACTTGTGACTTTGGATAGAATCATATGTAATTGTCCATTTATAAAGAGGGGATAATTGTAATTCCCCCCACTTTGAGTTGTTGGAGAAATTAAATGAAATAATAATTATTAAAAATTTTCATAGTTCCTGGAACATAATAGATGTTCAATAATATTGGCTATTTTTCACTTTAACAGAGAACTAACATAAGCGACAAGAAAGGAAACTAAGTAAAAAAAAAAAAAAAATCAATCAACCCTAACTATCCAGGCTCTCTAGTTGAGGATCCCAGGAAATACACAGTTATTAGGTTTATGGATTGTAAGACAGATGAAAGCCTATGTGAAAATTGGAGCCTGAGATAGAAGGGTCCCACTAACGACCTTGGTGAGAAAAAACAATCAGCAGAATCACTGATCCATAAAGCATGCTGCAAGGTAGCCTAAAGGAGATCTTTGAAAAGATAAAATCAGCACAGAATAAAGAGGAGCAGAATTACAGAAGCAACTGGGAGGAAACCATTTTCAGAAGTTTTGAATTGTTTTGTGTGTGTGTGTGTGTGTGTGTGTGTGTGTGTGTCTGTTTATTTATTTTTTTTACTTTCAAAGACATCTTGATGAAAGTTCTTTAAGTGTATTCTGCAATTATTCTTTTACAGTGTAAAGGACAGGAAACAAATGGAATTGAGGCTATCTGCAACAGGAATTCTACCTATGAGACATTGTTAAATAAATAAATCACAGAGAAACATTATACTACTTTATATTAGCACATTTTATATCAATGAATATATAAATAGCAATATGCTTTCTTTGTTATTGGGTTATTAAAATATTAACAGTCACAAAATGATATTTTAGATAGTCAATTTTAAATTTATTTCCTAATTGAAAATGTACTAAATTTTAATTGATATCAGTTGTCTACAGATTTGTCAAAATTAAATTATTTTTAAAATAGTGGCAAAGTAATAGTGGACCCATGAAAACGTGTAGCTGCATATTGCATAAAAGAAAGATATTAAATCAATGTTGTGCCAGTAATGCAATTCTAATCCCATTACCAATAACTAAATTTTCAATAAGTAAGGTTGCATCAGTGTTGAAATTTCTGTCCGGGAATGGTTTTTATTTTAATGTTATGAGTATGTTTCAATGAACAGAGCCTCAAATCGTCCTTCATTCAGATATCTAAATCTTTTAATTTAGTAGAGAAGCAAGATGATCCAGAATCTGGTAGTTTCAGTGAATTCTGAAAGAAAGATCCAGCTGAATTGTTGGCTCATATTTTTTGTTTATTGCAAAGCTGGAAGAGCTGGTAATCAAGGTCTGTGTTACCACATGGTGACTACTTCCTTCAGGCATAGAGAAACGGCTGTGAGCCTGTCCCCAACTCTTCCATTGCTCATCTCAGAGCTACTTCACATTTTTTAAGTTACCTGCCTGACTATGTAGATATTTGATTCTGTGCTCCTAATGTGTAGTATTCTACCTCTTTCAACCCCATCATCATTTCATCATTGTGTGTGTGTGTGTGTGTGTGTGTGTGTGTGTGTATAGAGGCCCAGTGCACAGATTCGTGCACCTATGGGGTCCATCAGCCTGCACCCTCTCACAATCCAGGACTCCTTGGGGGATGTCAGACTGCCGGTTTTGGCCCAACCCCGGGATCAGACAGAAACTGGCAGTCTGACATCCCCTGAGGGATGTAGTAGTGCGGGAAGTGGCAGGCAGCCAGGGAGGAGCCCAAGCCCAGGCTGGGCGCTGCGCCACTCCCGCTCATCCCAGCCCCACCGTGCCAGCTGCAGTGCCGCTCTGTAGTACTGCTGTGGAGGCAGGAGAGGCTCATGACACCGCAGCTGCGCTCATCAGCCATGACCCCGGTGTCTGGCACCCCGTCGGTCAGCTAAGCTGTGGGAGTGCACTGACCACCAGGGTCAGCTCCTTAGTTGAGTGTCTGCCCCCTGGTGGTCAGTGTCCATCATAGCTACCGGTCAAGCGGTCACTTAGACTTTATATACAGAGATATTAGTACATATATATGTATATATGATATTTTATATATGTGTGTGTGTATATATATATATATACATACATATGTATACATATATATACACATATATGTATGTGTGTGTGTACATATATACACACACACACACATATATATATATAAAATATATATTAAACCTAGAGAAAGATAGAAGAGAAAATACAACAAACTTAACACTTACCCCCAAAATATATATAGTTAAAATGGAATGGTGAGAAGGATATTAAATTTTTATCTGTACTTTTCTGTATTATTTGAATTGCTAAATTATGTATGTATTACTTCTGAACTCAAAAACAGCTCTCATAACAAAGATACCATTAAAGACCAAAAAAAAAAAAAAAGGCAAATTATCACTGGAATTAAGAAGGGTGATTATACAGTCTACCAGTATCTAAAGAATTCCACATAAACAAGCCTAGTTTTGTTAAACCTCAGCTATACAGTCATATTAAAAACTCATACAATTAGCACATGGAAAAAAGGAAAATTTCTCAAGAGTGAAGAATCTAAATCCCTTTCCTTAAGGAATTTATAATCCATTGGGAAAATATGAACAAAACCAAATTGGAAAAAAAAATAAGCAAACAAATAGATAAGCACTGAATTCAAATAATAAAAGAATGAATATAATTCTCTAAATAAGTGTAACATATATTTAGTGCTGAAAAGTTCTTATTTTTTTCCAGTATATATTTTCAAGTGTATAAGTCTATTAATTCAACTTATGTTCACAACATATTTAGGGGTTAGGAAGATAGGTATCATCATTCTTATATTTCAGATTTTTAAAAAAATATGTTCAGAAAGGAATTTATCTCCCTGTGTTTACACCAAGCTGGAAGTAGATGTAAAATTGTCTGATTTCTCGCTAGACCACTGGCCCTTTACTATAATGTTCTGTCTTAGAAAGTATTTTTAAAGGTCTTATACCAGAATATTCAATTTCATCTTCATAAAATGGAGCTGGATCCTTACAAACTTGATATTTAAATATAATTTTGGGTAGAGACCTCCTAAGTTACCTTTAGGACATGTTCTCCTAATGGCTGTCTGTCAATGGTCAACCTCATTAGAAACTTCTGAGGTTGATAAAAATATCAGATCTCAATGGATAAAATACAGATTTTTAGCTCTGATCTCATATCTGAATAAATAAAGTCTGGGGTTGGCATTAAAATATGTGCATTTTAAAATAAACTTTCCAAGATTAAGAAACCTCTGTTGTTTACATAAAGGGAGGAACCCCTGGCTTGCTAAAAGGAAAGGAGAAAAGAGAGAGTTCATGGATGCTGCAAATATAAGGAAAATAATAAAGATTCTGAATAGGTTTTGTTTTAAAGGAACAATGTGCAGAAAACCTTGGCCTGTGTGGAACATGAAGGAGTTCAATCTGGACACGTTTAAAAAGGTGGGTTTTGAAGTTGTTGTCAGTGGGGCTCCATCTGGCAATAATTTTGCTGTCCTGAGAGTAGCTACTCCTTTAACGCAAGGTCAGCCAGCGTCAGTGTAGTCTGAAACCATCAATAGAAGTGAATTTGATTCTGTAGGAGCCTGGGGCTATTGCTTGTATTTTCTCTGGTTCTGTGTCTGTATCTGTTCCCAAATGCCCATTCAAATAATCATTCACATCAGATATTAATAACAGAATTTGCAAGGTTAGGCACAAAGTTCCTAACAAAAGTGCCTGGGAAAAAGACATCTCAAATTCATTCTGTAAACTTTGAAATAAAGCAAACCTCTTTAATCAGTGCTCAATATTTATGTCACATTGTTTTAGGTGGAATAATTTTGCTAGGTGAAGGGTCAGTTGATGGAGGGGAGTGGTCAAAGGCTAGCAGGACAGGAAATACATTATTTAATAATTCCTATAAAATATGATATAGATTTGAACCATTTTCAAATGGGAAGGGAATGAAAAAGGTATTTGTAGGAGAATTTTGGAAGGAAGATTTGAAAATATTTGATGATGGAATATATATGGAGGGAGATAATTAGATAAATGTGAAGAATGTCATTGAGTTTAGTGACCTAACAAAATTATGTTTTTAAATGATGTCTAGTAAGCTGATTGTTAAAAAATATTGATGAGATTACTTTTTAACATGTAGAGGAGTTTAAGGTGAAAGGAATGCTAGATGGTGATTAAAATGATTTTTGGCCCTAGCTCGTTGGCTCAGTGGATAGAGTGTAGGCCTGCAGATGGACATACCTCAGTTGCAGGCTCCTCCCTGGCCCAGGCCCTGGACGGGGTTCATGCAGGAGGCAACCAATGGATGTGCTTCTCTCACATCAATATTTCTCTCTGTTTTTCCCTCTCTCTTCCGCTCTCTCTAAAAATCAATGGGAAAATATCCTCGGGTGAGGATTAAAAATAAAAAATAAAATAAAATTATTTCTAAACTTGAATGTTAAAAATTGACTAAAAACTTAAGAAACAATTATGCATAAACTTTTAAAAATGGGGAGGCAAAACATGGTTCTTATGTTTCATATAAAATCATGTGATGGCTTTTAAATAATAATTGTCCTTGAAATTTTGACATTCTATCATTGAGAAGCGGAGTGTATAGCCATCTCCTTGATTCTGGGCTGTTTTGTGACTGCTCTGACCAACAGAGTACAGCAGAAGGATACTATGTGACTGCCAAGGACGCCTGGTTCTCTCATGATGCTTACTGTCCATACACCCCTCTTATAATGTCCGTCTAAAACACAGCCATCACCATGTGAGAAGCCTAAGCCAATGAAGAAGCCATATGTTGACTGTCTGTTTCCTAGTGCCAGCTGGGCTCCATCCTACTGCCACCCCACCTCAGGCTGAGTGACAAACACATCTTGCAAATAGACCTTCCAGCCTAATGTTTCCACCCTTCAGGCATTTGAGTCTTTCTAGCTGTAGTTTCCTTTATGAATTTCTGGTACACAGAACCCGTGCATTGAATAAAAAAAGTGTGCTGCTTTACACAGTAAGACTAGGACACTGTGTTATATAGTCATAGTCACCAGAGCAGTCCCAATCAGTCAGATCTTCCCAGCTGAGGTTCAGCCATTATGGCACAGACACAAGCCATACCTGCTGTGCCCTCTTAGAATTTCTACCCCAAAGAATCCATGAACATTATGAAACTTTTTTATACCACTAAATTGGGGTAGTTTGTTATCCCAATAACAAACGAAATAACTACTAAAACATATAGCCTTTTGCAATAACTACTAAAACGTATAGCCTTTTGAAAATGCGATAAAATTGGTGGATGTCTTCCCTACATTGCACTATACACAAAATATTGCTTGTAACTATAAATAGTTCTAAGATGCCTTTTTTATTATATTAATAATAACTGTTAACATTAAATAATGCTTATAGGAAAACATCTTTAAGAACAGTTTAAATGAAGAAACTGATCTGTCTCTCATAACAAATATAGAGGTACTCTAGTTAACTCTATAAGGTAGATATTATTGTTTTTAGTTCAATATTTTATAAAAAGAACCTGAAGCTCAAAAGGAGCAATTTTTTCAATTTTATGTGATTATTTAGCTGTGGAGAAAGTATATAAACTCACACAGTCTAGCTTAAGAGTCTGTGCTCTTATCTCCTACCCTATCATGTTTCTCAACTCACCCTAGAGAAGACAAGTATCTCAACTAAGATTAAACACTTCATTACAGATTGTGTTTAAAGCAAATTTAAGCTTCTTAACTCAAATTCCATGCTTCTTCATTCAGTCTGCCTCAACAAATAATGAATTACTAAGTCTTCTACTTTTCTATGTGAACTGAACAGTAATTAAGTTCATTAAGGTGTTTTTCTAAAAAAATATAAAGCCAAAAACCTACACAAGGAGTATTTACATTGAGCACAGCAGGATACCAATCAGGGGTTATGAAATAAGAGTAAGTCAAGGACATTAAACTGTTTCAAGGCCTGGTGATCTGACCTAAAATTATGCAGCCTTTTCTTGCTCTATTAAATTTGAATTATGCCCTTGTGAGATCTCCTCATTTTGGAAAAAGCTAAAATATATCTGGAAGTAGAATATTAAAACATCAGGGGATATTTACAAACTTAGACAAATGTCTTAGTATTGAATTTGCCTCAGTGGTTTTTATTATAGATGCTTTAACAAGAGAGAAGTGCTTATCATGAAAAAAAGAATTTTTTTTTAAGGCTCATATCCCTTTAACTGGGGAATGTTAGAAAGGATATAATTATGTCAGCAAAATTTAGATTCTGTTAACAGAATAGCTATTCATATCAATCACTCTCTTACCCTCTTTCTTTGTGCTGTATTTCCACACTGCAATTCCCACAATTCTCTTGGGCAGGTGCTATCTCTTCTTCATCAGCACACTGTATTTGAGCTAACAGTGGTTTCTATAGAAAGCAATGTATATAACATTTGATGGGGCCTAATCCCCCCACCACCAAGAATCTTTACTATCATGTTGATTCTATTATTTGTAATCCTTTTTAAAATTTATCTTTATTGTTGAAAGTATTAGAGATGTCCACTTTGTTTATTTGTTTGTTTGTTTCCCCTTTTTCCCATTCAATTCCTCTACCCTACTCCCTCCCACTTTCTAGGCCTTCCCTGCACTACTGTCTGTCCATGGGCTATGCATATATTCGTGAAATTTCATTGGTTATTCTCTTCCCTCCTTCTCTCTGAAATAATGTCAGTCTGTTGCATGCTTCAATGTCTCTTGATCTTTTTTGTTTATCAGTTTATTTTGTTCGTTAAAGTCCACATATAAGTGAGATCATGTGATACTTTTCCTTCTCTGACTGGTTTATTTCCCTTAGCATAATTCTCTTCAGGTCCCTCTGTACTGTCTCAAAAGGTAAGAGATCCTTCTTTTTTCTTTTTAATTTAGCATTATTTTTATTTTTAAGTTTATCATTATTGTTGACAGTATTACAGATGCCCCCTTTGTTTGTTTTTTCCCCTGACTGCCTCCACCTTGTACCCACTACTCCCAGACCTTCACCACTCTATTGACTGTGTTCATGGGGTATGCATATATGCATATAAGTTCCCATGTTAATCACTACCCATCCACCCCACCCACACAGTCGAGATCCTTCTTTTTTTTACAACTGCATCATATTCCATTGTGCAAATGTATCACAGTTTGTTAATCCATTAATCTACTGATGGGCGCTTGGGCTATCCTATCTAATAAAAGATAAATATGCAAATTGACCGTACCTCTGATACACCCACCAGCCAATCAGCAGAGTATGCAAATTAACCCAACCAAGATGGCTGTGGCCACGGAGAGAGCAGGATGCTTGGGTTTCCCTGGCAATGGAGGAAGCCAAGCTTTCTGCCTGCCCTGGTCTGCCTTGGCCTCTGCTTAAGGCTACAAAGTTTCAATTATAGAAGATAAATAGATCCCAACAAAAATGGCTGCGTCCACGGAGCGAGCAAGAGTCTTGGCTCCGCTCAATGCTACAAAGTTTCAATTATAGAAGATAAATAAATCCCAGATATCAGGGCCTCTGCTGGGTCACATAGGGGTGTAGCCGGCCTGCAAACCACCACAGGCCCCTTGCCCAGGCCGCCCCATGACCCAAGGGAACCCCCACCCTGATCCGGGATACCCTTCAGGAAAAACCAGCCGGCCCCCACCAGTGCACCAGGCCTCTATCCTATCTAATAAAAGAATAATATGCAAATTTACCATCACTCCAACACACAAGATGGCTGCCCCCATGTGGACACAAGATGGCTGCCAAAAGATGGCCAGCAGGGGTGGGCAGTTGGGAAGGACCAGGTCTGCAAGGAAGGGCAGTTGTGAGCAATCAGGCCAGCAGGGAGGGCAGTTGGGAGGGACCTGGCCTGCAAGGGAGGGCAGTTGGGGGCGATCAAGCCTGCAGGGGAGGGCAGTTAGGGGTGACCAAGTTGACAGAGGAGGGAAGTTGGGGGCGACCAGGCCTGCAAGGAAGTGCAATTGGGGGGGACCCAGGCCTGCAGGGAAGAGCAGTTGGGGTGACCAGGTCTGCAGGGGAGGGCAGTTAGGAGTGACCAGGCCTGCAGGAGAGGGCAGTTAGGGGTGACCAGGCCTGCAGTGGAGGGCAGTTAGGGGCAAACAAGCTGGCAGAGGAGCAGTTAGGCATCAACCAGGCTGGCAGGGGAGTGGTTAGGGGGTGATCAGGCTGGCAGGCAGAAGTGGTTAGGGGCAATCAGGAAGGCAGGCAGGTAAGCAGCTGGGAGCCAGCAGTCCTGGATTGTGAGAGGGATGTCTGACTGCCCAACTGTCCAGGTAGGATCGGGCCTAAACGGGCAGTTGGACATCCCTTGAGGGGTCCCAGATTGGAGAGGGTGCAGATTGGACTGAGGGACACCCACCCCCTCACCCCCGGGTGCACAAATTTCATGCACCGGGCCTCTAGTTTTAAATAATGCTTCTATGAACAGAGAACCCAGAAATTGACCCAAGCCATTATGCTCAAATAATATTTGACAATAGAGGCAAGAGCATACAATGGGTTAATGACAGTCTCTTCAATAAATAGTGTTGGGATAATTGGACAGGTACCTGCAAAAAAAAAAAAAAAATGAAACTAGACCACCAACTTACACCACAAAAATTAACTCAAAATGGAAAAATGGATAAAGTAAGTTGTTAAACCATAAAAATTCTAAAAGAAACCATAGACAGCAAAATCTCAGGCATGTCTCTTAGCAACATGTTCACCTATACATCCTCTAGAGCAGGGGAAACAAAAGAGAAAATAAACAAATCGGACTATCTCAAAATAAAAAGCTTCTGCACAGCAAAAGAAGCCAGCATCAAAATGAAAAGGGATGAGATTGTTGGCAATAAAGGCAGAGATCATTTTTTGTTTATTTGTTTGTTTTGTTTTCCATTTTTGTTTTCCCAACAACTAGCAGCATGGTGGCATAACTATTTGTTGAAAGAAATAATAAATATCTTGTCTTTCAGAGTATTTACTACATAAGCATTTATTGAAAAAATTAATAAATAGCTTATTTAAAAAAATTCTTATACCTGAAATTTTTCCATAAAATCTTTATTACTTTTATGCTTTCTCCTAAGTATCAGTCATTTACTCACTGATTTTAGGGTTATTTAGTTTCACAGTCTTGGAGCCTTTTAGCTCAGTGATATGATTTGAATTACCAAAATGACAAAGTCAGTTGTATGAGACAGGTTTGCTAAATCCTACTCTTCTAGAATCTTTATGAGATAGCATTTTGGGTTGCAATTGTAACAACATTATTTCAATCTACTAATAAATGCACATTTTAAAATTCTAATACAGTGTTGATTTTTCACAACGAAAATCTTTCTTAAGTGAAAAATAACGACTTTACAATCCTTGTCGATAAAGCAAGTATTGGCAACTTAGCAGTTTTAATGAAGGAATTGTAGCACTGAGTCTGTTGCAAAGTTTTGATAAAAGTGCTACTCTTTGTGATGGGAATAATTATCACTGTAGAGTAGGCATAAAACACACCCACGATAGTCAAACCCATAGGAAAAAAAAACGCAAATTAGAAAAATTTGTTGAAACATGATTGATTATACATAAAATGACATAATCTAGTCCCAATAATGCTCATATTCTAATATAATTATGATTTAATCAACATATAGGGCTCAAATTCTTTTTATATTTTGAGTTAGTGCAGTGAGACAGCAGTGACACCCATTAGTACCGATATTCATGAATTCAAATATCAGTCTTTGAGATTGTCAAGTCGCACCCTCCAACACTTTGCTGTCTCCCTTCAGTCCCTTGATTAAATGACATCCTATTCTTTCCAAAAACCCTTTTTACAGAGTTAGATTTCGGGAGAACTCCATGAAGCATATATAATGATACATTTGGGCAACAGTTATGAAAAAATACACAGTTCTTAACTGATAAGTGTAATTCCCGTATTCACTTTTCTAATATGTTCTATTCTCTTAGCTTTATAATTAGTATATCTTAAATAGCACAGTTTATTGATATTTTGTAACATATGGTAATGAAAATGTGTGTTAAGGTGGGTGTGTATGTGTAGTACAATAGTCTTTTGATTATACATAAACCAAACTAGTGAAATAAAGTAAATAAATTTTATTTTTATTTATTTTAGAATATTTATTAAGTAACTGTTTTATAAATTTTGACAGAAATGTCAGAATTAAAAGTCTTTATTTCAAGAAAGAGTATAAGGAAAACTATGTTTTATTATGCTTAATCTGGGGTACATGATCAGAAAGAATTTGTCAGAAACTAAATGCTGAGGTTTAGGAAGAATGTAGAAACTTGCTCTGCATAATTTTGGAGATAGTGTCTTAAACTCAGGCTCCATTATTTGTTCCTTAATCACCAGATTTTGCTTTTATTTAGTCCAAAGTGACTATTTTATGACTTTTCCAAAACACTTCCTTAAGCAAGGAATCACACCAGCATTTTCTCTTCTCAGCAAACCATCTTGCTTCTTGTTTTCAGAAAAAGTAAAGGCCTTCCATTGAAACCTCCCTCTTTTTAATTTTTTTTTTCACTTTTAGCTTGTCTGAAGGAAAGAATATCACTGTCTGTGCAGTTGATTATGCCTGCTTGCATCTATTTGGCAAAGTTGATCTCTCAGTTATAAGTTTCTTTATAGTATTTTCAATGTCTCACCCTCCCACGAGTCCTTCTTCCTCCCATAAACATGTTTTTTAAAAGTAACTGAACATAAGCAAGCAAAACAAACAATTTTTCCAACTTCCAACTATACTACATGCTATTTTTCTTTAAGCTTGAATTTTCCCCAAATCACTTATTTGTGTTCTATTATTATTTTATTACTTCCTTGGATTCTTTATAAATTCCTCCCTTTCATTATGTATTTCAAAAGTAAAATTTTTATTAAATACTTAATATGCACAGGACATTCTTCTAAATGCCGGGGCCGGGCCATGTCATCAAATGAAATACCATACTGCTTATATGTTAGAGTTATATGAATCTGACCAATAACAAACCATCACAATACACTGTGATTAGTGCAACACAGAGGCAGATGAGAGCAAAAGGATTGATATCTCATAAATTAAACATTTTTAAAAAACCAACTACAAAAGGACAAACATATGGATAACTCTTGAATGAGCATATATATATATATATATACACTGATATATGATCTCTGAATGCATAATAATCTGGCCACTCAGTGTATATCCTATATAATAAAAGGCTAATATGCAAATTGTCCCCTCGACCAGCAGGCAGACCGGCTAACCGCCCATGTCCCCTTCCCCTGGCCAGGCTGGCCGGACCCCACCCATGCACAAATTCATGCACCGGACCTCTAATATATATATATCCTATCTAATAAAAGAGAAACATGCAAATTGACCATACCTTAGTTATGCCCACAAGCCACGCCCACCAGCCAATTGGGGCAAGTATGCAAATTAACCCAACCAAGATGGCAGTTAATTTGCATATCCAGGCCAGAGTGAAGACTGAAGATGGCATAGAAAGAAGCCAAGTGCTGCAGAAGGGAGCGAAGCTGCAGAGAAGCAAGCAAGAGGGGCAGGGGAGAAGGGAGGGAAACAGGCGGGCCGGGGGAGAAGGGAGGGAAGCAGGCGGGGTGGCGACCGAAGCAGGAAGCCCTATTGCAGGAATCTTCCTGCAATGGGCCTCTAGTATATATATATATATACTGAGTGGCCAGATTATTATGCGTTCAGAGATCATAATAATCTGGCCACTCACTTGACTTAGTAATATTTACTGAGAAACTACATGCCAAGCACTTTGTTAGGGAGAGTACAGATAGGAGAATGAAATCATTACACAGCCCTTAGGTAAGTAAATATTTATGAGGGCAGTAGAGTAACTATAATGACAAGGGAAAGGTGACTGTTTCATCCCAGAGGTAGCATAGAAAGGTTCTAGGGAAGGCTGTTTGTAACTTGAGCATGGAAGTCCTGACAGTTAGCCAGGTGAGTCCATGGAGAGGTAGAGGAATGCGTGATAACTGCATTGAGTGCCTTATAGTCAGGCTTGAACAGGTCTCTCCCCTTTTTCCATGAATGTACATTTAACACAGAAGATAATGGCTCATAGGCTCAGTTCAAAGTGTTTTTGTAACTGGGAACAAAATTTCCCCATTTCACTTTTAAAATATATGCAAATTGTACATATTCATAATAAAAAGCTGAGATTTCCGCCCCCTCCCCTCCGCCCTAAATTCTATAGGGAGTTAGTTAAGAGTATTCATATGGAAAGTGATATGATTACAGTTGATATTTAGATACATCATTTTATCAGTCTTGTTAAAAATAGATTCAAGTCAGATGGGACATAAGTTGCTGATAAGAAGGTATTTTAAAAACATGGGTGAAAAAGTTGACTGTGAAGGAAAGTTGTGGAGGTAGTAATAAAGGGAAGTGTTGGGATATAAGATTAAGGAAATACAAAGCACTTCTGAGTAAACAAAGCTATTTTTTTTGAACTGGATAACATGAAAGAAGTTTTCAGAAGGGGAAGATCATAGCCTAAACACTTCAGGAAAAAGCCCACTACCTCTGTATTGGTTTTCTACTACACTGTAACAATAACTACCAACCTAGCAAACTTAAAAAATTCACTTACTAGCACATGGTTATGGAAGTCAGAAATCCAGGCATGTATGACTGGAGTATTTTTAATTTTTATTTTTTTAATCTTTATTGATTGTTGAAAGTATTACAGATGTTCCCCTTTTTTCCCAATTGACCCCTTCTAGCTCCCACCCCACCCCTCCACCACAGACCTTCTCCACACTATTGTCTGTATCCATGGGGCTTGTCTGGCCCGTCTTGCTCAGTCCCAATTGGGTGGACTCCAGCAGCAAGCTAACCTACCAGTTGGAGCGTCTGCCCCCTGGTGGACAGTGCATGTCATAGCAACTGGTCTACCGGTCTACTATCTGTCCCCTAGTGGTCAGTGCATGTCATATTGAGCGGTTGAGGGTTCTTAGCATATAATTAGCATATTATGCTTTGACTGGTTGAACAGACAACCGGAAGACGAGATACTTAGAATATTAGGCTTTTATTATATAGGATTGTTTCCTAAATGAATATAATTAAAAATAACTTGGGTACTTATTAAAATGATTCTTAGACTTCAACTCAGACTTATAGAAACAAATATCCAGAATTAGAACTTGGAAATCTGCTTCTCTTGCAGTTTCCCCATGAGAATCTTAACAATGTTTTACTGAACAATGCATCTGTATTTGCAAGAATACAAGACACAAAAATAAATCTAAATGTCTAAAACAAATGGCAAATTTACTTTTTATGTATATCACAATCCCAAGTCAGTTTCTGAAACAACAAGTTTATAGCCTATATTCAAAGAGAGATAGTGGTTGTTACCTTCTTTCCAACCTTTGGTCTTCCCAATTAGATAAATTTAAATATGGATTTGTTATTAGTTGGTGATAAGTTATGATTAATTTTGTTGGGAGATAATTTTATGGTGATGATGTCTTCAAAAAGAAATTCTGGCAAATGATCACAGACAGATACAGAAATATTATGAGTGAAAATAGATAATGTCAGATCTGTGTTTAAAAAATGGGCAGAGACTAAATTAAATAAGATTGATCTAAGTTTTTATACTCTACTCCTTACTTTTATAAATGCTTGACATTTTCAAATGTAGACTTTTTTAAAGCACTAAGGTTGTTTGTGATAGAAGTATCTGTTTTTACAGTTTCTTCTAAGTTCATGAGGTTGTGGCCAGCCTGCCAAAGGGGCTGAGGGCCATTTTCAGGCTAGCCATGGCCCCCGGGTACCCAGGCTCCCAGCCCCTCCTTTTTTTCTTTTCTTTTCTTTTTTTTCAGAGCCTCCTTGAGTGGAGGCCAGGGCCGGCAGGAAGCAGGTATCTGGCATTTATTTATTTTCTATAATTGAAACTTTGTAGCCTTGAGCAGAGGCCAGGGCAGGCCAGGGCTGGCGGGAAGCCAGGGGCAACCCAAGCCTCCTGCTCGCTCCAGCTCCGTGGCTGCTGCCATTTTTGTTGGGTTAATTTGCATACTTGCTCCTGATGGGTTGGTGGGCATAGCGGAGGTATGGTTAATTTGCATCTTTCTCTTCTATTAGTGTAGACTAGTGGTCCAATGCACAAATTTGTGCACAGTGAAAGGTTATTCGGGTATCCGGGTATCTAGCTCCCGCCTCCCTCCTGTCAGGGTCTGGAGTGTGGGCGAACAGCATTCGGGGCTGTCAGGGCATCAACAGCATGGTCTGGGTCAGTGCTCATCATAGCTACTGGCTGGTAATATGGTCATTGGTTGTTCTGGTTCTTACACAGTAATGGTCTCTGGGTTTTTATTATATAGGATAGGAAAGGAGCAAAGGGAAGGCCAGACATTATAGACATTCTCCCTGCCAAACACTGGGTAGGGGATCCAACAAAGGGAAGAGAGATGCATGCCCGGTAAAGTTGGGATGACATAGGGAGGATACTTGCCTGTCATCACACCTGGAGACAGAGATGGTTCGCCAGAATGGGCATGGCTGTTTGCAAGTGAACAGAAATTTTGGATATGTAATCCCCTTAACAAAGAAGCTGGAGCTCTTATGCTCTTTGTTTCTCTTGACATTCTTGGCTCATGGCTCATGCTTGACTTCTTTGCATTCTCTCATGTGGCACCCCACACACAATGGACTAATGAACTGCACCTAAACTGATGCTGGACTGGACCCTGCTCCAACATGGAAAGGAAACTCTGGATACTCACTCTGATTTTAGCCCTACTAAAACCCCAGCTATACTTCTATGACTGGACTAATGGGAATGGGACTTTGGAAACCCTGGGTTATAATTCCACAAAAATAAAGCTTTCTACCACACTTTATCCTCCCATGGGGGACTCTGAAAATGCGTATACCCAGTGATATTCCAAGAACCCTACTCCCACTAGTGACGGGGAAAGATGAGGCATGTTTTTCTCCCATATTACTGGAGATAGGGTCTTCATTTGAACTACTACATCTAAAGAATACCAATGCTAATGAACTGGCTATGGAAGGGGAAGTGGTTGATAATAATACAGCTTTGTTTGAACTAAATTAGGAAAGACTTTAATAAATAATAGGTCTTGATACATAATAGTTACCTGCAAGGATGACCCTATAACTATAGTTTTCTTTCCCCAGAAATTTTCTTATTCGAATACATTGTGGTCACTAATCCTTGACTGAACTGGCTCACTCTATAATCAGTAAAATAAAGTGATTGTAGTTTTAACTTTGAGTGTTTTCACTGACAAATTACAATAGAGAGTAATCAGAAACTTAGAAAGAAAATTACTCACCTTGCTATTTTCATCCACTTACGTAAGTTATCATACTTCATAGTGAGTGACATTATTTCTGGGAATAGTCACCTTGTGTAAAAATAGAAATCAATCACTGGAATAATCATATCCTCAGAGAATAGTAGCACACTAGAGCTGGAAGGATCTTAGTAATTATCCAATTCAGTCACTTTCTAACTGGATCTGTGAGAATTAGTGTTTATCAGAAATGTTACAAGGACCCCTTTGGGAAAAGTGAACCAATTTTGGGGTTTTACTCTATCATCTCAGCCAAAATATATAAATGTTTTATGTGTTCAATAGATTTGGAGAAAACAGATTTGATTTAATAAAAAAATCAAAACCACAGAATTCAAAACACATATTGTGCTTATACGAAAACTAAAACTCAGTATAAATATGTTGCTAGACATGGATAAAATGAAGTAATGAAAGAGGACAGGTTACAGTGGTATAGATATGTATTGACTGTCTATCTTTTACAAACGCAAAGTTTATGCTTTGAAGTAACTCTTTATTACATTTTATGTACCCTTTTTAAACTTTTGATATAATGTTTTCATCATTCTTATTTGAGACAATTGTAATAGCTTCCTACATTGCTTATTGCCGTATCTTCTTCATCGTTAGTCAGTAGCCTTTACACCACCATCTCTACTAAATTGCCTTCATGGGCTCCTATCGTCAGTAAGATGTATTTTAAACTCCACAGCACAACTAGTCAGTTATTTCATAAACTGGGACCACCACTCCTTCACATCTGAGCTTAAACCATTCCATCCTATATACCCCTTGCTACATTCCCACTATTCCCACAATGTTTTTTCACACAATACCTGAACACATTATTTTCACTTCCTGAAACAATCCTTAGATATCTCTGCCTGCTTTTTTTTAAAAAAAGCATTCTTTAGAATCAAGTGTAAACTCTATGAGACTCTCTTAGGCAGCTTTATCTACTGCTGCTCCTACACTTTCACAGATGTTTTCCTTATAGCCATCGTCATGTGGATTGTATTGTTTTATGTTAAATAAGTCTACACATGCATTATTTCATGTTTGTGGAAGAGATAGAAGCCTCCAAGGATAGCTGCTTCTTCCGGTCATCATTTGTTCTTCCATCTGGCTACTTTTATGACTATTACTAGTTTTTGCCATTCCAGTGCGTAGAGAAAGAGGCATTTTCCTTCATAGGAAGACTAATCCTAACAGCACTAATCATTGTGTGAAGCGGCAGCGTACTTTTCCTGGCGGTGATATCTGTTACCTCTGGATGAGTGAGGTGCTCCCCTGAGCTGGCTTGACACTCACCTCCTGCGCTTTAATTTCTAAAGGCTTATTGGTGTTTATGACACACGGCAACTATCACAGAGCGTTCCTCAATCCCAGTCTCCTCTTTTAGTGTTGTAACTTCTGTTTTTGAACACTCCGTGGTCTCAAACAACCATGGCAGGGACATCTTTGTAACTGACACCATCTCAGATGTCCACCAGCGGCAAATTTCCCAACTCACAATCAAGGAAGGAAGTGTTCTGTAGCAGAGATAGTGAGGGGTTTTTTGTTTGTTTGTTTGTTTTTGTTTTTTCAAGTTGATTTGAAAGTAACAAAATGTGAACTGCAGGGTCAGGACTATCTAATGAACCAAAATCTGAACAACATGAATTAAGGATATTTAGCTAACTGGGGACTTGTTCAGATCTGGAAAACATTTTGAAAGAAGAGTTGCTATAGTAATTCTTATAAGAAGATACTTAAACTAGAGGGATATCCTTAAACATCATCACAAGCTTATATTCATTCGATCTTGTAATATATAACTTACATTTAATCTAATATAATTGTTTTAGTTGAGAAATAAAACCTGATATTCTTATGCTGATTTTCAGAATTCTATGAGGTACATTTCCCTACATGCCGCTGACAGAGAAAAATAAGTAACTCAGGGAAAAAAAGCTGTGCTACCTCCACCCTGGCAAAACTGAGCCAGACACTTGTCCTTCAGAGGTTTTACTGGGTAGCTTCCTCCATAAACTGAGGATGCTAGTGAGAATTTATCTTCTGATCATTCCCAAAGAGTGTGAACTTTTTGTCCCCTTGGCTCCTTTTTGTTCTCTCCTCAATCAATACTGACTAATTTTAAAAGCTAGTGTAATCATATTAACTGTATCATGAATAAAAATAAGCAATTTGTAGCTACAAAATTTTTTTTCTAGCACACTGTTTTGAACTAGCAGTTTAATTCTATATGCTCCATAGTTTGAGAAATAAAATGTGATATTTTATAGGCTGATAACATTGTTGAAATTTATGTGTGTGAACTAATACCAAACAAATATATGATACTTTTAAATAATATTAAAATGAATAACACAGAAAATGATTTAAAATAAATTATCTGCTATTTTGTTGTAATTGTTAGTTCTCACCCGAGGATATTTTTTACATTGATTTTTAGAGACAGTGGAAGGGAGGGAGGAGTGGGGGGGAGGGGAGAGAGAGAGAGAGAGAGAGAGAGAGAGAGAGATCTATTGGTTGCTTCGCGGGGATCTGTCCATCCACAGGCCGATGCTCTAACCACTTAGAAAACTGACCATGGTTAAATTATCTGCTATTTAAGAGCTATCATCTTGCCACTGAAGATAAGATACTTTAAAAAAAAACAAAAAACAACTCAATAACTTACTTTTGTAAGTAAATTATTAATCACCTGGTTGTAGTATTTGGACTTTTATTTATGTAAATATGTGTAGATATACTCCAAATTATTTACTCACATATCATTTTCACAATCCAATTGGTAATAGATATCTTTTGAATTTATGGACAGATGAAAGTCATAAATGATAAAAAACCAGATGCTATACAATCCAGGACTGAAGCACTGCCTGTGTTTTCAGAAGTGAATATGACTTCTGTTAAAGGCTCAATGGGCACATTTAAACAGGTGTATAGGTGGGTATCAGTGACATCCAGTAGAAAAACAAAACGCCAGTAGTGGTAGTTTCAGGGAATTAAATATAAGCAAACATGATTCTGCTCACAGCTACTGAGAACACAAAAGACAAAATATAACTTTATTCACAAGGAACATCAGGTTATCAGGTAGAGCCCCAGAGTTGGAGAAGAGAAAAATTGAACATGTTTCAAAGGAAGAAACGTAAATGAGATTTTTAAAAAAAGATAGTGGCTCAATTATTAGAACTAGGTTATAAGGCAATGACTCAACTATAGAAAAACTTTCTCACCCTTTCATTAATTCATTCATTCATATTATTTGAAATGTTAATTGAGAAATTGCCAGTAATAACTTTAGGTACCAATTAAACAAAGATAGATAAGACATGCTTCTTTCAAAAAACAATATTTGGATACAGACAAAGAATAATATTTAGAGACAGACTAAATTTAGTGGAGTGTGATGTGTGTTATAATTATCTCTCTAAGTTATAAGAGATGATGGAAGGCAAGAATGTTTAATTTGTTAACAAGATACAAAGAGCTTCAGAGATGTGTTCTTAGATGATTTTCAGGGCTTCTCTTAATGGTTGTGGTGAGGGATTAGGGAAGAACACCTAATTAATAAAAAAACACACACACACAATACGTATAGACATGGAAGCATAAACATTCCTGGCACATTTTGGGAATGGCATAACTGGTTATGAATAAAATAAACTATGAGGGATAAAGTGGCAGGGGCTTAACCCTGGGGAGATAGAACTGTGAACAGATTGTAAAGCACTCTTTCTATAGCCATAATAGCTGCAGTCTCCAGCTGTGACATGGAGAATCCTGAAAGTTTCTATGGTAGTGTATAAAAGGGCTAGTGCAGCCTGGCTGGTGTGGCTCAGTGGTTGAGTGTCAACCTATGAACCAGGAGATCATGGTTCAATTCCTGGTCATGGCACATCCCCAGGTTGTGGCTGTGGGAGAGGCAGCTGATCAATGATTCTCTCACATCATTGATATTTCTCTCTCTCGCTTCCTCTCTGAAATCAATAAAATTTATTTTAAAAAATAAGGGCTAATGTAATATTTAGAAAATCAGTTTAGAGGCAGGAAAGATTGGTCTGGTAGAGAGAATGGAGAGAGCAAGACAAGTTAAGAAAATATTGAAAAATTCAAGACCCGAGATGAGAAGGAATTGAATAAATGTGGTGGCCGACTTAATGAAGAGAAATGAATGTATTAGAAATCTCTTTGGAACATTGATTGTGAGACGTTGATAACTATTGTGATGAGCAAGAAGAATTAATTAATAGTCACACCTGGATTTCTGAGCCAGATGATTTGTGGATGGTAGCATTATTCACCACCTTAGCATTTTGCACTAGGTGGAAAAACAGAAAATGTCAAAGAGAAATTATGACTGACAAGAATTTCTATTGTAGCTGTACCTGTGGTATGACTGGACATGATAGCCTATGTCTGTTTGATATCATTGTAAAAAATCCATGAATAATTTCAGGCTGGAAATGAAGAGTCAAGATGCATATGGTTAGAGTGAGCAGTTAAAAAAAAAAAGGTAATCATGTAGTTTCAATTCTTTGCCATTAGAGTTGAGAAAAATCTGTGTATGTAAGCAAAAAACACACAACTACTTGCCTGTCAATGTTTTGATCTTTATCACAAAACCTTTTAGCAAGGTCTGTTTTTTTTTACTTTTAGGAAGAGTTCAAATATAATGATTAGCCTATGATTCATCTTGTTTGCCTCTCACCACAATTTTTAGTTCTACCAAGAAATGATTTACTGAGAAAGGTCAGTAAGTATAAATTGGCATGCTTATTTGTTCTCCAGGAAATAAAGCCCAGACTCTGAGGACAGAGTTCTGGTAATGGCTTTTTAAATAACTCATAGACAATCTTTATAGAAAAGTAGCTAGAAACCATGACTTTAGTCTCTAAAACACAATATATATTTCTTATAAATAAGATCATCATATAATATAATTAGAGTAATTAAGACCATAGGATTCCCTAGCTGGTTTTGCTCAGTGGATAGAGCATTGGCCTGCTGAGTGAAGAGTCCTGGGTTTGATTCCAGTCAAGGACACATGCCCGGTTTGCGGGCTCGATCCCAAGTAGGGGCCATACAGGAGGCAGCCAATCAATGACTCTCTCTCATCATTGATGTTTCTATCTCTCTCTCTTCCTCTCCCTTCCTCTCTGAAATCAATAAAAAAATATATATTTTTTAAAAAGATCACGAGGTAACAAAGCTTTAAAAGCAATATAAGTGATCAATTTACTTAAGATTGAAAAACAAAACTGATTATATTTTGTTATTCTGTGAATGTATCAAATCATAGATAATAATAGCTAGTAGTTCTGGGTCATAAAAATCAGTGACAGTAAAAAGAGCAATTGTTACTCCCTAAATACAGAGATTCTTACCAAAGACTACTATTGCAGTTACATGCTGAATACAAACACAGATTTTTATAAATGCTAATTTCGGATGATCTGGAAAAAGCTTGGCAGAAAACAAGCCTAGCGTGATTGAAAAAAAAACTAGGAGTGGAAATGGTTAAGAAATACTCTCCCCCCAAAAAATCTTAAAAAAAAAATAAAATAACTAAGATTTAAGTGTGGAATTAGGGAGAATTTTGAGGGGGCTTTTATGGGGACTAGATGGGAAAACATGTTCAATTTATGCTGTCACAGACCTTCTGGAAACAGCAATTCATTGAAAACATGAGAGTTAATTCTCTGAGAAGCTGAACAAAACAAAACAAAACAAGCAAGTTAATACACAAAATAGTCTATCTTGTTAGTGTTAAGGATCTTGCAGAGGACCTTTTTATTTTGAAGCATGGTAGGGGATAACTAATTCAATAAATCAAATCTTCTAATTTACACATTGTAATGCAATCTCTCTCTACTATCTTTCATCAGAAGTTTGTCTGGATATATTTAAATGGTCCAGAAAAAGAAATACCTGCACATTGCATGCCTAAAGCATCTGAAACAGCACTGTGGCTTTGAGTGAGTTCCATTGTGATTCTGCTTATTTGTACCTGTAGCGGTATCCAAAGTTCCTCAAGTTGAATATTTTGTTGTTAATCCTCACCCAAAGATTTTTAGAGAGAGTGGAAGGGAAGAAGAGAGACAGAGAGAGAGAAGCACCAATGTCAGAGAGATACATCTATTGGCTGCCTCCCTCATGCACCCCAACCAGGGTCTGGGATTGAATCTACAACCAAGGTATGTGCCCTTGACAAGAATGGAACCTTCAGTCTGCAGGCTGATACTTCATGCACTGAGCCAAACCCACTAGGACTCAAGTTGAATTTTATTTGTTTAATTCCTACTGTGAGATTAACTATTTATCTTTGGTCATTCCTAATTTGAATCACTTTCATTTTATTTTTAAAGTTCATTTTCCTCCAGTGACATTAATTGATGTCTGAACAATTTCAGCTGTGTTTCTATCACCTATACTCTTCTGTGTTTGATCTAAGCTTGGGAAATCTCCAGTTTTACTCAACTTTACCACAAAGAGTAATTCTCCATTTACGGCATGTGTTTTGTTTTGTTTTAATTATATTTATTGGGGTGACATTGTTTAATATGATCATATAGGTTTAATGTGTGTTTATAAAAGATCTGTATATTGCACTTTGTGCCCACCACCCAAAGTCAAATCTTCTCCAGTCACCATATATTAGGATACCCCTGACCCTTTTCCCTCTGGCAACCACTACACTGCTGTTTGTGTTCACAAGTTTCAGTTTTATATCCCACATGTGAGTGAAATCATATATATCTTAGCTTTTTCTGACTGATCTTGAGAATATTATGCTAAGTGAAATAGGCATGGGTGTTAAAGTTGGTGGTGTTTCCTCTGGGCACAGGTAAGGTAACTTTCCTAGAGATTGCAATCACATCACTATTAGCTGGCTGCTTTTTACTATCTTTTAACTGTTATGAAGGTTATGAAGTTAAGGTTAAAATACTATAAAGGTCTAAAAAGAGTCTTGGAATTTCTATTCTACATAATGTGGTAAAAATTATTGGGAAATAAGGCAACACTGCATATACTTCCCTGAGCATGACTTGATTACATTTTTAGTAAGTCAGCTGACAAGATAGGCAGAGATGTGAATTAGGCCATAAAAGTAAAGTTCCCTTAGATCAGAATGAAAAGGTTATAGTTGACATATAGCAAGGTTTTACAAACTCCTACATTACACAAGATGTATCATCACAAGTACCACAATTACATCCTGGGGCCAGAATTCAATCTAGTAAGAGGCAGCACCTCCTCCTGACTCCTGACTGTCAGAATATGATTGCTAGAAATCAACAGCTACCAAATACTCTTAGTGAAGAAAGTTATTGATAATTCCTTTGAAATTATGTGCTCTTTATATTCATACTAAATAACCTCCCCAACCTCATAATTCACACACCCTGGTAGAGGTGCTGCTAATATCTTGGATATAAGTCTGAGCCTCTGTCTTGGTGCAGCAATATTGCCCAATGAGACTAATTTCAGAGATTGCACTGACACAGCTGTACATATTGGATTAGCATGAGAGAAACCTAGCTCCTTAGATAAATCCAAAGACCAAATTTTATTTTTACTCTAGCCAAGCTACACTTTATTTGGGTATTATTTAAAATTTTGTTTCTCTGAAACACAGAATTAAAACAACCAGCCAGAAAACAACCAAGATGGTGGCATAGGTAAACACCTAAACTGCTGCCTCGCACAACAATTTTAAAACTACAACTAAAAGACAAAACGTCTATCACCCAGAATCACGGGAAAGTTGGCTGAGTGGAAGTTCTACAACTAGAAAGAAAGAGAAAAGAGCATTGAGATGTGCACAAGAGCTGAAAAGCTGAGGTACAGAGGCACGTGAATAGGGCTGGTGGCAGGCGTTGCTTTTTTCAACCCGAAGGGAGACAAGCTCCCGATTACTCTGAACTCCAGTTTCTGGGGAGACGCGGGGGACCCAAACTCCTACGGGGAGAAGCTGGACTGTCTGCCATCGGGTCGGAAAGTGAGGGTGGCTTTCTTGCAGAGCTGCGAGCAGGAATAATTGTTTACTGCGCTGGGGCGCGGGTCGTGGGGACGCAAAAACTCAGAGACGCAGAGACGGCTGACAGGCAGCCATTGTTGTTTGCCACACCCTAGCCTAGTGACTCCCTGAGACCGAGCCCCGCACAATGTACAAACCCACCCAAGCTCCAAGCAGTGGCTTTTGCATATGAATGGCCTGCTCTATCGCAGCTTAACCTAACAAATTGCAGCCCTGGTCAGACAGCTTCAAAACCTCCAAACCCCAAGCAAAGAGGAGAAAACTGTAGTTCTCGCTGTAGCTCCTGCTGGGTGGCCTCAGACAGTAGCTGACCTGCACCCCATTGGAGATCCAGAAGCCAGTGTACCTAGTGGTCAGTGTGAGATGACACCAGATTTCAACTCCTCACATCCATAAGTGACACATTCAAGAGGCAGACTCAGTGACCCCCAAAGCCCCACTGAAACAAGTCCTGCACCATAAGTGTATCTCCAGCACAACAGTTCTTCCATTATAGACACAGCGGGTCCTCACAGCCAATTGGCCTGGAGGTCAATTCCTCCCAGTGTACCAACAGCAATCAAGGCTTAACTACACCAAATCTTTGCACTCAGCCCACAAAGGGGTGCACCAAGAGTGTCCACCTCAGGTGATTGGGAAGGCTGAGCCACTGGCCCCCCTAGGTCACCTACCACACAAGCCACTCCATCCACACAGGGAAGCAGCCAAAATGCGGAGACAAAGAAACATGTCATGAATGAAAGAAATGGAGGAAAGCAAACTACTAGACATAGAGTTCAAAACCACATTTATAAGGTTACTCAAGAATCTTCTAAAAACCGCCGAGAAACTTTATGAGATCTCCGAGGAGCTTAGTTAGACCTTCAAGGACCTTAATGAGAATGCCAAAAAAAAAAAAAAAAAAAAATGGAAAAGGACCAGTCAGAAATTAAGCATACACTGTCGGAAATAAAGAATATACAGAAACTCAACTGTAGATCAAAGGACCCCAAGAATCAAACCAAAGATCTGAAATATGAGGAAACAAAAAACACCCAACCAGAAAAACAAAAAGAAAAAAGAATCCAAAACTATGAAGATAGTGTAAGGAGCCTCTGGGACAACTTTAAGTGTACCAACATCTGAATTTTTGGGGTGCCAGAAGAAGAGAGAGAGCAAAATATTGAAAACCTATTAGAAGAAATAATGACAGAAAACTTTCCCTACCTGGTGAAAGAAATAGACTTACAAGTCCAGGAAGCGCACAGAACCCCAAACAAGAGGAATCCAAAAAGGACCATACCAAGACACATCATAATTAAAATGCCAAGGGCAAAAGACAAAGAGAGAATCTTGAAAGCAGCAAGAGAAAAACAGTTAGTTACCTACAAGGGAGTACCCATACGACTGTAAACTGATTTCTCAACAGAAACTATGCAGGCCAGAAGGGAATGGCAAGAAATATTCAAAGTGATGAACAGCAAGAACCTACAACCAAGATTACTCTACCCAGCAAAGCTATCATTCAGAATTGAAGGTCAGATAAAGAGCTTCACAGATAAGAAAAAGCTAAAGGAGTTCATCACCACCAAACCAGGATTATATGAAATGCTGAAGGGTATTTTTTAAGAAGAGGAAGAAGAAGAAAAAGGTAAAGATAAAAATTATGAACAACAAAATGACAATAAATACATACCTACCAACAAGTGATTCTAAAAATCAAGTGAATAAAAAATCTTATGAACAGAATGGACTGATGAATATAATAGAATCAGGGACATAGAAAGGGAGTGGACTGGCAATTCTCAGGGGGAAGGGGGTGTGAGGGGTGCGGGAAGAGATTGGACAAAAATCTTACACCTATGGATGAAGACAGTGGCGTGGGGTAAGGGCATGGGGTGGGGTGAGGAATCAGGTGGAGGGGAGCTATGGGGGGAAAAAAGAGGAACACCTGTAATAATCTGAACAATAAAGATTTATTTAAAATAAAACAATCAGCCAAAGGTGTAGGTCCTTTTTGAATAAATGCCTACATCCCTGTCTATTCTGCCTACTACAATGTCCTAAGTCCTGGCCATCTCTTGAGATTTCTCAAGAAATTTTTCTTTAAGAATCATAAACTCCCCTTTTGTATACCAGCTCCCCCTCCCTCTCCCCCCCCCCCCCCCCACTGCTCAGTTCTGACTGTAGCGGAAGCAAAGCATCTAGGAATATCTTGTGATTTCTAATGGGTCAGTGTGGCCTGAGTCCAAGTACCCCAACAACCACTGGCCTGTGGCATTCTGAACACACAGATACAAGAGAGCCTGGATTATGCAGTTTATGGTATGACAGCCTTGTGAGGTTTTAGAAGTGTGATGCATTAAAGAATCTCCAAGACAGAGTTCATGTTAAACCAAGATAGAGTTCATGTTAAATCAGATTTCAAGAATGTATTTTTTGAAAAACTATTAAATCAAAGAATTATACTATATAGAAGTTATAATATTCATATGACCCACAAATGAGTGGCCAACAAATGCAAACTATTGTGTAATATTTTTAATAAAATCACTTTTTATATTCTGAGATGGAGAAATACAAATTTATCCATCAATGCTTTAAAGTGGAAACTTCTGGTCACACATCATATTACCCCCATGTACTTCTGTCTTCTTTCATGCACACACCACTGGCCCTGGAGAAGTTAGCATCTCATATGTTACATGTTCTACCATAGATGATATACTTTCCTATTTCCCCATTTTTCTGAACTATAATTTTAGACAACATATGGAGAGATTCATTTTAGCTTACAGAGAAAATAATATAATTCTGGTAGTATTTTAATATAGTATATATTTATATTATCAAGGAAACATATAACTCTATGTCAAAACATATCCAGAATCTAATCATGTCTCACCACTTGCATTGCCACAATCCTGGTTCAAGCCACTGACATCTTTAGCTTAATTACTGTAATAGCTTCATAACTTTTTCAAGCTATTTATTATTCCTGTCCCTCTCTAGTATATTCTCAAACAAATAAGCCAGAGAGATTCTTTTAAAATATAAACCTAGTAGTGCTGTTTCTGTGTGTAGATAATGCCTGCAGGTTCCCATTACAATTAGTGTAAGAACAGAGCTTCCAACATGGCCTATAAGGGACTGTGTGTGTTTTAAACCTGCTATATTTCTGACTTTATTTATTACTCATACACACCCAACCCCCCCACCCCTTCTATATGCATTATTCTCTGGTTGTACTAACACTCTTATTCCTTGATCTGTAAATACAGTTATCTTCAGTCTTTACACTTGCTATTCCTACTGCTTGGAACTCTCTTCCCCAGTATCTGATCTACCAGCCTCTCTCATTCAGTTCCTTTATGTCTCTACTCACATATAACCTTAAAGACAAGTCATTCCCTGACTACTTTAATAAAACACAGCATGCCCCAACCATGGCAGAGCTTATCTTTTCTCACTTATGACCATATTTTTCTCAATAATACTAGTGTGACTTATATATTAGTTTTGTCTGACTTCATTACTAGTTGGAAGGCAAAAATTATGCCCATATCATGCATTTATGTTTCTGTAGCAACTGGAATGTTGCCTGGCATATTATAGGTTATAAATTATTAATAAACAATATTTGTTAAATGAATGACTGGAAGCTTTGCATAATGATGTAATTTCATAACTGCTGGATTTACTAACTGCTTTTAAAGCAACAGTAGGTGAGTCAGGGCAACTCTTTCACTTGTACTGACTTGGAAAACAACTTAATCCCCGGATATCACAATTATCTGAAGGGAAACCCAAATATATATTTATGTGAAGGGATATACTTTTAAAAAGTAGTCTCTATCTATAAATTATTATAAACTAGAGGCCCGGTGCACGAAATTCGTGCATGGGGGTGTGTGTCCCTCAGCCCAGCCTGCACCCTCTCCAATCTGGGATCCCTCTCACAATCCAGGACTGCTGGCTCCAAACTGCTCGCCTGCCTGCCTTCCTGATTGCCCCTAACTGCTTCTGCCTGCCAGCCTGATCACCCCTAACCACTCCCCTGCCAGCCTGATTGATGCCTAACTGTTCCCCTGCCAGCCTGATTGCCCCTAACTGCCCTCCCCTGTAGGCCTGGTCACCCCTAACTGCCCTCCCCTGCAGGCCTGGGACCCCCAACTGCTCACCCCTGCAGGCCTGGGTCCCCCCCAATTACCCTTCCCTGCAGGCCCGGTCACCCCCAAATTCCCTCCTCTGCCAGCCTGGTCACCCCTAACTGCCCTCCCCTGCAGGCTTGATCGCCCCCAGCTGCCCTCCCTTGCAGGCCTGGTCCCTCCCAACTGCCCTCCCCTGCTGGCCATCTTGTGGTGGCCATCTTCTGTCCACATGGTGTCAGTCATCTTTGACCACATGGGGGCAGCCATCTTGTTGTTGGAGTGATGGTCACTTTGCATATTATTATTTTATTAGATAGGAGGATTAGATAGGATAGAGGCTTGGTGTACGGGTGGGGGCCAGCTGGTTTGCCCTGAAGGGTGTCCCGGATCGGGGTGGGAGTTCCCTTGGGGCATGGGGCGGCCTGGGCGAGGGGCCTGTGGTGGTTTGCAGTCCGGCTACACCCCCCGGCGACCCAAGCAGAGGCCCTGGTATCTGGGATTTATCTATCTTCTATAATTGAAACTTTGTAGCCTTGAGCGGAGCCAAGCCTCCTGCTTGCTCCGTGGCCTCAGCCATTTTTGTTGGGATTTATTTATCTTTTATAATTGAAACTTTGTAGCCTTGAGTGGAGGCTTGGGCCTGCCAGGGTGTGTGGAAAGTTTGGCTTCCTGCATTGCCGGGGGAACGCAAGCCTCCTGCTCTCTCTGTGGCTGCAGCCATCTTGGTTGGGTTAATTTGCATACTCGCTCCTGATTGGCTGGTGGTCGTGGTTTGTGGGTGTAGCAGAGGTACGGTCAATTTGCATATTACTCTTTTATTAGATAAGATTATTATTCTCTACATAAATTTCATCTCCAGAATATTCAATAAATTGGCATAATGTGATACCAGATAGTGTTTTGGCAGCAGATGGCCACTTCCTCTCTGCCTATATGCAGTGTACTACAGATGTGCTTCTGAGCAGTGCGTTATCAATGGATCCTGATTAGGATGCAAAGGAACATTCAAGGATACCTAGTCATTAATATGAAAAGTCATGTAAATTATAAGGTTAACTCAAAACCTGCACCATCTCGGAAAAAGAACCAATAAAGAGGACACTGGTCTTCTGCTTCTCCTACTGACCTCTAGGTGGCTCTAAGGTGCTGAATCCATCCTTCTCCAAGGCCACAAATGAAATCCTGACACGTTTTATTTAGAACCTTTTGAGACCCCATGTCCTCTCAGAAGGCTTACATTTGTGTATAAAAATAAATCCAACTTTTGATGGTCTTTCTTAAGAATCAAGTTATGCCAATTTTCCACCATTATCTGCAATCTCAAATCCTTCAAAAAGGCCTACGTGTCTATGCAGCAATAACAAAGTACTTTGTATATGTCTAAGAAAAAACTTGTCTATCATACAGCTCTGGCATGTTTTCAATTTATACATGAACCTGAGTTTTTAAGAGATGTCTTCTGAGTCATGTTGTTACTTTGGATGCCACCAACATTGATATGTAAACCTAATTTCAGGAGGAAGAGAAATATAATTAGTGAGGATACTTTTATGTGTCTATTTTTATTTGTACTTTCCCAAAGTGAAAGCTTCATTTTCACTACACCAATATAGAATGTCGTCTCAAAAGACCTGAGATAGGGGACAAGGGTGGACTAGAAGGGATCAATGGGTAAAAAAGTGGACATATGTACTACTTTCAACAATAAAGATTCATAAAAAGAAAAAAAAAAACACCCACAAAGATTCCTTTTAAAAAGTGGTTATTGTAACGAGAAACTTTTTAGTAACATTTAGCTCCTTTTCTCACCCCTGTTGTCATTAGATACAGATATTCAATTTATATATATAACAATTTAGCTTATATATTTTAAGAAGTTACAAGTCCATTTAACAAAAATGTGATCATGTTAAAGCATATACCCAAAGCTAATTGGATTTTTCCTGAAAGTTGTCCAAAATGAGAAATAAAAGTTTTGTGTTTTCTTTATTAAAAAAAATTATGGCTACTCCCTTATGATTTTTAGAGAGTTATAGAGATACATATATTTTTTACTTCATAAAACCAAATTAAAATTTAAAATGATTTCTTTAAATCTTATTTTTTTCACTGATAATTGTAATTCCCACTACCCCCATTAAAACCTCCCCCCCCCCCACCCACACACACACACACACAAAAAAAAAAAAAGAAAATTCTTCAGCAGAACCTGATCCTCCCTCTTCGAAAAACTCTGCTGTCAGGGTTACCCTATTGCTCTGGCTCAACCCTCTCAGAGATTTTTTTTTTTTTTATCATTATTTATATTGGACTCCTCTGAAAAGGTGGTGGAAAACAAGATCTCCTTGGGTAATCTGCCTTTGAAGCCCATTTCTTACACAGTTTAGTGGCCTAAAAAATGGTTTCCAGGTGAAATAATTAATGGTATTTTTCTTTAAAATATATTTTATTGATTTTTTGCAGAGAGGAAGGGAGAGGGATAGAAAGCTAGAAACATCGATGAGAGAGAAACATCGACCAGCTGCCTCCTGCACACCCCCCACTGGGGATGTGCCTGCAACCAAGGTACATGCCCTTGACCAGAATCGAACCTGGGACCCCTCAGTCCGCAGGCCGACGCTCTACCCACCGAGCCAAACCGGTTTTGGCGAATTAATGGTATTTTTAAGTCTCTGCTTATTTCGTTGGTAACCTTGTTCTCTAGTAGGCTTCTGATTTGTTCACTCCCAGTCAGTTTCTTGTGTAAATAATCATTCTCAAAGTTTTTTCTCTTGATGTGGTTCTCAAATCCATTTGATTTCTTTCTTTCACGCCCCTTGCTTCTCTTTCATCTTGATGTTGTTACCTTGAGAACAGAGTCTTATATGAAAAGGTTATCTTAATATTGTCTTTGATGTTCACCTCCTTTCCTAACTGAAATGTTTTATTGGGCCCTTATCTTTGAAAATATATTAAAAGTTCTGTCATAACGCTGTCAGGTCTTTCAAATCTGCAAGATTCTGAAATTATGTAGTGTTAATTTTTGCATTTCTTGCCTACAAATATTATGCCCAGAGTTCAGGGTCCCCAATAATCAACCACCAGGGAGCCTTTTCTCCAATGCAAAAGCAAAGAGTCTTTATTCAAACCCGGGTTTGGCTCCCAGCCTCCTCCTGACGCAGCAGTGGGGCCAGAGAGCGATCCCCGGGGGAGCGATGGGTTATAAAGGGTTGGATATTTGGCTGGGCTTAGGGAAGTGATGTGGGTTACAGAGATTGCTTAATTTGGACTGAGTCTACTTCTCTACATTCCTATTGGCAGGTTTATGCAACTGTTACATTCTCGCGATTTTCTAAGAAAAAGGAGTCATATACATAGTTACACAGGATGGAGGGTATAGTACATTTTGTGCTGTCCTGCTCTGCCCTTTCAATATATATATTAGTGATTTCAGAGAGGAAGGGAGAGGGAGAGATAGAAAAATCAATCATGAAAGAGAATCATTGATCAGCTGCCTCCTGCACATCCCCCTACTGGGGATCCAACCTGAAACCCAAGCATGTGCTCTGACGGGGAATTGAACTGTGATCTCCTGGTTCACAGGTTGATGACCAACCATGGAGCCACACTGGCTGGGGTAAGTTTATATACAGTATTTGGGATACCCTGTATTTTTAGAGTTTCTGTATAACTATCTCTCTTTTGATACCAATTTACGTTTTAATATAAGTATTCACAAATTTAAAAAACAAACAAACAAACAACTAATTCTATTTTTTTATTCCTCCCCAAAAATATTTTTCACTGCATTAAACTTTAACCCATCCTCTTTCTTCTAGCTATACTCTGTAGAATAAGGTGCTGCCAAGATACGTTTAGCAGGGGGATTGAGGACATGACAATTGCATAGGATGATTTTAAGAGTCATACCTGGGAGTGGCTTTAATTGCTCCTAACCATATAAAATGAGCCAAAGCCCTGACTTATGGGAGCAGCCTAAAAGCAAGGATTCTGGGAAATGTAAATGAACATTGATTACTGGTGAGAACTGGAAATGTTTGCCACAGTGGTTCATTTATGACCAAAAAAACACACACACAAAAAAACACACACACACAAAAAAAACAAACAAACCCAGAAAAACAAACAAAAAACATTTCTATTTAAAGATGCAATGAAAATTTATTATTCAATACACTGATTGTAAGGTATATTTGAGATGCAAGAAGGTTACAAAAAGAAAAAAAAAGATGAACTCAGGTTTGGAGAAAAAAACAAAGATGCCAACAAACAAACAAAAAACCTGCTCTAGAACACTGAAATCTAAAGAGCCCATGAAAGAGACTCACAGCTACGATGTTACAAATGAACATGAAATATAAGGGATTCTTATGACATCAGAATGATAAAAAAAACAACTATCTTTAAAAGTGAAGCAAGCTGAACCAAAACTTGGGAGAATTATATAAAAAATAGAAACAGAAAATTTAGCAAGATTTTAAGAGATAAAGCTACTATGGCCAAAAAATGCATGTATTGTATTTTTAAAAATATATTTTTGTTTAGAAATCATTTGGAGAGCAATTTTCAACAACAGTGATTTTGAGAATGGGATGTTTCACCATTTTAGATAAGTTAATATATTTTAGTAAAGTTAATGTATTTTGAAATATTTAATAAAATTTAAATCTCATTTTAAAACACCATTTTGACTTAGAGTAAAAATAATATTTCAGAGAAAAAAGATATACTTATCTCTAATAACAGGCATGTTTCCTTTTTGTTCTATGTTGCTTTATAATAATCTTTAATGAACTTTACACCATCATATTAGAAAATTTAGGTGGTATGAGTGTTGCACATTCCACAAAAATATATTTTGTACAATCATTCTATGTTTTTTCTTTATGAAACAGAAAAGATCTTGTAAGAATACACAACATTTAAGAGAGGTGAAAGGAATGATATGCAATGTAGTTTATAGAATAATTGTAAATGTTTTTTCTTATATCCAAGACTAACTTTAAGGCAGGCACCAAGATAACTGAACTTTGCTGTGAAACAAAGAAATTGCTGAGCAGTAACTTGGAGATCATGTGTCATTTATCATCCTCTTGAAGGATATTTTGACATAAAGTTTAATTTGAGAATCAGTTACCATCTTTTAAAAAAATCCCATGGTGCTTGTTTTCTACCATCCCTTTTTATAAATTGTCAGGAATGAAACTAATCCAAAGTGCTTTTACAACCTGCAATTTCAAAAATAATGCTCATCCACCCAACTCAAATATGCACATGAAACTCTCTGACTTGCGAAAGAAAGAACTCTTGTCATTAAATTAAAAGGCTAATGTCTCCTTCTCAGTTAAAGTATAAGCATAAATACAAAAGCCCTTAGCTATTTCAGACAACATGGGGAATGTAGCAGATTATATTTTCTGGGATGTGACTGTTCAGGAAAGATGAGAATAGTTTATATCCAATATTTCAAACAACTGAAATTGTGGCACAATTTTTGCCTTTGAAAATTAAAATAAGTTTATTTCTAATAAAAGTGGCATGCTTTACTACATAATAGATTAGATTTTTTGGATTGGGTGTAGATAAAGAAAGGAGGTACCATAAAATACACACAGCTTTTAGTTAGAAAATGTCTGATGTTTGAAATTTTAATTAGCAGTAAGAGAATTCTAGGTTTGTCAAATAACAATATTTTACAGAGTTTGTATGATATAATTTTTAAAGGAGAGAAATGAATATAAATTCATTTTGAAAACTCATAAATGATTACCTGCCCTGAGTGAAGTTGATGTTTAGACAATGAAGAATAATTTTTATTCTGAACACATATATAATAAATGATAATAGCCTTAGATTGTCATATGGGAATTTTCCAATAGTATGGAAATCATTATATTCCTGAAATAATAAGTCACATAGTATTCAACTACACAGTTACCTGATTTATGTTAATATAAATGATTAATGGCCACTATGACAAGATCATCAAAAGTGTTTTCCTCATATTTCCATAGTGATGCCCCATTTCTTCAGCATATCAATATAACCCAATCAAGTGGAAAATAAGCCATCAGCAACAGTAATTTGTATTTAAAATTTCTTTAAAATTCCAGCAGTGAGAAGCAGACTCCCAAGAAACAAATTAGAGAAGTCATGAAACATTGTTTACCATTTTTCATCATCACAAAGATTATTAATTGCCTATTTACATATGTGGGAATATGATTTTGAATTACTATTGCTTGATATATTATTAATAGCAACAAAATAGAAATCTAGAGAAATCATTGGGTTTTAAGTTATGAGACCTAAAATTTAGTTATGATCCCACTAACCAGTATTACAGTTTCTGATAAATCACTTAATCCTTTTGGACAGACTGTATGTGTATTGCCTTACTTTTAAAAAACCTTTATTATTTTATGGACTCTTGACTCCCTTACCATATAATTTATAATATAAACAGACCACTAAATAATTGTTAAAGATTTTGAACTACCTCCATTAGTTAAAATTTTGAACTACCTCCATCCAGTGGAATAAAATGGCTAAATGCATTTTGGGCAGTACTAAAAGAGGAATTATATTTAACAATACAGTTGTAGCTCTCCTTCTTTTTTAAAAAAAAAAGTATTTTATTGATTTTTTACAGAGAGGAAGAGAGAGGGATAGAGAGTTAGAAACATCGATGATAGAGAAACATCGATCAGCTGCCTCTTGCACAACCCCTACTGGGGATGTGCCCGCAACCAAGGTACATGCCCTTGACCGGAATCGAACCTGGGACCTTTCAGTCCACAGGCCGACGCTCTATCCACTGAGCCAAACCGGTTTCGGCAGCTCTCCTTCTTAATATTGCAGCTTTATTTATGTTGTGCTGATATAGAGATATTAAAAAACAACACAAAGTAGAGGCTATGAGCGTGGACTCGGGAACTGGAACTACTACATTTGAATCCCAAGTCTGACACTTATTAGCTTTATCATCTTGAAAAGTTATTCAACCTCTATTCTTAGAGTTTTCTCACCTGTGAAATGAAAAATAAGAGTTTTCACCTCACAATGCTAATTTAAATAGTAAATAATAGAGCCTATCAGGATCTGTGTTTTTCCCCATGATTATTATATGCATTTTCTCCACATTATTACTGGTTACTATAAAAAGATTCCTTTTTCTTAAATATCATGCATTTGAAAGCAATTTCAATATTTATTTATTTATTTTTATTTCAGGAAGCCTAGAGTATGGAATTATATGGCTGAATTTTAGAATGACTCTAATTTTTTAAAATATATTTTTATTGATTTCAAAGAGGAAGGGAGAGGAAGAGCCAGATGGAAACATCAATGATGTGTGAAACTCATTGATTGGCCACCTCCTGCATGCCTCACACTGGGGATTGAGCTGCAACCCAGGCATGTGTCCTTGAACAGAATCAAACCCGGGACCCTTCAGTCCGTAGGCTGATGCTCTATCCACTGAGCCAAACCAGCTAGGGCATGACTCTCTAATTTTTAATGTAACTTTCATTTGTTTTTAGTGCTTTTTACCCTCCATAATATCTGGGGAATGCTGTGTAAAGAGTAATCACACTGTGAATACTTCCTACTTTTTTATTGCATTACACTGATTTCAGCTGAATAAAAAATTTCCATGTAAAGTAGGTAAGTGTAGATTTATGCATTTTGATAAAGGTATACAGGGAGCCTAAAATTGTCTCTACATTGGCTGAATTGCATAATATGAAATAAAATTATCTAATATTTACCTAACTCATCCACATGGCCTCAATAAAGCAGACATGAAAGACAGAGCCTATTTCAAGGGAGTTGACAAAGAGAAATGTAGTAGAAATGGCTGCCATTCTTTGCCTTGAAGTCTACAGAAAAGGTTCTCTTAATTATTTGAATACTAGAGGCCTGTTGCATGAAGATTTGTGCAATAGACCTTCCTTTCCCTGGCGGCCGGCACCTGTTTTCCTCCAGTACCTGGGACCCAGGCCTTTGCTCTGGCCGGCGCCTTCAGTCTTTGCTCCAGCCAGAGTGCTGCTCCTGTAGCTCCCTCTGCCCACCCCCATGCTCCTCCCCATAACAGGAGTCCTGCCCCACCTGGCTGCTCCGTGCCTGCCTGTGTGCTGCCCAGAGGCCTGGAGCGGCTGGGGGGTGAGGCTGTCATCATCTTTGTCAGGTTAATTTGCATACTCACTCTTGATTGGCTGGTGGGTGTCACAAAGTGATGGTCAATTTGCATATTTCTCTTTTATTAGTGTAGATATCTGCTTGGCAATAATTGAGGTGGTAATGACTTATTTTGGACCATGGCTTATTTGTATTTTGGCTGCCCTACTTTAGCTATTTAATCAAGGGAGAAACTAAATAAGTGGTTTGGATCTTACAACCTTATATAAAAAAAGCCTTATCTATGTCACAGCAGCTTCTTGTTTCCTATGTGCTTTTTAAGAATGTCTACAATAGTCAGCCACCATCACAAATTGAAAGTTTGTCTATGTTTATATCTCCTAAAATAAAATAAGAATAATGATAGTGCCTATCCTATCTAATAAAGAGGGAATATACTAGTTGACTATCAAATCCTCATAAAGATGGTGGCACCAACAGCCAATAAGGAGGGAATATGCTAATTGACTGCCACGCTCTCAAAGATGGTGGTGCCCACAGCCCCAAGATGGCAGTGCCCAGTCACCTCAGCCCCACCAGGGCGGCAGGTGCGCAGCATGGCCAGGCCTGCCCCCAGGCAGGTCTGGCCACTCCACACACCTGACTCCGGAGTACTCCTGTCCCCTCAGCCTACCAGCCACCCAGGGCTGGCCTGAGGTGCAGTCAAGCCTCAGATGGCAGCTGTCCAGCTGCACAGGGCCGGCTGAGGCTTCTACTGCTGGCAGTGGCAACAGCACAGGTGTGATCGGTCATCGCCTTCCCCTGATTGCCGTCCCTGAGGGCTCCTGGGGGCTCCTGGACTGTGAGAAGGGGCAGGCTGGGCTGAGGGACCCCCCGCCCTCCAGTGCATGAATTTTGTTTTATAAATCTTGAAATGACTGTTTAGTTGCTATAATAAGCATAAGTAACACTTACAAATAAATTGAATTGTTCCTTAAAATCTTTTTTTCTGTACTTGAAGATAGGACATAACTTCACTAATTTTCATTTGAAAATGTGGACTCTGTAAGATACTGAAGCTAGATGCATAAAGAGTGGCAAAACTGGTTCTGCCCGTTATCCATGTTATAATGTCAATCTGAATATATTTAGCTACGGCTTAATTGCTCAAGACATGATCTAGTCTGAGAAAATGATACTAATATAGGAGTATGGACACACTCTCCCTTTAGAATTTTATTAAACACTTTTATTTTAAGGCTAATCATTTCCTTGATCATTCATTTCCTGGGAGAGTTCTTCAAAGGAGAACACATGAGATTATTTTAAGTTGACAGCTCTCCAGTGGCAGCTTACTTAAACCAGTAATAAGCTTGGAAACTGTGATAAGAGATACAATCAACTTAAGAGCTTTTCGGGGGGAAATCATAAAAATATACATTAAAACAACCGAGTAAGAGGTATTTGATTGCCACCTTTCCAAATACCACCAAGTCACATTCAGAATGATGAATAATGAATAGCAGAAATTTGCTAGCTCCTTGCAGCAATCCACACTTTACTTGGAATGCTCTCTATTCCTTTCAACTACCAAAATCTTTTCCACTTATCAAGGCTGAGCTCAATATTTCTTTTCCATAAAAATCTCTCTGAATCTGAAAGCCTTAAAAATGTTCTCCTCCTCTGAGAAAATAGCAATTTTAGTTTACATGATCATGTTTAGCATTACAACATATGATTTTGTTTTCAAATTCTTTTTAGTGTAATAATCCTGTTTCATATAATTATTTACTAGCTACTTCTATTTATAAGTACATGTCAAATGGTAAGATCTTCTCAAATATGAAAACACCTTGATCTTTTGTAGGTCAGTTCACTGGAACACAAATTCAGAAACAGATATTATTATGCAGGAGTTTTATTAGGAAGATATTTATATTGGGATAAACATCTGTAGAAGAGGAAGAGGGGAGACATGGAGGGGGAAATAAGTAGGGTTGTGATTTAGTTTCACAGTAATCTCAGATGATCCCTCAGGGAGCTATGAAGCTGAGGTGGCACTTCAGAAGTGTCTTAAGTTGTAACAAGAGAGTTAAGGCTTTATAATCTCTCACTGAACAGTGATTAGATGTATGTTATCCCGGGAAGGTGAGTAAGGCAGCATTCTCTAGTTAAAACCAATTTATACCAACCGAAGGATGTGTATGCATGCATATAAGCATAACCAATGGACACAAGACACTGGGGATGGGGGTGAGGGCATGTGCTGGGGGTAGGCGAGGCCGGGGCGGGGGAGAGAACAATGGGGGAACAAACGGAGACATACTAGGTGTACTGGTTAATAATGGTGGATTTTGTAATCCAAGACAACAGGATAATTTCAAGAGAAATATCAAAAGTGCTTTATTCAAAGTAATGTCCATTGCTAGCTACACATTTCCCCATCTTTTAGGTAATTTGTGGATACCGTCCCAATAGAACTCTTCTTGTTTTTAGACAAACCATTCAGAGACCCAATTTTTCACTTTTTCATACGTTTTGAAATGCTGTTCAGAAAGTGTGTGTGCCATAGATCTTAACAAGTGGTAATCTGAAGGAGCAAGGTCTGGTGAATACAGCTGGTGGGTTTATACTTCCCAGGCAAGATCTTTTAATGTGTCTTTAACTGGTTTTGAAGTGTGTGATGCTGCGTTATCATGAAGAAAAATTACTTTGCCGTGTCTTCTGGATAATTTTGGTCATTTTATGATCAAAGTGTGGTTCAAATAAAATCCACATTATTAACTGGTATACCTAGTATGTACTACTATTTGTAATACTTTAAACAATAAAATAAAAAAAATTATTGTTGTAGGTAGCAATCAATATTAACGGTTTCACCTGGTTTTAGAAGCTCATAATACACCACACCTTCCTGATCCCACCAAACACAGAGCATTGTCTTCTTTCCAAAGACATTTGGCCTTGCAGTCGATGTTGATGGTTGACCTGAATCAACCCATGATTTTGTGCATTTAGGATTCTCAAAATAAATCCACTTTTCATCACCAGTCTCAATTCGATGCAAAAAAGACTTTCTTTTGTGCCGTTGAAGCAACATTTTACTGATGACTTTTCGGTTTTCCATTTGTCTTTCGTTCAGTTGATGTGGCACCCATTTTCCTGCCTTTAAAAATCTTCTGATTGCTTGTAAATGATTGGAAATTGTTTGCTAAGCAATGTTTAATCTTTCTGCAAGTTAATTTGGAGTTTGACATGCATCTTCATCCAATAATGCTTGTAATTGTTGGTCTTCAAACTTTTTCAGTTGACCTGGACGTTCTTTGTCTTTCACATTGAAATGGTCACTTTTAAAGTGTTTAAACCAGCGTTCACAAGTATCTTGAGATGGAGCATGTTCACCATTAGCTTCTGAAGTATACGATAACTTTCAGCAGCATTTTTCTTCAAAATAAAATAATAAATTAAAACTTCCCACAAATGCTCTTTTATTGGCATGAAATTCAACATTTTTAGAGTAAAAATATCTATGATATTAACACCTTCAGTAAATTTGACATATGAAGTTTTGAAGTTTTGTGTCAATACAACAAAATAGCATACATATCAAATCACACACACACACACACACACACACACACACACACACACACATATATATATATCAACATATGTGTAACTCCATCTATTGAAAAAAAAATCCACATTATTAACTGGTACACCTAGTATGTACTACTATTTGTAATACTTTAAACAATAAAATAAAAATAAAATAACAACAAAAACTACAATTTATAAAGAGGGTGGAAAACTGAGAGTTGTCTTCTAACAATCCCAGCAACTAGAGACTTAAGTTCAATAGATGTATGTGTTTAACAGATGTAGGTGGCATGTAACAACATCCATTACATATTCTTAAATAAAACTGGGAAAAGAAAAAGTTAGGAAAACAACTCAACTAAATGCATCAATGTTAAAAAATGTAATATGGTGTTATGGAAAAGTATTCCAAAGCAAACAGAGCCTATAAAATGGACCCATATGTGTCCCTCTCTGCATAGGACAATAATTGCAACAGTATTTTGTCTTTAGTATTCTCCAGGGGATTGTATGAGTCCTTTACCTAGACTGTGTTATAGCCTAAGTTCTTCATCTGCCCAGAATGGCTTCCTCTTTTTTTATCTTACACATTTATTTCCCTAATAGCACACTCCCTAATGAAATCCCTGCTTAATAATTTGTATCTCAAAATTTAATTTAATAGCATATAGGTGATTTTCTGGCCCCAGGAAATGGAAATATGGTTCTGTTGCTTCTTTAGAACTTTCTGGAGTATAGGAGGAATCTGAAGAACCAATCCAAAATTGGAAGATGTTTTAGTCTAAATGTAACAATTGAAGTTATAAAATGAAAGAATCCACTGTACCATCTATTGCATATTATGTCTAACAAAGAACAAACAAACAAATAAACAAAAATAGTCTTTGGACTAAGTCTTCCTTTAATGCAATGTCAGCTTCTATTGATAGGACAGTAGGAGGCTGTAACCACATGGTCCCTGTTCCTAGAGCATAGGGTAGCTGATCAGTATCACTTTAATGAAATGTCAAGACTTAGTAATAAGCTGCAGGTAGTAGCTTCAGTGGATATTTGTGAGTATGAGGTGGTACAAAGTAGCAATATATCATGAGAGAGGTATCTTGAAAGGGTAGGTATAAGGAATGAAAGTAAGAGTTGTTATCAGACATCAGAAGAATTTAGAAGAGGAGATGAACTCTTAAAAGAGAATTTAGCAATGGAGAGGACAGACTAAAGGTTCAAAGGACGTTGCTTCATTGGAAGGGAAAGAAATGAATAAAGGGAAATAAATGAATAAAGGATTAGAAACAAAAGGGATATGAAAAGCTGTTTTGAGGTAACATAAATGTTAAATAAAAGGGCAATATAGTAAATATATTAATAGGATGATATTATCAATTTAAAACTTTGTGTGTTTATGTATTGTGTGTATGTTTGTTATGAATTATGGGAAAGTAATATAAATTTGGTAAAAAGTAACATTAATACTAAATATTTAATGTGTACCATATATTTTAATAAACATTGGGGATTCAACAAAATAGTCACTAATTCAACAAATAGTTGTTGAATTTCTACTAAGAACCACTAAGTGTTCTTGAGGCTGAAGATACAGATTAAAAAATTGCCCAAAATTCCTGCCCTTATGACATTTACACTGCAGTGGATAAGTAATTATATTTTTGTAGATCTTTAATCCAATCATTTTCTGAGGTGTCTTCACATACTGCAAAGGCTCAAATATTAAAAATGTAATGCGACTCTCTGTAGCTAGGATTCTAGTTGAACCTCTTAGATGAACAATCACAGAAGACTTGGAATCAGGAGTTAAATGAAAGCCACCTTCTGTCCTTTTATAGCTCCTTTCTTCCAGGAGGTAAATGATGACAGCTTCTCTACAGAGTTCAAGCACAAATGTGGATGTTGAGAGGCAATTACAGCAGCAGCAGAAGGAAGGATTCTTGATTCCAGCTTCAGGGTAGCAGCTAAAGGTGTATGTTCATGATCTCCTGACATATGTTGCAGTCTCATAGATTGTAGTTCCCTAGGTGAGTCTGTTACTTAAATTTTCCAGAATTTATGCTGGAGATACAGCTGTAACAGACATTTGAACAATTTTGTTAGTATCTAATTGTCTGTATAAAATATCTTCTTACTCAAAATAACCTAGATTTCTGTTTCCTCACTAAACTTGTACCGATAGTGTAAGCACAATGTTATTCTATAACTTGAGATACTTAAAGTATAGCAGAATAGGCTGGCATGTATCTCTCAATAGAAGTTGAAGATATTTTAATTTTAATTCATTACTGTAATTACACTGAATCACTCTACATGACAGTAAAATTAACCCAACTACATAATATTAGAGTTCTGGTCAGTATGGTAGCATAAGTAAACACAGTAGTTGGAACTTCCCACAACCACGTCTAAATTACAGAACAACCACCATTCAGAACTGACTGAAATCTATAACTAATGATATAAAAAAGAAGCCACATTGAGACTTATAAGGAGAGCAGAGACACAGAACTGGCTAATCCCACACCCACATGAGGAACTTAAAAACCAGTTGCTCAGTGGTTAGAGCACCAGCCTGCGGACAGAAGGATTGAGGATTCCATTACCTGTCAAGTGCACATACCTCTGTTGCAGGTTGGGTTCCCAGCCCAGGTCAGGTCTCACGTGGGAGAGAATTAATTTATCTCTCTCTCTCTCCTCTTTCTTCCCCTTCTTCTCTCCCTTCTACACTCTTAAAAAAAAAAAAAATCAATGGGAACATATCCTGGAGTGAGGATTAAAAAACAAAACAAACAAAACAGGAGAGATATCTTCCTGTGAGGATCAAGGGAGTCTCAAGCCCACATCAAAAACCCTGGCCCAGATTTCCAGGGCCAGTAAGAGAAGTATCCATACCTTCTAACTGTAAAACCCAGCAAATTGTGGCTCAATGAGATAGATGGCCTTAAATATGAGGATCAAATGTTTGAAACTCATTAAAAAATAGAGACTACATTATGCCTTCAAAAGAAGTGTAGAAAAAGACACAATTCATTGAAGTAAGAATGGATTCATTCGACTACATTAATTTAAAAATATATATATATAAAGAGCCAGGGTTGATCAGAGGGATGACTGAATGCCAGGAATCCCATTCACATGCACCACAGACTTTGACAGGAGGGAGCCCCATTCCCTGCGGAATTGTCCATTGGACACCCTGCTGTCAGCAGCCAGCCAGCCAGAAATCCCATTTACCTGCACTCCAGACCCTGAAAGGTGGGAGGAGGGACCCCTATTCCTCACGGAATCAGTCATTGGACAGCTTGCTGTCAGCAGCCAGCCATCCAGGAATCCCATTCACCTTAAATTGTACCATGACAGCAGGGAGGAGGAAACATGTCTAAAGACCACCTATTGGAACAAAGTACCTCTGAAGCCGAAAGAAGGCATTGTTGGTGACAGAATGCATCTGAAGGACAACTATTGACACAAGGTATCTCTGCAGCCGAAAGAAAGCATCATCGTCAACAGATTATATCTGAAGAGCAACTATTGGCACAACGTACCTCTGCAGCTGAAAGAAGCTGGCGTCAGCGACAGAATATTTCTGAAGACCAACGATTGGCATAAGGCACCTCTGCAGCCAAAAGAAAGTGGCAGCATCAACAGAATATGTCTGAAGACCAATGATTGGCACAATGTTCCTCTGAAGCCAAAAGAATCTGGCATCAGCGACAGAATGTATCTGAAGACAAACAATTGGTAGAACATACTTCTGCAGCCAAAAGAAACCGGCGTTATCAACAGAAAATGTCTGAAGACCAACATGCCTCTGAAGTTGAAAGAAAGTGGCGGCGACGACAGAATATGTCTAGAGAACAGATATCATCAAGTATTACCAATACTGGTAGGAACTGCTTTCACAGTGAAAATGCAGTAAATGAGGATGCAATTATCAAACATAGTTGTGGTTGGAATGACTATTAGATGTCAATTTTGTCTATCACTAAATTTCTCTGATGAAAAACCATCTGACAGAAAATTTACTTGATGTTGTAGCAAAGGTAAAGTTTGTCCAAATGATATATATTTTCCAGAATACCCAGCATATTTTTTTAAAATTAATGATAAATGAAGATTCTGACAGTAAAAATTTCATGGAAAATATTCGTTCAATAAATAGTTCTTTTGCTTTTGCTTCAATGGGTGCAAATATTGCATCACCATCAGGATATGTGCCATACTGTTTTAGAATAAAAGGACAAGTTTATCACCATACAGGAACTTCATATCCTTCGGATGGTGTTTCTCAGAAGTTTGCTCAACTCTGTATTTTAGATATGGCCGAAGCGACAAGTAAAGGATTAGCAATGCCAGAAAACCAAGGCTGCTCAGAAAGACTCATGATCAACATCAACAACCACATGCATGAAATAAATGAATTAACAAAATCATAAAAGATGCTACATGAGGTAGAAAAGGAAGCCCAATCTGAAGCAGCAGCAAAAGGTATTGTTCCCATGGAAGTAACAATGGTGATTAAATATGATAGTAACAGTGATCCGGGTAGATATAATTCTCCCCGTGTAACTGAGGTTGCTGTCATACTCAGAAATGAAGATGGAGAACCGCCTTTTGAAAGGGCGGTTAATTGTAAACCAGATCCCAATAATCTGAATGCCACTAAAATGAAACAAATCAGTATCGTGTTTTCTACATTAGATGCAATGACATGTCATATTCTTTTCCCACATGGTGAAAACAGCTGGGGAACAGATATTACATTAAAACTCCGAGACAACAGTGTAATCAACAATAATACCAGATTAAATGTAAGGACACGAGTCACACAAATGCAGTATTATGGATTTCATCTTTCTGTGTGGGACACATTCAATCCTATTTTAAATGCAGGAAAATTAACTCAACAGTTTATTGTCGATTCATATTCAAAAATGGAAGCCAATTGAATAAATTCCATTAAAGCAAACCAATCTAAGTTGAGAGTTGAAAAATATAGTGGTTTGATGGATTATCTCACATCTAGATCTGAAAATGACAATGTGCTAATTGGTAAAATGATAATACTTCCATCATCTTTTGAGGGTGGTGCCAAAAATATGCAGCATCAATATCAGGATGCTATGGCAATTGTAACGAAGTATGGCAAGCCTGATTTATTCATAACCGTGACTTGCAACCCCAAATGAGTAGATATTACAAACAATTTACAATGCTGGCAAAAAGTTGAAAACAGATCTGACTTGGTAGCCAGAGTTTTTAATATTAAGCTGAATGCTCTTTTAAATGATATATGTAAATTCCATTTATTTGGCAAAGTAAAAGCTAAAATTCATGTCATTGAATTTCAGAAATGCAGACTGCCTCACGCTCACATATTATTGATATTAGATAGTGAATCCAAATTATGAACAGAAGATGACATTGACCATATAGTTAAGGCAGAAATTCCAGATGGAGACCAGTGTCCTGGACTTTTTCAAGTTATAAAATCAAATATGGTACATGGACCATGTGGAATACAAAATCCAAATAGTCCATGTATGGAAAATGGAAAATGTTCGAAGAGATATACAAAAGAATTTCAAGATGCAATAATTGGATTGATGAATATCCCAAGTACAAATGAAGATCTGATAGCACCATATCTATTGGAAATAAAGTTGTCGATAACACTTGGATTGTCCCTTATAATCCGTATTTGTGCCTTAAAAAAGTGTCGTATAAACATTGAAGTCTGCATATCGATTAAAATGTCAAATATTTATTAAAATACATCTATTAAAGGCATGATTGTGCAAATATTCAAATTTCTGAAAAAATATTATCAATCATGATAAAGTACAGGACTTCATTGACTCCAGGTATGTGAGTGCTCCTGAGGCTGTTAGGAGACTTTTTGCAATGCGAATGCATGACCATGTGGTATACAGGGAGATATTAGAATAAGTTTAATCAATATATCAGTCATTGTTTGTATCAGTGTTGTTTTTACATCAAGTTTTGTTGTTTTTGTATCATGTCTTTGTTGTTGTTATATCATGTTGTGATTGTTTATTTATTAATAAATCTATATATTATTTTCATATACATTTTTCAAATTTTCTTTAATCTCTAACACTTCTATTATAGAGAAAGGGAAAATAGCAATATCAAAATATTTTCTTTAATTAATTCCCTTTTAATGTGCATAAATTTTGTGCACCAGGCCACTAGTTTCTTTATAAAAATGTCACCATAAGCAAAGTAATATTATAAGCCTGGAATGGAACAATTTATTTTGCCGCATCCTATATAATAAAAGCCTAATATGCTAAGTGTCTGGTCATCTGGTTATGTATTCAACCAATCAAAGCATAATATCCTAATGATATGCTAATGTCACTCAACTGCTCGCTATGACATGCACTGACCACTAGGGGGCAGACTCCTCGACCGGCAGGTTAACTTGCTGTTGGGGACTGGCCAATTGGGACTGAGCGAGATGAGCCAGACACACCCTGGAGCCCTTCCAATGGTGCACCAGTGGGGTCCCTCAGCTTGACCTGCACCCTCTCACAATCCAGCACCTCTTGGGGATGTCAGAGAGCCAGTTTTGGCCTGATCTCACAGGCCAGGCCAAGGGACCCCACTGGTGCACGAATTCGTGCACCGGGCCTCTAGTGTTAATACAAGCAAAAAAAAAAGCAAACAATTCACCCAGAAGAGAAAGCTGTGGTGTTGTTTTTTTATCCCTACTTAAATACATGCATTTATTTATTTATTTATTAGAGAAAGCAAGGGGGGGAGAAAGAGAGAGAGAGAGAGGGAGAAAGTGAATGCCCCCATCAGGGGTCAAACTTGAAACCTGGGTATGTAGCCTGACCAGAAATTGAACCCACAACCCTTCAGTGCGTGGGATGATGCTCCAACCAACTGTGCCACATAGGCTAGGGCCGTGGTCGGCAAACTGTGGCTCGTGAGTCACATGCGGCTCTTTGGCCCCTTGAGTGTGGCTCTTCCACAAAATACCATGGCCTGGGCAAGTCTATTTTGAAGAAGTGGCATTAGAAGTTTAAGTTTAAAAAAATTGGCTCTCAAAAGAAATTTCAATCATTGTACTGTTGATATTTGGTTCTGTTGACTAATGAGTTTGCTGACCACTGGGCTAGGGCAAGACAAAATTTTATATGGTAAGATGCTCAGTCTCTTAAATAATTAGTAAAATGCAAACCAAATCTTGAGAAATGGTTTTGCATACTTCAAATTAGCAATCTTTAAAATGTCTGATAAATCTAAGTATTTGAGATATGCTTAAATGATACTAGTAGAATTCAGAATTTGTATGTTTTTATTTATTTGTTTTGTTAGGGGAAACTGGAAGTTGATAATATTGAAAGATGATGAAACAACATATCCACCTCTGAGTAAAGACTCTAGAGAAATTATCATTCACCTGCCTAAAACACATACAGTTGCAATCATTGGAACATTGTAAATAAAAGTTGTAAGTATCTTAGTACAGTGGAAAAATAATGAATAAAATATATTTCACAAAAAACATATACAGAATTTAAGTGACTTATAAAATATATCAGAATAAGTAAATTTCCAAACCATGATGTTGAATGGAAATTATACTGTGGAATGATAAGTATTCTGAAAAATACAATTTTTAAAAAATATGCAGATGTTGAAATAGTATAAAAGCATGGAAGAAAATATTAATATATCAAATGTATTCTATTGATTAGGTAAAGAAAAGAGTAATGTTTGATTGCTTCTACTATCTTGTAATATAAAAAACAAAACCAAGAAAGAAAAAATATTGGATACCATAGTTATTTTTTCTACCTTTGAAGATTATTTTAATGAAGATGACTTCAGCAGAAAACAATAATTACAGTTTTAAGACAGTCAATTAGTTACTATACACTTGCTGTGATATAAAGTTCTTTAAAAGCAATAAACACTCTCTTCCAGTTAATTTTAAAGACCTTTGGTTCATTGTTATTTAATGTCAAAAGCAATTTACATGCTAATTAAAACCTTTGGTACCTGCACTGAAGGATCCTATCAAAAGCAACTTAATTTTTTATGAATATGGAAAATAAGTCCAGTTTATGGAAAATTTGAAGTAACGAAGTGTGATATCTGGGGAAGCACTGGATTATAGGGCTAAGATGGTTTCCTCATAAACCACTTCCACATTTTAACTGTTCTCCTCAGGTACAGATAATAATCAAGGATCCATTAAACAGTAGGTGAATGTAAAAGAACAGATGTTTGGAAACATGCATTCATGACCTTTCCTTATTTTCCATAAAATCATGAGCCTTTTTCAAAAGAAATATTGATAATTGGCTACAAATTCCCATGTTAAAAAGAAGTTAAATGATCTATCTATAAAAGATATTCATCAAATAGTTTTGATCAACAAATAGATATATACATTGTGATGGAATTTGAGACAATAAACAGGTGAAAATGTGTGGTCTGTACTTTTAGGCATTCAGTTAAGTTTAATTTATTTGATTATGTTGATATGACAATAAGGCTATACATGTACAGAAAAATAATCTATTCTGGGACTACTTCAACAAAAGCATTAAATCTAGTCCAATGTAACACTGTGGTTTAAGCTATCAACTTTTGGCTCTGCCACACATTTGTTATGTGACCTTGAAAAGTTATATAACTCCTTGAAAATGTGATTTCCTGATTGGCAAAATGAAACTAATGATATCTGATAGAATTGTAGTTAGTATGAAATAATACGATCCATTAGAGTGCATGGTACAATGCTTGGAGCAAATGTGATTTTATTATTTATTGTTAGCAGGTTCTTAAATCAAAAATTTACAATGCCAGCATAATTATTTAAAGCTGAATACTTTCTACACCATATATTATAGGTTGACTATTAAATTTAGGGCTCAATTTGAATAAATCATTTACATTTATTTCTTATTTTGAAAGTCTAAGTTAAAATATGCAGCTCCTTTCACCAATGTGATTCTCATATATGAACTGCATTTTGAATTAAGAATAAAGTTAGCTCTGTTGATGATAGCCATTCGCACAGATGTGAGATGGTACCTAATTGTTGTTTTGATTTGCATTTATTGGATGATTAGTGATGTTGATCATGTTTTCATGTATCTCTTGGCTTTCTGAATGTCCTCTTTCAAAAAGTGTCTATTTAGGTCTTTGCCCATTTTTTTGATTGGGTTGTTTATCTTCCTTTTGTTAAGTTGAATGAGTTCCCTGTAAATTTTGGAGGTTAAACCCTTATCGGAGATAACATTGGCAAATATGTTCTCCCATGCAGTGGGATTTCTTGTTGTTTTGTTGATAGTTTCTTTCGCTGTGCAGAAGCTGTTTATTTTTATGTAGTCCCATTTGTTTATTTTCTCGTTAGTTTCCATTGCCCTAGGAGCTGTATCTGTAAAGATATTGCTACAACATATGTTTGATATTTTGCTGCTTATGGATTCTTCTAAGTTTTTTATGGTTTCCTATCTTGCATTTAAGTCTTTTATTCATTTTTACTTTATTTTTGTGTATGGTGTAAGTTGGTTGTCTAGTTTCTTTTTTTTTTGCATCTATCTGCCAATTTTCCCAACACCATTTGTTAAAAAGACTGTCTTGACTTCATTTTATGTTCGTGACTCCTTTGTCAAATAATAATTGAGCATAATGACTTGGGTAAATTTCTGGGTTCTCTGTTTGGTTCCATTGGTCTATAAGACTTTTCTTGTGCCAGTACCAGACGGTTTTGAAAACAGTGGCTTTGTAATAGAGCTTGATACCTGGTATTGTGATCCCTCCAAGTTTGTTCTTTCTCAGGATTGCTGTAGCTATTCTGGGTCTTTTTTTATTCCAGATGAATTTTTGGAGCATTTGCTCTAGGTCTGTGAAATATGTTGTTGGTATTTTAATGGGCATTGCATTGAATCTACAAATTGCTTTGGGTAGTATGAACAGTTTAATGATGTTGATTCTATCAATCTATGAACACGGTATGTTCTTCAATTTGTTTATGTCTTCCTCTATCTCTTTTTTCAACATCTGTAGTTTTCCAAGTACAGGAGCTACCATCAACAAATCAACAAATGATAAGTTCTGGTGAGGATGTAGAGACAAAGGAACCCTCGTGCACTGCTGGTGGGAGAGCAGACTGGTGCAGCCACTGTAGAAGACCGTATGGGGTTTCCTCAAAAAGTTAAAAATGCAACTCCCATTTGACCCAGTGATCCCACTTCTAGGACTATATCCCAAAAAACCAGAAACACCAATCAGAAAGGACATATGCACCCCTATGTTCATAGCAGCACAATTTATAGTAGTTAAGATTTGGAAACAGCCTAAGTGCCCATCAGCAGATGAGTGGATTAAAAAGCTGAGGCACATGTGCACAATGGAATACTACGCTGCTATAAAAAAGAAGGAACTTTTACTATTTGCAACAGCATCGGTGGACCTAGAGAGCATTATGCTAAGTGAAATAAGCCAGAGAAAAATAAACATCACATGATCTCACTCATTTGTGGAATATAATGAACAACATAAACTGATGAACAAAAATAGATCTAGAGACAAAGACCGAACAGACTGTCAAACCTCAGAGGGAAGGCAGGGGAGGGCCTTTTGGAGGTGGGGTGGTGGTAAGAGATCAACCAAAGGACTTGTATGCATGCATATAAGCATAACCAATGGTCATGAACATTGGGACAGTGGGGGCTTGTCCTGAGGAGTGGGAGTGGCCAGGGAGGGGTCAATGGGGGAAAAAGGAGACATATGTAATACTTTAAACAATTAAAATTTAAAAAAAATGTCAGCTCTCAGCCAAGTGCAGTTTTGAAATATACTGTGCAATATGTGTACCAGTACACATATGGGGGAAATTTAGTTCTGTTGTTCACAATGAAATTTTTTTAAAAGACCAAAAAAGACAAATAAATGTTATAAAAAAGAGATGCGGGTGAATTTTAATAAAAAAAATAACGTGAGTTTTAGGCACACCGTTATAATTAAATACCTGATTACCAGGCTTCAGCAGTGATATTATCATATGAACATTTAAGTAAGATAATAAGCGAGGGGCTAAAACCTAAAAAATAAGAGTAAGAAAGTTATGAATCACAATAAAACTGGAAAACAATCTCAAATAGTAAAATAGCATATTCAAGAGTGCCATGAGTTTTAGAAGAATGATTAAAATATCTGTTGCTATATAAGCATGCTGTATACTCCTTTTTGTAATAATTCTAAATGCTTTTGTAAATCTTTGTCTAACCTTGGAAAATATGGCTATATATTTGCATATTTACTCATTTAGGCATTCAACAAATGTCCATTAGGTGTCCACCATGTGCCTGACATTCTGGTAAGTGACTTAATGAGTTCTTAGATTTATTTTTTATTTTATTTTATATACATGCTACAGTTCTTGGTGTATAGGAGTTACTCAGAAAATACTTGTGACTGGCCAACAAATGTATGAATGTGATACGTGCTGGCTTAAACTGGGAGGTAAAAAACAACAACAATCCAACACTGTCACATTAGATCAGTTATCAGACAAGATTAATTTTAGGTTGAAAATTGGAAAAATGTTATCATAGTATCTACACCAGTGTAAAAATACAGACCTGAAAAAGTATGAAAAATTAAATATTATGAGGATTAAATAGATTGTTTTAACTTTTTATTTATTATGAATAATGCTGCAATAAACATTTGTGTATAAGTTGCATGAAATTTTTACTTATCTTGGGTAAATTTAATAATTCTTCAATTTATTCTTGTAGATTTTGATCCAAAATCTAATTCAAGACTTCTGCTAATAACAAATTAGGTCATTCAGAAGAAAACTTAAAGAGTAGATCAGTAATGAAAAATCCCTCTAATAACTTTGAAAATAACTTCTTAGGGCAATAAAGGTCTGATTTGGGGGAAGTTTTTGCACTATACATATCTGAAGATTCCTGATCAGGGAACTAAGAAAAAAAAGATGGTGAGCAGAGCCTTCAACATTAACATGGACTAAGAGGAGATTGCCAAAGAAATGCCTAACAACCTCTACTCCCCTGCCCCACAAACACACATGCACATTCACACAATTACAATTGAAATATGGGGTTTGGGGTGCAGACTTCTTCTCATGGATCCTTGTCCTCACTAACTTTGAAGAATAAACTTGCAGACAAAAAGGCTCCTTTAAAAACAATGTAGAAGTTTACTGGAAGTAGATACAAACTCCATCTGGGCAGTGGTGTCCCCATAGGGGACCTCCTGATAAGGAGCCCTCGAATGGGAAAAGTCTGTCCCCCCCCCCCCTCCCGCTCTCTCTAATAGGAAAACCAATCTAAAAAATATATGTATATATGTCTCATGTCCCTTTATATATGCTGCAGTTCATTGTCTGAACCTGACCCTTTCTAATTGAACCCTTCCTTGATTTAGGACCCCCTGTGCTTTCCTCATTGGCCATTCTGTTACATGGTATTAGTTTCAAAGCTCAAATCCCACGTGGTGCCCCCCTATTTCTCTCCCCTTATCTTGCAACATTCTTCTATCCTCTGTCCAAGTGAGATAAGCAATTTAGCATCTCTGAGCTCCCATTTATGCATTCCTCTCCCATGACCCTCTCTCAGTTTTCCTGGCCGCATATGGTTTATTACCCCTCACGTCAAGGCTGCTTTAGGTCTAACTTATGGATGCTTTAATTGTTCATGTCAGAAATGCTTCCATCCTTACTGGAGCCCCCTTCCTGTCTTAAGCTAGCTAGTTAATCCCTTTCACAATTTTAACCCTGAAAAGTTATACCCTGGAAGTGAGGAGGAACTGGAAATGAACTACTTTGCAGGAATGGAGGCTGATGTTGAAAGCTTTTAAATTTGTGCATGAAGTTGATTCAGAATAGCTAGTGCTCTTTGATGCCTGCCAGAAAGGAAACATGCATCTCTTCTTTGGAGTATGAGAACATTGTATTAGGTCCCAAAATATGTCTAGATTCATTGAGGGTAGGATGACTGCTCACTATGGTCAAAGAAACAAATGATTCATTTGAGATTTTCTTCAGTGCAAAGGAATCTATGCTTCACAACCAAATGTACATTCTAGAACTGAGGAGTACTTTAAAATTAAAATATCAATAGATGTGTTTAAGATATTATTTAAAAAGAGAACTAGTACAGCCTATAAAACTGAAATATAGCTCAAGAAGTACACTGAATTATAGAGAAAAATGATAAAAGAGGATGAGACATAGGTGTTAATAATGAAAAAGGTTAATGTGTGTATAATTGAAATTCCAGAAGGCATTTTTGTTTCTAGCCATAAATGTTTATAACTTAATGTCTCTATTTTCAATACACCATGTTTAATTACTTAAATTCTCCCCCACTTTTAACTTTATTGGTATTTTATTTTCTTTGTCTAGTTTTACTTCATATTTTCAGTTAAAGTTCGCCTCAAACCTCATTTTCTTTGTCAAGAAAGAAGGGAAGATAGATCTTCCCTGTCCAATGAGCTGGTAAAACTGTGTTTGTTAACCTACTAGTTCTTTGGCTCAGCTCACTGGTAGACAGTTAAGTTAATTTTGCCCACAACAACACAGTCTCCCCTAAAGGGCAGGACTATTTTTATCTTTATGGACTTTCAGATCTTGAGTGCTCAACAGTTGAATATTAATTGCTTTGCATCACCTCCATTCTCTTTTATCTCAAATATAAACACATATATTGCTTCAGTCCTTCAGTTTGATTCCTGTTTCTCTTGGCTTTAAACTTCTCTATTGACTGCAAATGAGAAATACTAAGAGTCCCTTACTCTTTTTGTTACTTTGATTGGTTTGCTTTTGTCGGAGTTTTTTGTTTTGTTTTGTTTTTTTCTTTCTGCTGTAGTTATTGTCAGTCTTTCCCTTTGGTTATGTAACCATGCAACAACCTCATTTTCTTTAATTTGATCTTTACTCCTTTTTTTTCCTTTTGATTCAAACTGATCTTGTACAGCCTAAGAGTATCCTTACTCACCTGTCTTCCGTTCCCTTAAATGTCCACTCACTTAATTATTAAGTCCTTGGGACAATGAGGCTCTGGTCAGCATTAAACAATCTTAGGAATGAAGCCTTGGGTCTGTTGACCACAGAAAAATACAACATCTAGGCCTCAGTTGAGTTTTTGCTTCAGACCTAGGAAATCTGAACAACTACACTGACAACAACCTTTCAAAACGAGACAGAATGATATTATGGCTGACATCAGGACCAGATGCACTGTTCAACTATCCCCTACACTAGCACTGATAATCAACAGAGACCACAAACCTAACCACAACACTAATTCCCTTAGTCAACATAATTAATCCCTTATGTAACACCTCCCCTGACAGCCATGTGGAAGCCAGGACTTTGAATTGGAGACCACCTGTGACTCCAGGTATATTGCCATTTCCTTAATGAATATGTTACAGAAAACTGGAGAAGAAACAAGCAATACTTAGAGAGATGGAGTTACATTTATTACACGCAGGCCCAGAGGAAAATGTCTCTCAAATTATGGGCCCCAGCATGGAGGAATTCTCCCTATTTATATGTTTTTACCTTCTTTGTCTCCCAAATATGGGGTGTTTCCGGCCCCCTTTGCAAGTTCTTAAAGAGCCCCTATGTGCTGGGACCTTGAGACCTCAACCAAAGGCTTGGCTTGGTGCCAGCACTGATAATTTCATCTGGGGAAGGTTTAATGGCCTCTCTGAAGTGGGAGTAGTCTTATTTTCTTTATTATTTAAGCAAACAAGCATTTACAGAAGCCAAATAGCAGGGTTAAAATTTCAAACAGCAGTTTTTATATAAGATGGATGCTTCATTCCCCACTGGTTTTATGTACATGAGTCAAATCATTGACTCTTAGTCATGGTCAAGGAGGAAGTTATATTTACTCCTGAGGACTATAATCTTAATTATATGCCTAATAAAGTTATTGGGCCTGCTTATAAGATAAGGGCCTGGAATGAGGGCCAGGAGTAATCTTTAGAGAGTCCTAAGAGTCCTAGACTCTCAATTTTGCCTGGGCTGTCTTAAGCCAGGTGTGATAAAGCCACATTGGGATTCAATTGACCTTGACTGCTGTGGAGGTGGTCCTTTCCAAATAGGAGTCAGTACTTGGGTGGCAACTACCTTTGCCCAAAGAGAGTCACCAGGGTGGAAGGGATGAACTGGATCAGAAGTTGGTACAGGCAGAGCATGTCAGATGTGATTCTGGATTGCTTCCTGGGTAGACTGTAAAGCCTGTAAGAACTTGAATAAAGACTGTTTATGGATTTCAGCTTTTCTAGATTGGGTAGGTCAGGGTCTGGAAGAGTCATTAGAATCTACAGAGGCCCCACTGGTTTTAGGGCAGTCTCCTGGGCAGCTTCATCTGTGGCCCGGTTCCCTCCTGCTTCTGTGGAGACTCCTTACCTTGTAAATAGCACTATGTATGTGAGCCATTGTAAATGCATACCTGCTATCAATATAAATTGTTACTGATTTTTCTTTTGTCCACTGGAGAACCTGAAACTGGGTGACTCCAGTGTTTGACATCCAGCACTTCAGTGTGTTTCAGAGTAAAGCCTCGATCTCATGTGGGGCAGTTTGGATTAGTTCCTGCACTACTGTTAACTTATTTGCTTTTTTGATAAGCATAGCTGTGGCTGCTACAGCCTGGATGCAAGTAGGTCACCCAAATGCAAAGGGGTCAAGTCTTTTGGACAAATAGGCTACCAGCCTTTTCTAGGGCCTGAGACTTTGGGTGAGTACCTCTTTGGCTATGCTCCTTGTCTCATATACGTAGAGGTGTAAATACCTAGTTACATCTGGTAGCGCTAGTTGGCCCATTGTCCTTGCTCTGCTCATGTCTGTCTAACTGCCAAATATATTATCTCAAGGATCATGGCTCTGAATTCGTTTAAGGAAAATGGATGTTGAATTTCTTCTGTAGCTGCTTTGTGCTGAGGAGGGATGGAGTTTTCTCTCAGAGCCAAGAGATCCTTGCTGTCTGTCAGAGGAACGATGAGGCCTGGGCACAGAAGGAGGTGGGCTTGTGACCTGGCAGAGACAAACTGTAACAAATGGTCCAGTGGAAGGGAAAGAAAACATTTCAGTTTTAATAACCTCTAATGAAATAGAATTTTTCTCCTCAAAATTACCTCTATGTTTATTTAAAAAGCCAAATCAAGACCAATTTACCTATTGTATTTAATTTGGCCTGATTGTTTGCATAAACACAAGAATGGTAACTGACTACCTTTTCTGAAATTTCATGGGTGAATCTTAGTGTGCCCCATAGGGCAGGAAGACAAGCCATCCAGCTGCCATCTGGCCTGCCTGCAGTATCTGCTGAGTTAGGTGAATCCTTCACCTGCAGTGACTCCACCTGGGCCCATGCCCTAGGTTTTAAGGCCCATCTCAGTAGCCCTTCTACTCGTCACAGCCTAGAGTGTGTGTGGGTTCCACAGGGACATAGAGGCATCCTTATTGCTCCCCTTCTACTCTGACCAACTGCCAGTGATGGTAGGGCATGGCCCTGACACTCCAGTGCCAGCTATTTTCAGGGCTCCCAAGCAGGATACCAGGCTTTTCCGTGGCACTCTCATTGGCTTCAAGTCTTCAGAGTTCAGACAGGGCTCTTTAAAACATGATACTCCAGTCAAAGTTTCTGGTCAATAAAACTACTATTAGAAACTGGTCTTATTGAATTTATGCAAAGAAATGTATTGCCATGATTTATTTATTAAGAATTGCCAAATTTTGGAGGAATTATATAAGGATAAAAATATACTGACCTGCTTTAAGATTTCTGATTTTCCTTGTTAGTCCTTTTCATGGACTCTTTAAAATAATATAACTGTCTTCAAATGACAAGGAAAAATTCAAAATGTGTCTATATTCAAGTAGACAATTATAGCTGTCCTTGTAGTAGGGTTCCCCCTACTTGACTTGTAGTCTCACATGTCAGAGGACCTTATGGGGTCTGTAATTTCTGTAACAGGGGTATAGTACTCACCACTTCACTACTTCCCTCTGTTCCAAACAGACCTCCCCCAGTATCCTAAAATTGAGTTTTGTGCCACCCCTGACATGGGCAGGGTCACACAGTCCTGCAAGACAGTAACATTGTCACTGCAGCCACTTCTCACAGTTAAATCTTCTGCTACTAAACATGACACATGTTAGGGCTATACAAATATCTTAGGGAGGTGACTAAAGTCTATTCTTGACCTTCCCCCACAAAGCAAAATTGTCCTTGTCTTTCTGGAGTCATGTCCATGAAGTCGCAGGTATCATCTAAATCTAATATACCGTTTTCTTCAGGTCACTATCAGGGCTGTGCATGGTGGCCAGATCTTCTTTCTAGCCACAAACACAGCCTGTCTAATTTCCCTAAATTTTATTCTGGCACGGGAGAAAGTTGTTTTGCTGTAAACAGGCAGCTTAACCCCTAAATATCTGGGCTTGGACATCTGCCTAGAAAGCCGTAATTTATAAGTTTAACATGTGGCCTTAGGTCCTTCTAACCCAACAGGGTCTCTGCCATCCCTCAGTCAGACTCCTCCTCTCTTGGAGAATCTCAAAGTCCTGAAGCCTCCCCGGTCCAGGGAGAGCGCCTTTCCTTTGCCCTTTGACTTTAAGCTGCCAGTCCAAAACTGCCAGAGTTGCAATTAGAAACAGCTTTGCATATTGCAAAGTGCTTCTGTGGCAGTGGCTTGGGTATTAGGTCTCTTGTCTTCCCTCCAGTCCCCTTTGTGGCAGAGCAGCGACCAGGCCTCTCCCAAGGGAGTGCACTGGCAGGGGATCTCAGCCCCTCCTCTTCCAGCAGCAACAGGTACTGAACCCTTTCAGTATATTTGCAAACAGGGAGCTTCCGCTAGCTCTATCTGCTGCTTTCACAGATCCCGGGCTCACGGCTCTATTCCTGGGGCTGCCGGAAGGCCAGTAGTAGTCACTGGCTTCTGGTTTAACTGTTGTAGCCAGCAAGCCAAAGGCCTATGTCTTATATTGCTTGTTATAAAACACTCATTACTGACTGGGCAGCAGCGAGGTAGCTCTAGTGTCAGGTAAATGTCTGCTGTCCCCCGCTTTTCTCACTGCTGCGGCTTCTTCCAATGCCACTGCAGGCAGCGTGGGCATCCAGTCCTCCTCACCCCCTTTTTTCATCTGGGTCTTGGGGGCTGAGTCTGCCTAGAAACCAGTTTTAAATCACCAGGGAAGCTGTGGACTTCAGCTCCATTTCTCCTCCACTTGGCTTCTGGGAGTTTAGTTTTTTAATGTATTAGAATTCTTTATTCTTAGAAACCTCAGTCCTTTAATGATCATCAAAAGTGAATAGTCAGCATTTTTAGATTAATATTTATGAATACATTTAAAATGTACTTTTTCAAGAAAATATAACCTGACCTTCAGTGATAAAACTAAGAGCAGATATCTAGTAAAACCTGTTATATTTTTCCTTATGTAATTTAAAGTATATTGTATCCGTCTAATTTACTATTGGAAGGGTTAAAAAAGAATAGACCGGGGCAGAGAAGATTAATTATGATTGCAGAAAACTTTCGACCTTGAATCTAGTGAAGTTCTGATAAGACACCTGGATAAGACCCCTACGCCAGCAGAGCGGTCTGCAGCCAGTAAAAATCAACAAAAACCGCCGAAACCGGTTTGGCTCAGTGGATAGAGCGTCGGTCTGTGGACTGAAAGGTCCCAGATTCGATTCCGGTCAAGGGTATGTACATTGATTGCAGGCACATCTCCTGTGGGGAGTGTGCAGGAGGCAGCTGGTGAATGTTTCTCTCTCATTGATATTTCTAGCTCTCTATTCCTCTCCCTTCCTCTCTGTGGAAAATCAATAAAATATATTTTTAAAAAATCAACAAAAATCTATTTCTCTCAGCTTCATAATTAACTGCCGACACTCCCCGCCCCCCTTTTCTGCATTAACCATTTACTATGACCTTAAACAAGGCATATGGTCTGAGATCCTGTATATTTAGGCTTTTTACATTGAAGGATATATATTTTTTTTCTTTCTGTAACTGTTGTTTTCCCTCATAGATTTTTACTCTAAGCCCCTAGAGGATCTTAAATCCTCTTTTACCACTCTTGATTTCTCAGACCATCCCCCACTACCCCGTCCCATCCCCCAGTCTAGTTGCTTATCTCCCTTTCCGATTGTGAGTCAGAGGAAGACAATTCCTACAGAGGGGAGAAATAGAAACAGTGGGAGTTTCAGAGAAAACTACACTACAGCTGTAGTAATCCTCCTTCCCGGAGGCTGGGGTCCAACCTGTGGAGAAAAATGACTCTTAGTTGGCCTGGAAAGATGGTGGATAAGGATAAGGGTGTGTAGGGAGATTTCTTGTGAATGGAAAGCCTGGAGGGCCTCCTGAAAGAAAAGATCTTTAATCCAGTTACAGATGCTATCAGAATCAGGATGAGCGAGGAAGGGAAAGACCAGGTTATGTCCTCTATGGAGATCCTAATAAATAACTGAAGACAGCAAGTCAAACAAAACACACAACCACGAAGACAACCGACCACACAAGACACAACCAGGGTTAACAGGGTCCATAGATAGTTAATAATAACTTCAGCCTTAGTTCCACCACAGGTGGCTCACATTGGACTATTATGTCACAGGCAAGGAGAGGGCCTGTAAATCTCTCCGCCCTGCGGAGCTGTAAGCCCTGCCCCTGGAAGTCTCCAACCACCAAAAGCGATAAGAAAGTCATAAATAAAAGTTCTTTGTTCTTTGAAATGTCACAAATTTATACCTTTAAATTAACCCTTGAACTTCAAAATTTCAATTTAATATAGCAAATTCACAAATCAGAGCAAACTGAAACCCTTACTTATACAAACATAGAGAGACATTTTTATTAGCTAAGTGGGCTTATTCCCTCTCTGACAGAGAGCAAAAGACTCTGAGAAAAAGAAATTTCACAGCTGCTAGAGACTTTTGCATTCCATCTCAGCAGGTTCGCCCTATCTTTAAACAAATTAAACAATAGAAAGATATGACAAATATTCTCCTCCTAACCCAATGGGGTCTCAGCTAGTCCGCAAGGAAGTCCTTGACTTCTGGGGAGGTGATCAAGCTCCCTCTTCCACTCACTTGGAGTGGGCCTAACCAACTAGAGCCCCTACCTTACCAATTCTGTCAACAGGTCCAAAGGTGTCCGTCCACTTTCTCCAGATGCCAGCCGGGTCCTGGGCTGAGGACTGGGAGCGCCTGGAGTGCCCCAGTTCAATTCTGCTAAATCAGCAGAACGGTGCCTCCCGGAGGCCTTATCCAGCTTCCCTGGGCTGCAAACCTGGCCCATTCACCAGAGGCCAAAATGCCAAGCATGGTTGTTCCCCATCTCAGGAAATCATTAATGTTACAGAAAACCAGAGAAGAACCAAGCAATACTTAGAGAGATGGAGTTACATTTATTACACGCAGGCCCAGAGGAAAATGTCTCTCAAATTATGGGCCCCAACATGGAGGAACTTTCCCTATTTATATGTTTTTACCTTCTTTGTCTCCCAAATATGGGGTGTTTCCGGCCCCCTTGCAAGTTCTTAAAGAGCCCCTATGTGCTGGGGCCTTGAGACCTCAACCAAAGGCTTGGCCTGGTGCCAGCACTGATAATTTCATCCGGGGAAGGTTTAATGACCTCTCTGAAGTGGGAGTAGTCTTATTTTCCTTATTATTTAAGCAAACAAGCATTTACAGAAGCCAAATAGCAGGGTTAAAATTTCAAACAGCAGTTTTTATATAAGATGGATGCTTCAAATAAACCTTTAATTTTTGACTGCAAACTCCTATTCATGTTTGGTTGAGTTTGATGGAGACAGACGAATGAATCCCTTTAATTTAATAACAATTTTGGTTTTGTGTATACACAGCATATCTTCTGAGGTACACAGTTTCCAACAGTTACCCCAAACAGCAAGCTGGCATTCTTATTCTGGGTTCATCTCTTACGAAGTTTGAAGAATAAAAATCGTGGACAAAAAGATTTTAAGCAAAAGCATGGAAATTTACTGAAAGCATATACAAACTCCCACTTCGGGAGGGGTCCCAAAATGGGTAACCAGTGAGTTTCTTTGTCTAAGGGTTTATAAATGTTAGCAGCTTCTTTGTCCGTTCATGTCACTTTTTAATTGGACTCTTCCTCATTTTATGTCCCTTCCTGTTTTTTCCTAATTGGCTGATTTCCCCCTTCCCTGCCTGGTATCAGTTTCAAAGTTTCAAAGCTTCAAGGCTTCAAAGCCTATTTGGTGCTCCCTGTCCTCACCTTCTCTTGTACCATTCTGCTGCCCTGTGTGCTTGTAAGATAAACAGTCTGGTGGTTTGGAGCTGGCTCTGCCTGTCAGCTATGCATTCCTTTCCCATGGACCCTACACTAACTGCCTTTCTTATTTCTTTATATATATATATATATAATTTTATTTATTTATTGATTTTCTTACAGAGAGGAAGGGAGAGGGATAGAGAGCTAGAAACATCGATGAGAGAGAAAAATCTACCAGCTGCCTCCTGCACACCCCCCACCGAGGATGTGCTTGCAACCAATGTACATGCCCTTGACCGGAACCGAACCTGGAACCCTTCAGTGAACAGACCAACGATGTATCCACTTAGCCAAACCGGTTTCAGGTATAGATTCTCTCTCTATCTGGTCTAGCCTCATGGACAGAAACTAGGAATAAAACTAGTTAGTTATAGCTCTCTAAAATCAAGACTTCATTAATTTAAAAACAATTTCTAAAGTTTCTAGCCAAACTATATGAATTGAAAAAAAATGCAAAAAATACATATTGTCTGCTTCCAAGACAAATATTGTCAAGCACAGCTAAGCAGTAAGTAGATAAATTGTCATGATATAGGAAAATATTTCCTCTTTGGATTAGATGCTGGACAGGATACTATGGAAATATATACGAAAGTTACCTTTCATCTTTAATCCTAACAGTACAGAGGGATATGTTTGGGATTCTTCCAGGAAATCCTACCTTATAATAGAGAAACATGCAAATTGACTGCACCTCTGCTATGCCCACAGCCAATCAGAGCGAACAAGATGGCGGTTAATTTGCATATGCAGGCGCTGAGTGGCCTGGGTCCAGGAAACACCCTCCAGACCCAGGCCGCTCCTATCCTGTAGGCCCGTGCTTAGGTCCTGAGCGGCAGGGGCCCCAGAACGCCCCCTGGCCACTCAGAGCCTATGGGTGTAGGCGCCAAGCAACCTGGTGGGGGGAACATCATTGCGTCGCTATAGTGACGGGGGGATGTTCCGCCCCACCCCAGCGGCTTGCAAAGGCTCCTGCACAAAGTGGCAGTTTGGGGCCACGCCCCCAGCCAGGCGCCCAGGACCAGGGGCTGCCGCTGGTCTCTGGGGTGTGCCGAGACCCTGGCGGCCACTGCTGTGTGCTGCCCGGGGTCTCTGCAAGCCCCGAGCCTGAGCGCCTGGCTGGGGGCATGGCCCCAAACCGCCGCTTTGTGCAGGAGCCTTTGCAAGCAGTTTGGGGCCACGCCCCCAGCCAGGCGCCCAGGACCGGGGGCTGCCGCTGGCCTCCGGGGTGTGCCGAGACCCTGGCAGCCACTGCTGTGTGCTGCCCGGGGTCCCTGCAAGCCCCAAGCCTGAGGCCCATGGTCAGGCTGGCTGCTGGCCTCCCCCAGCCGCTTGCAAAGGCTCCTGCACAAAGTGGCAGTTTGGGGCCACGCCCCCAGCCAGGCACCCAGGACCAGGGGCTGCTGCTGGCCTCTGGGGTGTGCCAAGACCCTGGCAGCCACCGCTGCGTGCTGCCCAGGGTCCCTGCAAGCCTCGAGCCTGGGGCCCATGGTGGGGCTGGCTGCTGGCCTTGGGGCGTTTGGAGACGGGGATGTTCCCGCCCTGCCCCAGAGGCTTTCCAAGCTCCAGCACCAAGTGGCGGTTTGTGTCCACACCCCCAGCCTAGCGCCCTCCACAGGGGGATGGCTGCTGGCCTCTGGGGTGTGCGGAGACCCCGGCAGCCACCACTGGGTGGCAGGGACACGCCCCTAGCCCAGTGGACACAACCCAGGGGCTGCATGAGCTGCAGAGGATACACCTTTTTAAAAAATTTTTTTATTGATTTTTTTTTACAGAGAAGAGGGGAGAGGGATAGACAGTCAGAAATATCAATGAGAAAGAAACATCCATTAGCTGCCTCCTGCACACTCCCAACTAGGGATGTGCCTCCAACCAAAGTACATGCCCTTAACAGGATTCAAACCTGGGACCCTTCAGTCTGCAGGCCCACGGTCTATCCACTGAGCCAAATCATTTTGAGAGTAAATACCTTTTCTGACCACTCATTGGCTAAGCTCCCTGTATGCCACCACTTGCAGTGTTCTTGGTAATTTGGGTTATAAGAATCCAAGAAGGTGATCTAGGGTTTTTCCACCACACTCTTGAAGGAAAAAATGAAGGTCCCTTGAGGGGTCCCAGATTGGAGAGACTGCAGGCTGGGCTGAGGGACAACACCCCCCGCTACCCCCCCTCCCCGCCGTGCACGAATTTCGTGCACCGGGCCTCTAGTATTAAATAAGGAAAAGTGAAATCTTGTCAACAAAACACCCACCTCCTAATTTTACTTCCAGGACAAGTGAAGGGCTAAAATTATCGTTCATCCTTGCTACAGCTTCGATTATTTAATCATCAAAATCCTAGAAAGACATGCCTTTGTTATGAGTCTATACTCACTATCTTTAATATGGGCATCCTGTCCTGGTAGTGGCATTTAATTTGGAACATTTTCATTACTGTTACAAATTGGTAGTCAACTAAGAAAAAAATGACAATTTTTATGAAACAAAATCTGTGGATTGTGGGGAGGTGAAAGAGGAGGATATACTGCAGATGGGGGTAATGAGACTCATTACATAAAGATCCTGCTCCTAATCAGTTCCATAATGGATCTGGGCAGGGAAGGTTTCCAGGGGCTAGCAGCCTGCTCCTAATGAAGCTTTAACTGGCTGAAAACCTGACCTTCATTTTAATAGAACTGTATAAATGCCAACTTTATCCCTTTCTTGGGAATTTCCACTAAGTTGTTTTAACTAGAGAAAGCTTCTAATACTGAATAAAGTTGCTTGGGGAAACATTAAAGATTATTATTAACATTCGGTCTTAACAAGGTAACTAAATATGTGTCACCATGTAAGTGTTGAAGTATGCTTTTTTGTTATTGCTGATTGACGGACCTATGATTTTTAAAGGATTCTGTAACTTTATAACTCACTAGAAGCCCGGTGCACGAAATTCGTGCACGGCGGGGGGTTGTCCCTCAACCCAGCCTGTACCCTCTCCAATCTGGGACTCCTGGAGGGATGTCCGACTGCCCGTTTAGGCCCGATCCTGGTGGGATCGGGCCTAAACGGGCAGTCGGACATCCCTCTCACAATCCAGGACTGCTGGCTCCCAACTGCTTGCCTGCCTGCCTTCCTGATTGCCCCTAACCACTTCTGCCTGCCAGCCTGATCACCCCCTAACCACTCCGCTGCCAGCCTGGTTGATGCTTAACTGCTCCCCTGCCAGCCTGTTTGCCCCCAACTTCCCTCCTCTGCCAGCCTGGTCACCCCTAACTGCCCTCTCCTGCAGGGTTGATCACCTCCAATTGCCCTCCCTTGCAAGCCTGGTCCCTCTCAACTGTCCTCCCTTGCAGGCCGGGTGCCTCCCAACTGCCCTCCCCTGCTGGCCATCTTGTAGTGGCCATCTTGTGTCCACATGGGGGCAGGATCTTTGACCACATGGGGGCAGCTATATTGTGTGTTGCAGTGATGATCAATCTGTATATTACTCTTTTATTAGATAAGATAGAGGCCTGGTACATGGGTGGGGGCCAGCTGGTTTGCCCTGAAGGGTGTCCCAGATCAGGGTGGGGTTCCCTTGGGGCGTGGGGTGGCCTGAGCGAGGGGCCTGTGGTGGTTTGCAGGCTGGCCATGCCCCCTGGCAACCAAAGCGGAGGCCCTGGTATCTGGGATTTATTTTCCTTCTACAATTGAAACTTTGTAGTCTGGAGCAGAGCCAAGCCTGCTGTTCCCTCCGAGGCGGCAGCCATCTCTGTGGCAGTTAATTCACCTTCTACAGTTGAAACTTTGTTGCCTTAAGCGGGTGGGCCCAGCCAGGGTGTGCTTTAAAGCTTTGCTTCCCCTGTTGCCGCTGGCAACCCTGGCCTGCTCTCTCAAGCTCCATTCTGTTGCCATTTGTTTGAATTTGTTTACCTTCTATAATTGAAACTTTATAGCTTGAGTGGAGGCTTAGGCCTGCAATGGCTATGGAAAGCTTGGCTTGCTCTGTTACCTGGGAAACCTTGCTCTCTGTGGCTGTAGCCATCTTGGTTTGGGTTAATTTGCATACTCGCCCTGATTGGCTGGTGGGCGTGGCTTGGCTGGTGGGCGTGGCTTATGTAGCGGAGTGATGGTTAATTTGCATATTACCATTTTATTAGAGAAGATAGTCTCATAACACTACCATTCTTTATATATGTATACACAAATTAAAAGAGTTCTCAGCATGAAGTATATTTAAATATTCAGTAAAAGCACAATTTATATTATTTTTCAAGATAAATATGTAGACTATAATTGACCACAGTGTGTCAAGAATGGTGAAAGGCCTGAGATTTTGCCCTACTTACAAACTAATGTGTTAGCCTGACACATTTTCCTGGATGTTGGCTGAAGACATGAGACTCCTGATTCGAGACTCAGGACTTTATTACTTAGGACACAGAAATCAACATGAGTGTTAACGTATTTACATTAGTTCACCTTGTCCACAAGTCCTGCAGAGGCAATGTGAATGGGTAGAGGTGAATGCCAGCACATTTCCTGGACTATGCTACAGAAAAGGAATAGTGAGCTTAGCCAGCCCTCTTTTCTGAAGGAGGACATCATCCTATCATACTAGAGGGTACACATGCTTATCTTTTCCTCTGAAGTGAGACACTGTATCTTCCAAGGTTGCACACTATGCAAATATCCTTGTAAAGATGGTAAAAAAAAAAAAAAAAGGAGGCAATTAAGTATCTTGCTCATATCGCTTCTCGGCCTTTTGGCTAAGATCAAGTGAAGTATCTTGCTCACAAGACATGAATAAACATGAAACATGAGACACACATGTAACATTATTTCATGAGCATGCACTTGGTCAACAATTTTGATTAATCTGTCATACAGAGACTGGGACCCATACCTGCCAATTGTTTCATGTGACATTTAGTTGCGGCTACTATCAAGAGGTCTTCTTTTGGCAGAATGAGATCAACTTGGGGGCTGACCTCAACCATCCCCTCAATGTCCTGTACAAAATCAGCTGAACAGTTCCCACAAAGCACCAGAGTCTACCTTAAAAAGCCATGTAACTTTCTCAATAAATTTCTGTGTTGATTTTTTTCAACTTTCTCAAAGCATTGCTCTACATTGAGAAGGTTATTTTAGCAATGCCTAGACTCTATCTTGGCCTACAAAGAGGAAGTCTAGGACAAGTCCATCATTCATAACAATGCTGGATAGTAAGTTGAGACTAACTTGTCTTCCAGTGCCAAATTTTCAACTAAAGTCAGGGACAAATTCCATTACACCTTTTTAATTGGCTGACTCCCATTATAAGAATAACTGCACATAGGGAATCACATGAACAATGCTGTAGTTTTCTTCCCAGGAAAACTGCCAAAACAGCCAAAGATAGCCTGATTTTTAGAGAGATCTTTCCAGTCCTGAGAGCTAGCTGATCATACTGGTAGTGTTTACCTAAATACTTAAAGATATCTATAATTTCATCTAAGGTGCAAATCATCATGTTTCCCAACAGGGAGGCAAGTCAACATGTTGTCTTCCACACAAAAAGTACAGTTCTGATAGTGCACATCATTACCCTGGAGAAAAAAAAAAAAAATCATGTTTTCAACTGCTAGGGCCTCTCAAGTGTGACTTATATCAGTTAAGGGCACAGATTGAGGGCCTCCAACCTGAATTCTAGAATGATAGTTCATTTCAAATACTTGAGTGGAGACCTTGATTTTGGAGCAAGTACCAGTCATGATTGAGGGGCAGGCAGAGGGCTGGCTGGAACACACAGACCATCAGTGGTGGCATAAAGATTTTAAGGTCAACGAAAATGAAAGTAAAACAAAATGGGTTTATTGAAGATACACTCCAAAAGAGTAGCAGGCCAGCTGAGAGAGAGCTCAAGATCCCCAACTCCTGGGTTTAAAAGAGGGATTTTCTGGGTGGAAACTATCAATTGCATTCAGGGATGATTGACAGAAACTACCTTTTTACTGGGCATGCCCTTACCCATAATGCATACAGAAAAACCCATAGGGAGTGGGGTTAAAACCTAATGCAAATTTTATTATAATTAGTCCAGGATCCTAGTAAGGTCACATTAGGGTCATGTCATTTTCCTCTGAGCTTTGCCTAGAACCCTCTGGCTCTGAACCTGTCTGCTGGCAGCCTTCTGCTGCTTGGCACCCATAGAGAGGCGGTCTGAAGACAATGTTGGTCTGAGCCCCATTCAGGACCCCAGGGCAAGCCCCACCCTAGCTGCTCATGTCTAACTTCCTGCCTGATAGCTGCTCAGAGAACCATGGAATCACGCCAGAAGTGCTGCAGCCACAACCACACTTCCACAGAGGGTCCTGAATGGGGCTCAGACCAACATTGCCTGATCTCAGAGAATCTCTGGAGATCTATGGGATGCGGCAGGCAGGTCTTATCTAAGTCTTATCCCATGCCCCCACACCTTAAAGCCCTAGGTCTGTAAGGACTTTGGCTCACACCATGTAGCATGTCATCCCCAGTGTTTGTGGACTTCTGGACTTCCCACAGTCACATCTCCGAGCTGCAGTGCCTTGCCCCGGAGGCCTTCCAAGGTGTGAGGGGAGCTGCTCTGGCCCAAATACTGTGCACCTGAGGGACTTCCAAATCCAGCAGAAGGATTTGCACCTGCCACAGAAAGGTAGCCTTCAGGAGCTATAGGCCCTCTGACCTGGCCTTTCTTCCAAGCCCCTAGCTAGCTCATTGGCATTCACCCACCTCACAGACTGCCTCTGCTTTAGCTATGAGAATTGGGGAAAACAAAAACATCTAGAGGTGTTGACACATGCCATGTTTGTAAGTACAGAGGCTGGGAGCAGCGCCTCACTGTTTCTGATAGACATCTCAGTAAGATTAAGATGAATGGTGATCAAATCATGGTTAGTGAAATCTGTCAGGGCACAGAAAACCCAGCAGACAGTTACATTTCTGTGCTTGCAATATTTGACAGAGTTGCTTTAGTGTTTTCCTTTCTTGAGGAAGGCTTTGGGGTGAATCTTAAAGAAATAGATCATTAATGTACCTCTGTCCTTCAGACTTCCCTGAGCCTCAGACATCTCTCTGAAGTGTTTCCCTCTCCTTTGCCACAAAAGTCAGTGAGTCCCATCCCAGTAGGTATAGCCTCACCCTTTCCCACTCATCTCTACTTACATGAAGACCTTTCACCTGGAATAGTTCAAGGACAGGAAAAACACCATTTAAATTTATGGAGTTCCATTATGTTCTCTCTTTGGCCCATTGTAAAGGAATTTGACAAGCAATGTACTTGACTAAGTAGTCATTACCCTTGAGATCTAGGACTCTTCCAAGTAAACAAAATCATCTAGATGGCTGAGTCAAAAATTAGAATGTTCTGGTCCTCCTTTTGGCCAACCTGACCCCTCGTTGGTGTTGTGGTTAAGGAAAGAAATGAAGCATCATGTCCCATCATGAACAGGTAGAATTTTGAATTTTCAGACTAGGTTTATATAATTTCCTACCCCTTTAGTTCTGTTTTTTTTTTTTTTTTTTCATGAATGAGTGGAGGTGGGTGCTCCCATTGTGGGGATAGATGTGTTGAGTGAAAAAACTTCTTTATTAAATAAGAGGAATATTTTGTCTTGGGGAAAAGAGCATGTTTGTGAATTATTTAAGTACCATTTTACTATTTGTTTGCTTTAGTTAAATAATCCAGTAGGTCTAAAATAATCTTGATTTAATCATTTTCTGTTTTATATTGGCTTCAATGAAAAAAATAACATTTTAAACATTAGTTTAAAAATTACATACTATAGAAACATTACAATCCCTACCCTAAATAAAGAGGCTATGAATTATACTAAAAATATTGAAACTGGCTCTAGCCGAAACCGGTTTGGCTCAGTGGATAGAGCGTCGGTCTGCGGACTGAAAGGTCCCGGGTTCGATTCCGGTCAAGGGCATGTACATTGGTTGCGGGCACATCACCGGTAGGGGGTGTGCAGGAGGCAGCTGGTCGATGTTTCTCTCATCGATGTTTCTAGCTCTCTATCCCTCTCCCTTCCTCTCTGTGAAAAGTCAATAAAATATATTTTTTTTAAAAAAAGAAACTGGCTCTATAGCTGTGTCTTAGAAAATTTTATTTGCTTTTCTATGCACATTTCTTTATTTGTGAAGTGAAGGGAATGGGCAAGCTGCTCATCAACATTTCTTAAGATCTTACCACTGGTACTGATAAATAGCTTCTGGAGAGTTTGACTGGGTTTACATTTATTTCCCTGTAACAAATATAAATAATTGGAGAATTTTTGTCTATTCAAATTGCTTGGCTAGAAATCCAGAAATATCTCTATTAATTTTTATACCTTATACATTACCATTATTATTGTTTCTTCCCTGGTTCCTGCTTATAATGGTGACACAATATCATGACATATTTTTCCAACATTTTGAGATATAATTTACATATAACATTGTAAATTTAAGGTGTAAAATGTGGTGACTTGATACACATATGCTCTGAAATAACTAACTCAGTAATGTTATTTAATGCATCCATCACCTCACATAATTATAATTTTTAAAAATTTATTTTTATAGAGAATATTTAAGATCTACTCCCTTAGAAACTTTCAAGTATATAATACAATATTGTTCACTACAGTCACCATACTGTACATTAGATTCCCAGAACTAATGCATCTTATAACTAGAACCAGGATCTATCCATTTCTCCTACCCCTCAGACTCTAGCAATCACCATTCTACCCTCTGTATGTGAGTTCAGCTTCTATAGACTCCATATATCAGTGAGATCTTACAGTATTTGTCTTTTTGTGTCTGAATAATTTATCTTAGCATAATTACCTTAAGGCCCACCCATGTTATAAAAAATGGCAGGATTTCCTACTATTTACTGGATGAATAATATTCCATTGTATGTAAATATACCACATTTCTTTCCATTGCTCTATTGATGGGCATTTAGAATGTTTCCATGTCTTGGCTATTGTGAACAATGCTGCAATGAACATGGAGTACAGATATATATCTTCAAGATAGTGATTTTGTTTCCTTCAGATATATATGCAGAAGTGGAATTGATGACTCATATGGTAACTCTTTTTGTAGTTTTTGAAGAACTTCCATACTGTTTTTCAAAGTGGCTGAACAAATTTGCATTCCCACAACTGTGCACAATGGTTCCCTTTTCTCCATATCCTGGCAAACTTGTTATCTCTTATCTTTTGGATAATAGCTATACTAACAAGTGTGAAGTGATATCTCATTGTTTAGATTTGCATTTACCTGATGATTGGTGCTATTGGCACTTTTTATTAACCTGATGACTATATATCTTCTTTTGAAAAAGATGTGCATTGAAGTCTTCTTTTTATTATTTTTTTTATTCTGCTTACATAGCTTTTTGCTATTTTGTTGTATGAGTGCCATATATATTTTGGATATTAACTACTTATCAGATATAGAGTTTGCAGATATTTTCTCCCATTCCATATGTTGCTTTTTTAATTTTGTTGATTGTTTCTTTTGCTGTGCAGAAGCTTTTTAGTTTAATGTAGTCCCATTTGTTTATTTTTTATTTTGTGTTTTTCTTTTTCTTTTTTTTGTCTTTATCATGCCAATTGAAACTTTTAGTATTCCATTCTTATACCTTACTAGAGGCCCAGTGCACGAATTCATGCACCAGTGGGGTCTCTCCACCTGGCCTGCAGGATCAGGCCAAAACCGGCTCTCTGGCATCCCCCAAGGGGTCCCAGACTACAAGGGAGCGCAGGCAAGGCAAGGGACCCCACTGATGCACAATTGGGGTCGGGAGAGATGCAGGAGGTTGGCAAGCTGGGGAGGGATCATGGGAGTGCTCCAGTGAGTGTCCGGCCAATCTCGCTCAGTCCAGATCAGCCAGACTCCAGCAGCAAGCTAACCTACCAGTTGGACCGTCTGACTCCTGGTAGTCAGTGTATGTCATAGCAACTGGTCAACGATCGACTGTCTGACCTCTGGGGGTCAGTGAACATCATAACAAGCGGTTGAGCAACATATCATTAGCATATTATGCTTTGATTGGTTGAATGGCCAACCAGTTGACCGGACACTTAGCATATTAGGCTTTTATTATATAAGATATTCAGAGACATAAAATTCAAATTCTCACAGGATTATCAATTAATGTAATTAATGAAGCATGCCATGTTTGTTTTATAATGGTGACTAAAGTGCATATTAAAGCTAAAGAAAAATGTTTTTTCAGTTTCCCCAAGTGATATGTATCCTGTTGAAAAAGGAATTTTAGGGGAATATAGGCTAACTTAGGGAATTTTTAGAATTGGGGTCCATGGAAAAACACAGGGCTACAGATTGGGAGAAGGTACATCTCCATAACACAAGGAAGCCAGGTGCAGGGAGCAGCAACAGTTGCATTTACATAAGACAAGGGAGCTGGAAATAGCCAGAAAGGTCTATATTTACAAAATAAAAAAGAAGGAAGAAAGCCAGAAAGAAAAGAATAATGAGGGAGGAGGGCATCACATGTTCCATGTGGTGTTTGACCTTTGAGCCCAGGAGTTACTATAGTAACCAGTCTAAGGGAATAGTGACCAATCAGAGGGGATATCAAGGCACCAGAATCTGCAGCCTTTTTAGCCATAGGGAAAAGGAACTCAGGGGGACCCTTTTCCCCTCCCCATGTGGGACTCCATTCTGTGGGACTCTTTCCCTCTCCCCACATGGGAGTCTGTACTTGTTCTTCAGTAAATCTCCACCTTTGCTATACTACCCTCTGTCCATGGATTCATTCTTTGACTCCAGCGAACAAAGAATCTGGGTTCTAGTCCAAAAATTCTGTTTCACTGTTTTTCCTTATTTACATTTCTATATATTTATACAATGTTGACGAAAGGGGCCACATGCTAACCTGACAAGCTTGGGGAGGCCTGCATGGCAGTCTCGCAAACTCAGAGACCTAAAGTAACCACAAAGGATGGTCTGAAATTAAATTTTAACTAAAAGCAATTATGATGGGTAGTTCCATCCTAGGCCGGTATCTTCACTGACAAGGTCAACCGTTACCTTAACTGAGCCTATCTATCTTTTTGCATCTATGATAACATACCTTTTGAAATGTCTGGGTAACTTGTAACTTCCTTTTTTCTGGACCCCTTGGGGCACAACCTAATGCACTGGGCACCAGGACAGATACCACAAATCCCTTCATTATCATGTTAATTGTTCCTGTACCCCCCTAAGTATGTGTCTATCATTTTACTTTTTATTTAATCCCAGGAGTTTCCCCACTTTGCTTTCTCCTGCCTCTCTAGTCTATCACCAACGGATTTCATGTAATCCACCTATGTCCCTTTCCTTTTATTGCAATGTATAAATACAGATGTAACCTGCCATTCTCTGGAGCATTATCTCAATTCATTGATGTTCTGCTTCCCGACATGTGTCGACAGTTTGGCTCAAATAAACTCACAAAAATTATTTACAAGTTTCAATGGTTTTTTATGTTAACAACAAAATATGATTCAATTTCAGCATTTAAAAAAGAAAGATCAGTGTAAGTTTGGTGGTAAATGATAACTCTAAGCTTCATTGTCAGGGAGGCAAAAGGGAATATTGGAGACTATAGTAAACAAGAATGAATGCTTCATATAAAAGATGCATGTGCTCTTGGGATCCAAATAATTTCTGTTATGAGGTACTATAAATCTGGTATTATAGGATCCTCCAAAACTTTAGAAATATTATGAGATATAACTGGAGGTGGGACTGATGGTCATAATTTCTTAGACACTTCGGATAAAGTGATATAACAGACGAAAAGCCATGCCCTCATAGAGCTTACAGTCTACTGGGAAAAGTACCAGCAACATATGTACTACATGAGTGAATTATATAATATTTTAAAATATGATAACTACTCTGGAGAAAGAATAAGGCATAATATAGGGTGAGGCAAAAGCAGGTATACAGTTGTTCACATGAAAAATAATATAAAAATTAATACATAGTATACAATTGTTATATTGTCAATCAGCGAGCTAATTACAAGACACCTTAACAAGCTAATTAATTAGGAGTCTTTATTTACGCCAGCGGGCCCAGAAGGAGGTGTCTCCCAAATCTCTGAGCACAGACATGGAGGGAGTTTTCCCTATTTATACCTTTTGAGCTCTTTGTCTGCAGATTTTACAAAGAGCTCTGTGTAAGTTATTTTTGCAGACAGTTTGTGACCTTGGATACATAATGAACAAACACTTGGCATAAGAATATGAAAATATTATCATAATTAGTCTATTATGTTAGATGGCTAGCTTGCAAGTTCAGATAGTTAAGTTTTTATCTTTTTCTATTATTCGAACTAAAACAGTTATTTTACAGAATAAGGCATTATCTAAAAATAACCGAGTTGACCTATAGAACAAGGGACTGTCTAAGAATAACAGAGTAGTTCAAACATTAGTTTTAAACAGCAGTTTTTCAAAGGAGGGATTACTATGCTTCACAATAAACTGTTTTACATACAACTGTAAACCTGCTTTTGCCACACCTTGTCAAGGAGACTGGGAATAATGGGTGGGATTGCAATTTTAAATAGTCAGTGTGCTGATTTTGAGGAGAGGAAGGAACAAGTCATGCTGGTATCTGGGGACAAGACTAGAGGCAAAAGAAGTTATTAGTGTAAAAAAAGATATATTGAAGGAAAGGTTGGGAAGCCAAAGTAGTTACAGCAAATAACCAATTTTGAAAATACTTGGCAATGAAATCAGAGAGGTATTAGTATGGTATGGGTAATTCCTATAGGTTCCTAGACAGAAATGTAAGGAATTTGGTTTGTGTCTGTATGAATTAGGGATCCATTGAAGAGTGTAATTTTTTTTTTTCCCATGTGGAGTCACAAGTTTTCAAAGGTAGGCAACAGTTTTAATTTTTTTAAGCATTGTGAGGGTCAATCTGAATATGCACATGTGCAGCCAAATTCATGAGGCAAGCAGCCAGTTTGTGACTTCTGCTACTGAATGTTTTTTACTGCCTCATCCTTACAGAATTATATCTTGCATTTAAAATATTTCTTCTCAATATCTTTAACTAAATTGTTACATAACCTATTCCTATTTCTCAATTAATTTAGAGAAGTCCCCAGGCACACCTACTGAGGCCTGCCTAATTTTTGCTTCCTGCCATTTCATGCACCTTGGGGCCAAACCTTGCTCTATGGTGTGATTGTGGCTCCTAATTAGACTGCTATGAAAGTCCTTTACCCTGCTTACTTGTAGGTGCTGTTGAGTGGAACATGCTTACTTATACCTAGTAAATCTGTGCCACTGTCAGAATGAGCACCTTCTCCTGACACTTCTTGGCCTCTGATTTCTCCTGTTATAAATGTTGACTCTTCAATCAATATCTTACAAGTTTGGCACTCTTATGTGAAGGGAAGAAAATTAATTTACCTTGTTCCATTGTAGACCTACACTCACCAAAAGTGGATTTACTGAAATAACTTTTAAAAAGAGGGCAATAGAGATAGCTTTGGAATAGTTCTTTGTTATCAACAATGCTATATTCTTTTTCAGTTTACAGAATTTTGTCTGTGGAAAATGGGGACAGCTACATATTTAGATAGAACACTTTTGTATGTAAGATCTTTTTTATTGTCTTAAGTTTTACATATGTCTCTTTTTCCTTGATTGACTACCCCCCACCCTCCCGGCCATTCCCCACCAAGGCACATACACACACACACACACACACACACACACACTCACACACAGTGTCTGTGTCCATTGGTTATGCTGATATGCATGCATACAAGTCCTTTGGTTGCTCTCTAATCCCCCCAACTCCCCTGCCATTTGTCTCTGGATCTATTTCTGTTCATCAAATTATGTTGATCATTATATTCCACATATGAGTGAGATCATATGATATTTATCTTTCTCTGACTGTCTTATTTCACTTAGCATAATGCTCTCCAGTTCCATCCATGCTGTTGCAAATGGCAAAAGTTCCTTCTTTTTGTGTAGCAGCATAGTATTCCATTGTGTAGATGTACCACAGGTTTTTAATCCACTCATCTGCTGATGGGCACTTAGGTTGTTTCCAAACCTTAGCTATTGTAAATTGTGCTGCTATGAGAAAAAGCTGTGGTACATCTACACAATCCTTTCTGATCGGTGTTTCTGGTTTCTTGGGATATAGTCCTAGAAGTGGGATCACTGGGTCAAATAGCAGTTCCATTTTTAATTTTTGGAGGAAACTCCATACTGTCTTCAACAGTGGCTGCACCAGTCTGCATTCCCACCAACAGTGCCCATTCCTTTTTCTCCACATCCTCGCCAGCACTTGTCGTTTGTTGATTTGTTGATGATAGCCATTCTGACAGGTGTGAGATGGTATCTCATTGTTGTTTTGATTTGCATCTCTCAGATGATTAGTGACTTTGAGCATGTTTTCATATGTCTCTCAGCCTTCTGTATCTCCAATGGTATCTCATTGTTGTTTTGATTTGCATCTCTCAGATGATTAGTGACTTTGAGCATGTTTTCATATGTCTCTCGGCCTACTTGAAAAGTGTCTATTTAGGTCCTTTGTCTATTTTTTGATTGGATCATTTATCTTCCTTTTGTTAGGTTGTGTGAGTTTTCTGTAAATGTTGGAGATTAAATCCTTATTGGAAATATCATTGGCAAATATGTACTCCCATGCAGTGGGCTTTCTTGTTGTTTTGTTGATGGTTTCTTTTGCTGTGCAGAAGCTTTTTACTTTCATGTGTTGGTAAAATATTGCTACGACATATGTCTGCTATTTTGCTTCCTATGGAGTCTTGTAGGATTTTTATGGTTTCCTGTCTTACATTTAAGTCCTTTAGCCATTTTGAGTTTGTTTTTGTGTATGGTATAAATTGGTGATCTAGTTTCATTTTTTTGCATGTATCTGACCAAATTTCCCAACACCATTTATTGAAGAGACTGTCTTAACTCCATTGTATGCTTGTGCCTCCTTTGTCAAATATTAATTAAGCATAATGGTTTGGGTTGATTTCTGGTTCTCTGTTCTGTTCCATTGGTCTATATGTCTGTTCTTGTGCCAGTACCAGGCAGTTTTGAGAACCGTGGCTTGGTAATATGGCTTGATATCTTTTAACATTTAAATGAAACAGATGTTTAAGCACTCTTGCTTTTAAATTTGCAATCTCTACTCAGGACAATCAACTTGCCCTTCAGAGCCAGTGTTAGAATTTTTGAATTTGCTAATAATTCATTTGGCTATTGATAATACCTCATTCTCAATTAGCAGGAATAAATTACTACTTTCCAACTTCATTCAAAAATAATTAGATTAAGTGAAATAATCTGTATTGAGTATTCACTAAGTAAATAAGTAGTATTTGGGGCTAAAACAATAGTGGATTTCACCTTTGTGGAAATGAGATCCTAGCCATTTAGATAAACACTATAGTCTAAAGGAAATCCCGAATCAACATAAAGCAGTAGGATTTATTTGCTTTTGTTCCCCCTACAGAAGTGAAAACACATAGTAGATGAATGGCATATCATATATAATAAAGAGCTAATATGCTAATGGTCGTGACGCCCTCACGCTGTAACAACCATTCAGCAGGAGGCTGCGTGCACGGTGGGGTGGAGCCGCCGCATTGCTCTGGAGATGGGGAGAAAGCAGGGAGGTTCCCAGAGGAGGCAGGACCACCCGAGGCGATTCTCAGGACCGAGGGCGGGGCTTGAAGCAGCCAGAGAAGGCCGGAGGGGTTGGGGGTGGGGCCAGGCATGCTTGAGCTCTGTGTAGAGAGGTTAGTATGTCAAGGCAGGGCAGCGGGCAAGCGGGGCAGCGCAATTTCGCACGCTGGGTCACTAGTTATTATATAAATATAAACTAAAGAAAGAATATAATGGACAAATTTTAGTAGAGTTTCCATTTAGTACACTAGAAATTTTTCAACAGGATCTTTAAATTAATCCCATAGAGTTTTATTTTAAACATGTATTTCTCTCCTGGCTGGTGTAGCTCAGTTGGTTGGGTGTTGTCTTGTGCACCCAGAGGTCACCAGTTTGATTCCTGTCAGGGCATATGACTGGGTTCCAGGCTCCATCCCCAGTGTGGGTGTGCAGGAGGAAGCTGATTGATGTTTGTCTCTCACATTAATGTTTGTTTCTCTCTCTCTAAAAATCAATAAACTATTCTTTGAAAAAAAAAAACAATGAAACATGCATTTCTAAATATAATTATCTATGATACAATAACAATAGATATTATGTAATCATTCACTTTGGAATCAAGAGAAGTTTTATGAAAATTCAGGAATTGTTCTAAAAAATAGCAAGGTATCATAATAAAATGCATTTATCAGATTATATATGAGTATACAGAAATTTTTTAAAATGCACAAACATTCTGAAATGTTTTCAACATTACTTTTGGATGACTTGTTTCATGATTGTTTAAAATGTTAGCAGTTACTCTGTTTTATTATTGCTGTTTGTTTGTATGCACATAGTCTAAAAGGTTTACAGTTAAGAGAAAAGATGCCTACCTCAATCACTTATGTCACATTAAGTAAAACATGCAATTTGAATTTATGCTGACTTGTAAAATCTACTGAATGTAAAAATGAATCCCAGTAGCAGGAGATCATATTATTACTATCAAGAAATAATGCTAGATGACTTTTCACCAGGAGAAATTATGATGATTTTTGGCAAATTTAACTGTGCTTGTTAGAGATTTTCTAAATTCACAGAGATAGCCACCATTATATTGTACAGTGATCAAACTTCTTCATGTATTGAAGTTCCAGCTTTTCTAGAATACCTTGATAAATATCAAGTAATGTATGAAATTTTTGTTAATTGCAAATCACTGTATTATGGACTGAGAAATGCTTTCTCTCCTTTTGCTATTCATTTTCTTTAAATGTATAAATATATTTTATCTTCACAATAATCTTATTAGTTTGTAATTGCATTTAAACTTTTCAAATGAGGAGATTTAAGTGTTGAGTTTTTAAGTGATTTGATCAAGTCAAAGCTATGAAGGGCAATGGTCCGGCCACTTCCATTATTCTGCTCAATCCCCAAGCAAAGTACTCAACATGGTCTCTCTCTTTTTTTAATGAACATATGTCATATCATATATTGAAGACAAAATTGTTAGTTTGATATTAAAAATATATTAATTCTTAGTTTGATATAAAAATATATTAATAAAATTACAAGTCATTAATTTCCTAAACATTTAAAAATAGGAAATACATATGATCTATTTGAAATGTTAAAGAACAAGATTTTCTTTAGCAAGGTATGAGAGACTAATAGTTTCTGTGAAATGGCTGTTCTTTTTAGTATATGGTATACTTTTGCTACAAAAACACATTCATCCAAACCTGGTGTGAGGTTGTTTAGGAAATATGTTTATGTTCATGTAAAGTTAGGACTTTTTGAACAAATCTTACTGAGACATCAGACCCTGGCTAGAAAACAAGCTTTAAAAGTGAATTTACAACTCATTAGCTATAGATCATAAGAAAGATAGATTTACTTTTTTAGAAATATGTGTCAAAGGCAATGTCATTTGAAAACAGGAGATATTCTCTGGCTTATAAAATTGAAGACACTAGTTTTATACCCCCCCTTGAAGGATGAAGACTCTGAAGGGGATGGGGGAGTTTTCTATATAAATGTTCAGATTTATCTTTTAGTGGTCTCTTTTTTATATAAAGTCCAGATTTTTTTATTTGGTCCCTCACCTTGTATGTATAGGGTGACATCTGGTTTTCATTGTATTGTTTCGGTGGTAAAAATTGGGGCACAGAGGAATCACACAGCTATTATTTGCTATAACCTAATGATAATAATCTGCTCTGCATCAGAAACTTTATGTGTATATTTAGGATAATAATAATATAAAGATATTAAAAAACCACCACCTAGTATGGAAAATATTTTCTACATTAAAATTAGATGCCATGGCCTTGAAATACAACATCATTACTTGCTAGTTATGTCATATTGTGGAGTTTTACTTTTAAATTCCCTTGGGCTTGTCTTGGATTATAAAATGGTCTTTTTTTTTTTTTTCAGTGCCATTGTGAGATTAAATGAAAGAGCATGTGTTAAAAGTTGTAATTTCCCAAGAACTATATAGATAAAAGGAAAGATGATGATAATGGTGTCAATGATATTCATGATAGATAGATAAGTTAAATTATTAGTAAATTTTCTTAGTTTCTCTAAAAGGCTTAATAAGATCAAGTGAAATATTTAATATTGATTCTATTTTTCCTTTTGTTTTTTCTTCAGAATCCCAGTTATTAAAGTTAGATTACTACATAGGCTAAACTGCTAAATTATTGTCAAGCAAAAGATCTGTACATGAAAAACAATATATAAATGATTTAGTATGTTGTTTAGCATGATGAGATCAGTAGATGAGACAAGAAGAAAAAAAATCATAAATTTTTTCAAATTATATTTGAAGATAAGGCAGTTGAGCAGAGAGTTATAAGAAATCAGCCCAAGATGGCTGGTGTTTGAAAAAAGCATCATTTTGGAGGTTTGGAGCAGATTACTACTATTTTAGTCACTTCTAAAGAAATTTTATTAGAAATATTTGGTTTGATATTATTATGACTTCAATAGTGAAGATACTTTATGTTGACTAATAAATATAAGAATATGAATTTAATTGCTACTGATGTATAAATATAGAATGTTTATGAAGAAGTAAAACAAAATCTTAGTAATTTGTGAGGAGAATAAAATTTTCTCTATCATGTAGACATTTACAGACAGACATATTTTTATTTATTTTGTTGTGTTTTGTATTTGGCTTGATTTATATTATTTCTCCATTTTACTTTCATTGTGATTCTTACCTCTGTGGGAAGATATTATTCAAGGAAGCAGTTCACACAAAATAAAAGAGAATTCTTATTATTTAAGTTTTAAATACAAATGATAAATTTCAAGATTGCAAGAAAAAAATTCAACTATTATCTTTAAACATATCCACACAGACTGATAATCAGAAACACACAATGAATAAGGCTTTAAAAATCCCTCTTATGCCTTTTTTGTTTATATGTTAAAAAGTAAAGAAAGTATCTATGTGGTTGTTGTTTTTTTTTTTCAGTTTATATCATAAGATAAAAAAGACATAAAAACAAGAGAAAGGAGAGACCACGAAGGTACCCATTAAATTAAGAAAGCAGTCCATCTGGGAATGCTAGGAGAATGGAACATGTTGGGGATTGAAACTAACATCTGCTTACATTTTATGTATATCTAGGCACTGCCTAATATTTTATGCAGTTCATAATACTACAAATTGGATTATACTTTTTAGTTATAGAATAAAATTCTAAGATTAGATATGTTGGGTTTCTCTTTTTAACCAAACATTCCAGAGAAGCTTGTTAACTTTGGGTCTCCTGAAACTAAATCCTTGTCCACAGCAACATTCCATGATAATTTCCCTTGAGGATGAGACACTTCAGATTAATTGCCAACTTCTCTCCTGCTAAAATTAGCCAAAAAAATGCTTTTAGTAAAAGCATACCAAAAGATTTTAGTATGTACATTGTTTACATATTAAAGGTCAATGGAAAACTTAATTTGATTTCCCCTTTCTTCCTCTTATTTGGCTTAAATTTCCATATCCTAAAGTAAGTATCACAATACTTGGGGCTTATTAACTAGAAAGTCACATCATTTTCTTTTCCCATTTTTACTTATTTCAAGTAGAATGTTAGCGTAGCACCATCAAGATACAGTAGTCCACTGCATATGGCCTAAAGAGATTTGCATATATATCTCAAAGGCACAACACTTAGGTACAGAATGTAGTCTTGATGAAGTTGCTACATATTTAATCAGTTTTCAGAGTTTTGTGGTTCTAAAAGATTTAAGAAACAGTGGTGTCATGAAATGTTAGTCACCATCACATGTTTTATACTAACAAGACTGGATCACTTATAGCTCCCCGGGTAAAAAATTAATGATGATCGTAACCCCATTCATCCAGTTAATACTACCACTGACAAAGCCTAAATTAGATATGGCATAGGTAAACCAAAAAAGTCTATCAGCCCAGAAATTTCATGCTAGTACATATTAGATCCATCTGTTCAAAGTGGTGGTGCATTTGGGGAAAAGTCCTCAGAACCTAAACTTCCAGGCTAACTATATTATTGGGCTTTAGATTGTTATTTGCCAGATGCTTAATTAATTTTTATCAGAGTCTGGCTTATTTTGATTCTAAGATTGGCGGTTAAATGGTAATTTTATTTGTTTCAATATATTTTTCCAAAAAAACTGGTTTAAAAAGGTTCTGAACCCTGGCTGATATGGCTAAGTTGGTTGGGCACTGTCCTATGCATCAAAAGGTTGCTGGTTTGATTCCCTGTCAGGGCACATGCCTGGGTTGCCAGCTCCATTCCCAATAGGAGGCATATAGGAGGCAACCAATCAATGTTCTGCTATCACATTGATCTTTCTCTTTCTCTCTCCCTCTCCCTTCTTCTCTCTATAAAAATCAATTAAAATATTAAAAAGTATTCTGAGAACTGTCATGATATATTATTTTTTTAAAATGGCAATATATGCTTGAATACAATTATGGTTATCTAAATATATAAAAGCCCAAGCGACTGGCTGACTGGCCGACCAGCTGACTGGCCGGTAGCTATGACGTGCACTGACCACCAGGGGGAAGAAGCTCCAACTGGTAGCCATGACGTGCACTGACCACCAGGGAGCAGACACTCAATGCAGGAGCTGCCAAGTGCGGCCACTTGGCAGCAGCGGTTCTCCGTGAGGCACCTGGAACCGGAGAAGAGGGAGCCTGATTCCAGGGTGCGTCACCCGAGAACCACCCTCTCACAATCCAGGACTCCTCGGGGGATGTCAAAGAGTCAGTTTCAACTGATCCCCGCAGGCCAGGCCGAGGGATCCCACTGGTGCATGAATCTGTGCACCAGGCCTCTAGTAGTAATAATAATGACAGTGGGAGACCATGTATTGAATGAGTGCTATCTATCTTACAATGGTTAATTAGTGTGTTAGTCTGTTCAGGCTTATATAACAAACCGCTGTAACTGGGTACATTGTAAACAATAGACATTGTCTTGGACAATACCTGCTGGCTTCAGTTGAGATGGCTGACTATCTCCTTGTCAAATGATTATTTGGCCACATTCTCACTTTTCACAGCACAGATAGGCTGAGAATTTTCCAAATCTTTAAGTTCTGCTGCTGCTTTGATGAACAATTCCATCTTTAAGTCATTTTTTCCCTCGCATATTACAATAAGCAATCAGGAAAAAGTAGGCCGCTCTTTCAACACTTTGCTTAGAAATTGCTTCAGTGAAATATCTAATTTCATCACTCAAAAGTTCTATCTTTCACAGAATACTAAAACATGATGATTCATCCAAGTGCTTTGTCACTTTCAAACAAGGATAACCTTTCCTCAATTGTTCAATAACATGTTCCTCATTTCCTCCTGAGACCTCATCAGAATGGCCTTTATCAGCCATATTCTACAAACAGTCTATTCAGGATCGCTTAGGTGCTGTCTAAGAACACTGAAGCTTTTCACTGCAGCTCTCCTCTTTCCCTTCTGAGCTCTCACCAGAATCATTATTAATGGCCCAGTTATGGCCAGTTAGGCTTTTGCTAACATGGACCTCCAAATTCTTCCAGCTGCTTCCACATATTTAGGCACTTCTGGTAGTAATTTCTGTTTTAGTCCATTTGAGCTCTTATAACAAACTCCTATAAATTGGGTGGCTAATATACAGCACACATTTATTTTTCACAGTTCCAGAGGCTGGGAAGTTCAAAATCGAAGCCCTGGCTGATCCAGTGTGTGCTGAAGACTGGTTTCCTGGCTCTTCACCTCTGCCCTCATTACCCAATCCCTTCCCAAAGGCCCCACCTCCAAACATCATCACATTAGGGGAGGGTTTCAGCATATGAACTTTGAGGGGACACAAACAGTTAATCTATAACAATCACCACTATCATCTCCCACATTTAAAATATATGTGCATATAATTTAGAGTTTAAGGAAAATGAGCTGTTAAGGGACTCACCTAGAGCCACAGAGTTAGCAAATGATAGAGATACACTTCAACTCAGGTATGTCTAGCTACAATCCTGCACTATTTCCCTAACAATGTGCTGATTTTTCATACTCTGACCCAGGGCACGAATAGATGGTGATTTTTAAATTTTTTCTTCCTATAGTTAACAAACTGTAGCACACCATCTCTCTGAAAATTACCCCAATCATCTATGAATTGCTTTAAAAAGTCTTATCTACGTAAAGTGCATGGTGAGATTATAAAACTAGGAATATATAGAACTGTATCAGCTCTGTCAAAATATTTAAGAAATATCCTTAAAAAAGCAATTCTTCCACTTAGATGGGGCTTCCAAACCTGGGAGACTCAGGGGTCCTTCAGATTTCAAAAGGAAAGCATCATGTTTACAGGGGCTTGTATCCTGGCTACTTCTCTTTACAGCACACTTCTCTAAAGGATTTATTATCAAGCCTGCAGCCTGGTAGCCAGGTTACAATCCTTCCTCCAGGTTAGCAGCAGCATGTCTGCTTATATTCCACTCCTCCCAGCGGGAGCTTACAGTAACAGGAAACCCCTGCATGGATGCTGATCATTCACCAAATCTTGCTCTGGCTGCATGCTATCATGGAGCAGTAATTGTTTGTTACTGAACAACTAGAGAAAGGGGAAAAAATAAACAAGAGGAAGGATAAAGAAGATGGGGGTAAAGGAGCAAAAAGGAGGATAATGTCTTTGGTTTTACAGGTGTGCTGTGTGAAGTTTATTTTCCCCCAAACACTTAGCAGTCTATTAAGTTGGTCAACATTTTTGGTGGACAATATAAAGTATAGTTATTGTTTTAATTTAGGAAGAGCTGAGATAAAGTTTGGGTATGCAGAGGAAAAAAAAAACAATCAAAGGCAAGATGCAGCTAAAGTGAAAATGTATATCAAATAAAAGAGAATCTGCAAAGGGAGTAAATGGAAGACTGTTTACAAAGTGAGAGGATGATGGCTTCACCAGAGAGAAGTCATATTCATTGAACAACTAGCTAAGATCTTGTGTTTCATAATGTAAGATTAAAATTTTTAGTAAGTGTAATAAGTGATCCCCGCCCCATTGATGGTGGTTGGCCACTCTTTACATTAGACATCTTCATAAAAAAAATGCAGTTTCATTTCTACATTAAAAGGTTATAAAATATTGATTTAATATTATAAAATAAATTTATATGGGAAGGAACTTAATATAAAACAATTCAAATACAGGTTTATGACTTATAATTTCTGTATGATGTGGCATAAGTTAAAGGTATGAGAGACAGCATACTGACAAATTTAAGTAGTTATTTGCTGTTAGAATGCCATATTTTAAATTCTCTGACATGAAGGTGGTAAATTGATGTTAAAAATTGGAAAAGAAAGCTTTTAGTCAGACTACCATTTGTTCAAATTGTGGCTATATTACATATTATTTGTGATCGTGCACAAATTGCTCCAGCTCCACGTTTAATTTTCTCATCTTAAAATGGGCACTAAGTAGAAACCATTCCTTAGAGTCATTTCTGAGAGATAAATGAGATAATGCATAAAAGGCTTCTGGCACAGAAGCTGTCAAGATTAGAGATACATACCTAAACATATATATCATAATTGCCACTATTGTTATTTTAAGTACTATCCATATGACACACAATCTTTATCTCTAGCCCTAATCTCTTCCCGAGTTATATATGGACTTCTATATCCAGCTCTCTTTTCCACATACCCCCTTGGATGCAAAATACATAACTCGAATTAAGTATATCTAAAATAGTAAATTACCACTCCTGCCTAATCTCCTGTTCTTCCCATCAATATCAGCATTCCTACAGGTTGGTAACACCAAAAATGTAAATGACCCTTGATCTATCTCTATTCCTCATTATATAGATTCAATCTTGCAGCAAATCCTGTTATCTCTGGTTCCAAAATATAGCCTGTATCAAAACAATTCTCACCATTTCAACTGAAAAACACTACACCAGGCCTCTATCACATTGACTTCTACAACTTTATAACTAGTATCCTTTCCAGTTTTTTACAACCACATTTTGTTTTTCGCACAGAAGCCAGATAACTTTCAGAAATGTGTCTTCTATTGTGTCAGTGCCCTGCTTAAATCTCTTCATTAGTATATAAATTAGTATTCAATTTTATTGAATTCCTAACATTCATCATGATCAACAGAACCAATCATTATCATGTGTCTGCTTTCCTGTAATGTGTTATCCTGTAGCATTCTCTCCCTTGATCACAGTGTTCCAATCATATTAGCTTTCCTCCACCCCCTTTAGTTTCCAAGCAGCTTATTTTCACATTTTTGATATCTAATGTTTATTGGGTGCTAAATATATCTAGACACTGCTCAAAACACTTTACGTGATTTAATGAATTTAACCCTCATAGTAACCTAATAAAGAAGCTACTATTTTAATTTTTTAAAATTTATTTTAATCCTCACCTGAGGATATTTTTACATTGATTTCTAGATGGAATGGAGGGGAGGGAGAAGGGGGAAAAAGAGAAAAATCAACATGAGAGAGACACATAGATTGGTTTCCTCCAGCAAGAGCCCCTACTGGGGCTGGGGAACTACAACTGAGGTATATGCCCTTGACTGGGAATTGAACACATGACCCTTCGGTCCTCAGGTCAACACTCTAATGACAGCAAAATCTGCCAGGGTTAATGTTGTTACTATTTTTAGCAACATTTTATGTGAAATCTATTTTGAGGGCTGGAGGTCACAAAATCTATATATATAAAAGCCTAAGCCTGCAACCAGTAGCTATGATGCACACTGACCATCAGGGGGCAGACGTTCAATGCACAGTCATGGAAACATGGAACAGACTAATGAATCTCAGAGGGAAGGAGACCGGGGGAGGGCTGGAAGAGATTAACCAAAGATCTTATATGCATTCTAGAGGCCTAGTGCATGGATTCATGCACTGGTGGGGTCCCTTGGCCTGGCCTACGGGTACTGGGCTGAAACCAGCAGTCAGACATTCCCTGAGGGGTCCCAGATTGCAAGAGGGAACAGGCCAGGCCGAGGGACCCCACCAGTGCACGAATCCGTGCACCAGGCCTATAGTTGGTAAATAACAATCTAAATTGAAAATTTGGGTATTATTTTGAAGAGTCTGAACTCTTCATTTCTACTGTAAGCTATATTTAATTTTGTAGTTATTTTTTTTAGAACTTTGCAGTTCTCTACTTTGCATTTTGCAATTTTAGTGATTTTTATTCTTAATACTAGAGGCCCAGTGCACAAAATTCATGCACTGGAGGGGGCGTCCCTCAGCCCAGCCTGCACCCTCTCATAGTCCAGGACCCCTCAGGGGAAATCCCTCTCACAATCTGGGACCCCTCGCTCCTTACTGTCCACCTGCTCACTGCTCCTTACATCTCAGCTCACTGCTCCTTCGAACTGCCATGGAGGCAGGAGAGGGTCCTGCCATTGCCACTACGCTTACCAGCCGTGAGCCCTATCTTTCTGTGTAGTTGTCTGTGGGCCAACTGCTCTCTTCCTTCTCACTTAGGGCGAGCAGCATGTGAGGGCAGAGTGCACTATTGTGGAACGCAGAGGGCTGCCCAGAGCTGAGGGGAGTGTCTGAGCCCATGGGATGAGAGGTGGACACAGAGGACGCTATCTCACCCAATTGTGGGGCGGGCTGGCCTTCAACTGCCTGACCCCACCCAGGGAAGAACCGAGCAGGGTGTCCGCCTCTCCATTCTCCATCCTTTCATCCATGACACCTGTCATCTTTGCCAGGCCTCCCCCAAAGTGAGTTCAGCTCAATCCCTGAATGTAAAAGGGCATGGGGGGCCTCCACTCCAGTGCCCCCTGAATCCCAGCGACAGGACCTGGTCGACAGGACCTGATCTCAGGACAGTGGCCACAGCTGCAGAACATAGATCTGTTTTAAGAAAAGTTGGGAATACAGACTTTCATATGAGCCCCTATTCCAAAAGGTGGAAGTTTATTCACATTGTGGCAAAGACACCTTCAAGAGTAATATAAGTGGATAAAGTCAGGGCCAAATTGGGCCATTTCCTCATCCAATCTCTCTGAGGTGCATGGGCAGAACCAAGTCTCAGCTCTTCGCAGGACACTTCCGGGGATTTTTTAAGCCTAAAGGACAGTAGTCTGTCTCCATTCTTGTTCTTTGGGATTTTTTCATCATCGAATAAAAGGATACATACATTGGGGCAATCCTCTTGAGATACAATATTCCAGTTGCACCCATGTGATGACGACAGTGCCCCTCAGAGGGAGGGAGCTGACAGATGGGGAGCAGGGAATTCTGAAAACTAAAATGATGACAGAGATGCTAAGCCTTTCCTTCACGTGTCTGACACCCCTCCTCAGGCGGCCTGCAGGCCGGGCATCTGCTGGACCTTTATCACTTGATGTCCTGGCAGGCTGCCCTGGGCACTGCTAGGCAGTGTGCAGGGCTGCCTGGGCCTGGGGGGAGTTGACCCCCCACCCCCAGCCCCAGCCACTCCTGGTACAGCTCCTACACATGGGTGCTGGTCTCCGGGGAGGGGGACCAAGTGGTCCGCCTTCTGCCCACCCACCAGTCACTGCTGCCACGGATTCATTGGAGCCTGAGGGGCCTGGTTCAATGGATCCATCCCCTGATCAATGGAGCCTGAGGGCCAGGGGATGGACTGGTCGTCCGTTTGGTCATTATGGACCCTGGGTTTTTATATATTAGGATATTATATTAAAGGTATTCTGGTTTTGTTCTTGTTCTTCAAGATTGTCTAAACTCTTTGGCCCTCTAAATTTCCATGAAAATTTGAAAATCCATTTATCAGATTTGACCAAAACTTCTCAAATTTTGACTGGGATTGGAGTAAATCTGTTGATTAATCCAGAGAAATTGAAATATTTATTATATCGAGTCTTCCAGAACATGAGCATGCTATATTCCTGTTCCATTCATTTGGGTCTTATAATATTTCTTTCATAAATATTTTATAAATCTTCAGTACAGAAATTGTGCATATTTTTTTTATTTTTTATTTTTAAGGTATTACATATAGTATTACACGTGTCTCCTTTTTCCCTCATTAACTCCCCCCAGCCACCCCCATCCCCTGGCATATGCCCTCACCCCTCTAGTGTCTGTGTCCATTGGTTATGCTTATATGCATGCATACAAGTCCTTTGGTTGATCTCTTACCCACCTCCTCAATCCCATGCCTTCCCACTGAAGTTTGACAGTCTGTTTGATGCTTTTCTGTCCCTGTATCTATTTTTTGTTCATCAGTTCATGATGTTCATTATATTCCACAAAAGAGTGAGATCATGCAATATTTATCTTTCTCCAACTGGTTTATTTTGCTTAGCATAATGCTTTCCAGGTCCATCCATACTGCTGCAAATGGTAAGAGTTCTTTCTTTTTTACAGCAGTGTAGTATTCCATTGTGTAGATGTACCACAGCATTTTAATCCATTAGATGTAGTTGTAAGCATTTAATAATTTTGATGCTATATTTTTAAACTTTCAATTTCCAGTTATTTATTATTGGTCTATAGACGGACAATTAATTTTTGTATGTTTATTATATAATCAACGATATTGCTAAATTCACTTATTCAAATGAAATTGATCTTTCTTTCTTTTCTTTCTCTCTTTATAATTTATTTATTCCTGACAATAAATATGAGGTTTATATATGGCAGTCTGTACAGCTATAATGCCTCTCTTCAAGAGAAAGGGAGAGAGACAGAGAAACAGAGAGTTTGAGATTGAGAAAGTGAGTTATAGGCACTTACTTTCCTCAGGAATCTTTCTGGAATAGTGAATGAACTCAGTGCTATTTTCATGTTTGTCTTCTCTAAAGTCATTTATTTGCATTTCAAAGAGTAGTTGAATAGGGGAATGGAAATTTAATCTCAATTCCAGGTTTAGAAGTAAGAAGGAGAATGAGGAAAGCTGAGCTCTTTGAATAAAATTAAGTGATAAAGAAGTTTACAAGTTTTTCTATCTTTAAAATCCAAACATTATTCAAATTTTTTTTATTAGAGCAGAAAAACAAGTTTCTAGGATGAAGCCAAAGATAGTAATAAAAGGACACATTTTTCTTAATAACATCCCATATTAAGTATTTATGTTAATAGGATTAGTAACAATCCTAAAATCAAGGCCAGTTGTTTCCAACCTATGTCCACACTTTTAAAAAATCACTGAGATACTTTTAAAAAATATATAATTCTCTGGGAGAGTGGAGCCTGTTCATGTATGGTTTTTAGATGTCCCCCAAGTGATTAAAACCATGACACTACACAATACATATAAATATTTAATTATTCTTTTATATAGCAGAAATAAAGTCTAGCAATCATATGCACATGCAACTTCACTATTAGTGGAAAGAATGAAAGTAAATAAATACACCATTGGTTCAGGATAGGATTGTGTGTGTGTGTGTGTGTGTGTGTGTGTGTGTGTGTGTGTGTGATATTAGAGGCCCAATGCACAAAACTTATGCAAGAGTAGGCCTTCGCAGCCCTGGCTTCCTCTGGAAGGTCCTCCAGAAGGTCGTTCCACTACTCAGCCGTTTGGTCGATTTGCATATTACACTTTTATTATTATAGAAGATACATATAGAATAGTTCTTTACATTTGCAGATAGACATTTATGGCTTTTTAAGACCAAAGCACACTGATACTTTATGCAGATTTATTACTGTTGAACACAAATGTCAAGGTACTTCTGATATTTATTAGAAAATAAAACAAAACAATGAAGCCATTTCTTCGTATCTTAAAAAACATAATTTCTGTGAATTTTGCTTAGATAATTGTAAAAAGCAAAGAAAGGTACTTCTCAAATGGAAAGAGGTTCTTTCTTTTCTATTTAACTAAATGTCAGAGAAAACATTAAATGGTTTGAAATGGGACTAAATTGTTATTTGAATGAAATATGTGCATGAAACAGGTTTTGTTGTGTGTGTTTTTAAACACATAAAATCTAAGGAGCAATTTCTTTTCATCCTCATATGCAGTGCTATCTGCTTAAATAGTTAAAAAGTCAAAATGTGAGAAAAAAAGGTCAATAAAACTAGCTATCAAGATATTCAAAATTTACTGTGATCTCTGCAACCAAGTATGTAAGAGACAATAGAATTTTCTTATATAAATGGTAAACCAAAAGAGAAATCAAGGATTTCTTTTACCCCCATGAACTATAATTTAAAACAGCATGGGTTTTTTGATAGAATTTCTTAATCTAAAACTACCCAAAAAGAATGATATAACGATATCTGTCAAGCTATTGATGCTGTGTGACTTTGCCCCAGTAGTCTTTGAGAGATTTTGTAAAGCAATGCAGCTTTCTTGCCTAGCAGCAGGATTTTCTAAACCTATGTCAATTCCTATTTAGTCTATGGAAAATATTGTTTCAGAGAACTCTGGGACCAGATGATTTTATAAGATTAGATTGCTTAGAATCGAAAAGGAAACATTCAATCATCTTTATCCTTAATAATATTTAGTAACAGTGTAATAAGTAAACATCTTTATGATACAAAGCTACAAAAGTGTTACCATTCTAATTTATAACCTGATGAGATATTAGAAAAAATTTATTTTCTAAAATATTTCTCTGAAATTCTTTCCAAAAGTTCAGATTCATTAAACTATGAAAGTAAAGATTACCACTTAACCACACTGGCCAGGATAAGAATAAATTTGAATGATGTTTAATTCATGCCTTCACTGGTATTACTTCTTTGCTTTAATTTTAATTTTTGTTAAATATGTATTTTTATACTTTTCAGGTATTTTTAAAAGCATTATATACAAAAATTATACATAAAAATAAATCATTTTTGAATATCTTTAATATACTCTCAGATATCTTATAATAAATAAGATATTTATTGCCTCTGTTTTTCTAGTCTAATATTTTATACGATATTATAAATAACTTTTTTCCTTTAGTACTATTTATTGAGGGCTTCTTTGTGTTGGGCAAACGTGTGGTGGGTTCTTTTGGAAAGGTATAAATATTAATCTAGTAGGAGAGGCAACCATTTCAGGTCATGATCTGGCTACCGTCATGTATTGGTGCTGAATGTGAATCTTATAATAGAACAGAATGCAAGAATAAAACATCTCAATACCATGAAAGGGGCATGACATATTTCAGTGTTACCTTCACAGTAGATTTTTAAAAAATCTTCTTTAAATTCTAGAATTCTATCCCCAACCTCAGTGCCTCCGACCCACCCAGATAATACTTAGGATGTCCTAGAAAAGACTAAGATAAAGGATAATGATAAGAAAAAGTCTATTTTCTCATTTTTGAATTTCAAAAGAGATTTTCAGAGTTGGAACTTCCAGTATAGCAAAATGAGAAGCACAGCAAAATCTCTCTAAAAAACAATTATAAAATTGGACAAAATAATCAATAACAATTTCAGTGCACTGGAGATTGATTGAAGGTTTACAATGTGCTAAAAATCTACTAAACATCTGAACAGTGAGGACCTGCAGCATTCTTGCCTGAATCCCCACCCCCCACACCCCTCAACACACACACACACACACACACACACACACACACACACACACACACACACAGAGAGAGAGAGAGAGAGAGAGAGAGAGAGAGAGAGAGAGAGTTTGGTGAGATAAGCCAGAAAAACCAGCACCTTTTGCTGCTAGTGAAGTTTACTCAGTTTGTATTGGAGAAGGAAACACCTGTGTAGTTGAAACAACAGTAATCTCAGAAGCTAGTGAACAGAGATTATCAGTGACTCAGCTAGTTTTGGATTTTAATCCTGACAATGATGTTTAACAGGGAGATCTTCAGGAATGAGAAACCCATAGAGGGCTATGAAAGGCTATCTGTACATCACTGGCTTACTGTGACCCTGGCTAAATGTGTAGTGGAGATGCAAGAGGATAATGCACACAAAAAAAGCTGGGGAAGACTTGAAAACTGCCTGAACCTTGAATGCACTCCTCAACCCATACACTGATTCATTGGAGTAATAGAATAGTCCTAATTTGGACTGTGGTGTTGAACAAATCTAAAAATTTACTAAAAACCATTTAATTGCACATTTATGATAGGTACATTTTATGGTATATAAGTAATACTTTATTAAAGCTATAAAATGTGGGGAGGGATACTCAACACATTTTATTTTGCAGAGAACTGGGAATTGATTGAAGGTTTACAATATTCTTGAAAATCTACTAAACTTCTGAAGTTCTAGCTGAGTATTTTCAGAAATAATACTGTCCTATGAAATGTTCTGAGCATCACAAACTTAGCTTTTGAGGTTTTGAGGTGTCTGTCTATAGGATGGGGCAGAAAAGGAGAGATGGAAATGCAAGTGATCTAGGTCTTGTTGGAAATCCTTGGGAAGAGACTCTTTATCCTACTTATTTACAGGCTAACTGGCAGATTGTGGGTAGGTGGGGAAATAAAGAGAATGGGAGAAAATAATCTAAAGGTACTTGTTTTCTCTTTCTCTCAGAAGAATCAGTAAAGCAAACAAGCAAATCCCCTAAATTCCCCTGGAATAATATGCTGATAAAGAAGCTTGTAACATGGATATGGGGTTATCAGTTTGAAGAGAGGCTTGAAAGTCCCCACAAACTCCAGGACTATATGGGCTGCATACAAGTAAGGCCATGGATGCCAGGAGAGGAAGATGCCACACAAATAAACCATCAGAATGAGTTGTAACAGCAAACGCCATCAAATATGCCAGTAAGAACAATGGACTATAAAGAACTTAGGCTCTTTCCCCAGTGACTTGGCCATTTATAATCTTCCCCATTGAATTAAGCATTTAGGTGAAAAGTAAGTTCTGAAATATGAAAAGTCAACTATCTTGTAGAGCTGACTCTGAGATCAGAGATTCATACCTTCTACATATATTAAAATATACATAGGATGCTTTTCAAGGACACATGTAAGTATAGCAAGACTGTACAGTGAGTTAAAATATATTTATGACTCGCCATCAACCTCAGATTGCATGAAAAAATTACTGAGTATCATTGTAATATTCACTATCAAGAAATAGTTATTACAATCTTCCCTTTCACATAAATGTGTCAAGTGTCAAATATATAAAATTATTATTATTTTTTTTTATGTTCAGGATGCTGAAGGGCACCAAAGTGTAAGTTAGAAGAACTAGATTCCATTTCACATTTTACTACTAACAAAGCCTGAAAAATAATTCAAAATTTCTGGGTAAATGCTTTCTTACTTTTATATATGAGACAAGAAGCAAGATGATCTATAAGTCTCTTTCAATAATGGAATTTTATGACCATAATATAGGTTATATGCTGCTTCCAATACTTGGTGCAGCAAAATTGAACATTAATTAGTCAATTAATGAAATCAGTCAATATTGTCAGAGGTAACTGAAGTAACACTGACAAATATGTAGCTTAAATAGAATGAGCTGTTATTTATATTGAATTTATTATCTGAATTAAATTTTATTAAATATATTAAGAAATAAGAATATTTTGTGACATGATTCATAATAGTTTAGACAGGGGATGAGATTTTGAATGCAGAAGAAATTTTCATTTCTCTGAATGAAAATTCACAGGCAACAATATTGTCAATAGTTAAATCCTTTCTAAAAATATTGTACATGAACACTTAGACTGATATTAGATATATATATATATATATATATTTAAACTATACGAGACCCTTTTTCAAACAAACACAAAAATTATGTTCAACAATTGCCAAAGAAAGAAAGAAGGAATTATAGACAGAGGTTATAAATGTGGGCAGAAGCTACTGAGGCCACAGCCACCTTTATTATGTTACAAACAATGAAAAACAAATGGAGTAAATCTAATGAGGAGACAATTGGATTACTAGGGGAAAGCTTCTGAAAACCCAGTGATTAAGCCAGGTAAAAAATAAAGTGCTACTCTTGTACTTACTGAGACATGAAAAGGCAATTATGCAAAAAGACACTTAAAAGCTATGCTGCTAAGAATGAAGTCCTAATCTTTCTTAATACCCCTTTCTTTCAAGTACCACTTTTCCAATATTTTCTTCATTTTAAATTCTCTTCAAAAATATCCCTCCTGTTCACTATCATGTCACATTTAGCGAATCTATTTTTCTGTCTATTGTCAAACTTAAATAATACTCCCTTCACTGCTCTAAGACTCATGCATGGTTTTTCTTACTATCGTGAAATTTTTACATATCCTTTCACCATTCTTCCCCATACATGTATAGGATTTTAGGAACCCAGATAATAGGAATGGATTTTGTTTATTTTACATTTAACATTCTTATGGAATTTTGGAGAACAACAAATAAGGACATTTAGGATTCAATTTTATGTCTTACACCTTATTCATCTCTAGTAGCTATCACCTATCCTCCGGTCTGTCATAAAACATGCACAACTTTAGTATATAACAACTGGCAAGAATAAAGGTAACCAAATTAACATTGCCATAGATGGAACCAAAGGAAATAAATGAAATAGAAATATATGGGTGACCATTTGAGGTCACCTTAAATGGTAATATCTAAGAGCATGCATAGTCTACTAATTTGAGAGGCCAACACAAAACATAAATAGAAGGAAACATAGGCTCATAGAGGAGAATCAGTTTTAGCAATGAAGCTGTATAGCTGGTAGTACACATTATTTTTGAAATAATAAACTCAATGATTTATTATTTAAGATTTTATTAGAATGTTAAATAATTTTTGTAATATATATATACACACACACACACAGAAGAGGGGGTTGTGAAGGCATGTGCTGGGGGGTAGGGGCGGCCAGGGAGTGGTCAATGGGGGAAAAAGGAGACTTATATAATACTTTAAACAATAAAGAATTTAAGTTAAAAAAAGAAAAAATATATATTGAATGTAAACTTTCCTTCACTTTTATATATGTCTAAAATACTATTTCCATAAAGAATATGTGTATAATCACACTATGCATATCTATAATAATAAAAGCATAATATGCTAATTAGACTGGACATCCTTCTGAACCAAGCGGGGCTGCAGCCCTGGGATGGAGGCAGCTGTCTTGGCTGTGAGGGACAGATCCAGACAGCGTGGCTGCAGATTTCATGCACCAGGCCTCTGGTATATTATATTATACATAGGTATAATATGTATACAAAATTCTTGATGGATACTTTTCATTAACTTTTGCCCTTGAGTCTTGCCTACTTGGTTGATCAATTCACTGTCTTTAGAAGCTTTGATTTTCCTTATTTGTTAAAGGATGTCTATCTGGTTTAATAATATTTTTGAATGTAACTTTTCAAAAAAATTGTGTTTATGATTATTGAGTTTAATTAGGAAAAACCCGTTATTTTTTAAAAATGAAATAACATGTATTATTATCAAACTTTTTGAAAAATAGTTTACCCAAATATCCCTTATGGTAAACAAACTCATAGATGATAAATAATGAACACTTTATTTTAGGAAACTATTTTAAATGTCCAGTTGTTTGTTTTTTTAATAAAATATTTTGGGGCATAGTTATTTTATTTAGCCTCCAGAACTATGAGAAATAAATTTCTGTTGTTTACAAGATACCCAGTTTATGGTACTGTTATAGGAGCTCAAATAAGACATTTTCTAATAGATTTACTAAATGCATTTAGAGATATTTAAAAATGTTAGTAAGCAAATGCAAGCTTATTATCTAATATTTTACTTTTCATAAACTAAAATTATTATATTTTTCTAAAAAATTTTCTGGCCATAAATCTTTTACATTGATCATTGTGTATTTCATAACCAATGTTATATAATATAGATTAATCTAGTTTGCTATCATATAACTATACAGTATTTGTGTGAAAAATTCTCCAATCCACACTTGCATATCTTCTTTCTATATACCTTATAAAAGGAGTAAATATTATTAAAAATTAAAAATAGAAATTTTATTGAAAATACATTGAATTAAGAGAATAATTTCAAGAGAAGTAAAATTGAATTAAAATATCTGTCAGTGGATTTGTTTTGAACAATGTTGGATGTGTTTTTCCTATAAACAATGAGATTTGATGAGCTATTTTTTAGTAGGTTAGTGTACTTTCTGTCTTTTTATTACAGAAAAGGGTGTTGGGTTTTGTCAAATACTTACTATAATCAATTTTGACCAGTATGTAAACATTTTTAGTAGATAGTTCTCCATTTTATTCAGAATTTTCACACCTTTGTCTATACTTATAGTAGAGTCAGTATAATAAGGTGGCTGAGAAAAAGGTCTCTGAGTCAGATCACCTTGTTTGAACCCTTGCTTTTCTACTTACCTGGCTATGATTATGAGCTGATAGTTATTCCCATGTGACACAGTCTCGCAACTAATAGTAATGACAATAACTATCTCAAAAAGATATGTAAGTATTATACAGATTAATTCATGTATAATGGTTAGCTCAAGCCTCAGATACAGTAAGAATACAAAAAATTCTAGGAATGATTAATTATTTAAATGAACTCAATTTTGTTTTTGGTTCTTTTAATCTTTTTTTAAAATATGTTTTATTGATTTTTTACAGAGAGGAAGGGAGAGGGATAGAGAGGTAGAAACATCAATCAGCTGCCTCCTGCACATTCCCCACTGGGTATGTGCCCACAACCAAGGTACATGCCCTTGACCGGAATCGAACCTGGGACCCTTGAGTCCACAGGCCCACGCTCTATCCACTTAGCCAAACCTGCCAGGGCACTTCTTTTAATCTTTTCTTTAAGTTATTTCTATTGATGTTTAGTTACTGGGAAAATTCAGTTTCTTTTCTTTCTTTCTTTTTTTTTTTTAGAAGTAGGGATTCTTTTTTTTTTATTCTCTAAAGTTTTACATATGTCTCCTTTTTCTCCGATCAACCCTCCCCGCCCCTCCAGCTATTCCCAAACCGGGGAAGCCACTACCACCCCAGTGTCTATGTGTATTGGTTATGCTAATCTGCATGCATACAAGTCCTTTGGTTGCTCTCTAACCTCCCCTCTCCCCTACCATTTGTCTCTGGAGCTATTCTTGTTCATCAAATTATGTTGATCATTATAACCCACATATGAGTGAGATCATGTGATATTTATCTTTCTCCAACTGGCTTATTTCATTTAGCATAATGCTCTCCAGTTCTATCCATGCTGTTGCAAATGGTAAAAGTTCCTTCTTTTTTATATCAGCATAGTATTCCATTGTGTAGATGTACCACAGCTTTTTAATCCACTCATCTGCTGATGGGCTCTTAGGTTGTTTCCAAACCTTAGTTATTGTAAATTGTGCTGCTATGAACATAGGGTGCATATATCCTTTCTGATTGGTGTTTCTGATTTCTTGGGTTATATTCCTAGAAGTGGGGTTACTGGGTCAAATGGGAGTTCCATTTTTAACTTTGAGGAAACTCCATACTGTCTTCCACAGTGGCTGCACCAGTCTGCATTCCCACCAGCAGTGCACGAGGGTTCCTTTTTCTCCACATCCTCGCCAGCACTTGTCATTTGTTGATTTCTTGATGACAGCCATTCTGACAGGGGTGGGATGGTATCTCATTATTGTTTTGATTTGCATCTCTCGGATGATTAGTGACTTTGAGCATGTTTTCACAAGTCTCTTGGCCTTCTGTATGTCCTCTTTCGAAAAGTGTCTATTTAGAACCTTTGCCCATTTTTTGATTGGATTGTTTATCTTCCTTTGTTAAGTTGTATGAATTCTCTGTAAATTTTGGAAATTAAACTCTTATCTGAAATATCATTGGCAAATATGTTCTCCCACACAGTGGGCTTTCTTGTTGTTTTGTTGATGGTTTATTTTGCTGTGCAGAGCTTTTTATTTTAATGTAGTCCCATTTGTTTACTTTCTCCTTAGTCTCCATTGCCCTAGGAGGTGTGTGGGTAAAGATATTGCTATGACACATGTCTGCTGTTTTGCTGCCTATGGAGTCTTGTAGGATGTTTATGGTTTCCCATCTTACATTTAAGTTCTTTAGTCATTTTGAGTTTGTTTTTATGTATGGTGTGGCTTTTTATAAAGACACTAGAGGTCCAGTGAATAAACCCTGGGTCATAATGACAGGCAGGCAGGCAGGCGAGCGGTTGGGAGCCAGCAGTCCTGGTGAGATCGGGCCTAAAGGGCAGTCAGACATCCCTCTCACAATCCAGGACTGATGGCTCCCAACCTCTCGCCTGCCTGCCTGCCTGATTGCCCCTAACTGCTTCTGCCTGCCAGCCTGATCACCCCCTAACCACTCCCCTGCCAGCCGGATCAATGCCTAGCTGCTCCCCTGCTGGCCCATTTGCCCCCAACTGCCCTCCCCTGCTGGCCTGGTCACCCTCAACTGCCCTCCCCTGCAGTCCTGGTCCCCCAAACTGCCCTCCCCTGCAGGCCTGGTCACTTCTAACTGCCCTCCACGCAGGCCTGGTCCCCCCCAACTGCCCTCCCCTGCAGGCCTGGTCACCCCCAACTGCCCTCCCCTGCAGGCCTGGTCACCCACAACTGCCCGGTTGGTTGAGCCTTGGTCATTACTGGTCATTATGACCCAGGGTTTATTCACTGGACCTCTAGTGTCTTTATAAAAAGCCACAGAGAGCTCCCTTGCCTCTTCTACCATGTGACTTTATGATGAAAAGAATTGTTATAACTGCTGATTTTATAGTCACTACTTCAAAAATATAGCTTCTTTTCAGAATGTGTGGTATTTCTATGATTGTAGGTTAACATGTATATTTGGCAGAATGTTGTCACAAACACATACTTAACATATTACTTTAAATTTATCAGATGTCCAAGACTAAAGGGCAGGAAGAATATGGGGTAAAGAACAGAATGAAGAACATATGGAAAGTGGAATGTAGGAGGTTTAAAGTTGTATAATTAATGTCTAAGCACAAATAAAATATTCTGTAGCTATATTTTCATAATGTAGCATTTCTGATGTAAATAGTTTACCATAGTATATGTCAGATAACAGCAGGTCTGTGTGGAATGGAGTTACTCTTAGGTTTAAAATGAGGAATATCTCTTATAATGAAGGGCAGTGAGGGATACCTTATGTTCTTTGCTTTAGTAGTTCCATCTGTTTAGTTGTCAATTTCATTCAATGAAGCATGGTGATTTGTGAGGATTCTAGAATATGATAGACAAAATTCTTACAATATATGATAACTTCTAGATCACTGAATACAGAAAGAGTTAATGCAACAAGATAAGGACAAAGTGAAATAGACTAGAAATAAAAAATTCGAATTCAAATTCTGAGTTACTAAATCACACATCAATAATTATGCCAAATATTATTGAACTCAAAATTGACTGCTTAAGTTGTGGTGCCTAGTGCAAAATGAAAATATGTGGCTCCTTGTTCAAACCTATTAAGAATTCTAAGACAGCTGAAACCGGTTTGGCTCAGTGGATAGAGCGTCGGTCTGCGGACTGAAAGGTCCCAGGTTCGATTCCGGTCAAGGGCATGTACCTTGGTTGCGGGCACATCCCCAGTAGGGGGTGTGCAGGAGGCAGCTGGTCGATGTTTCTCTCTCATCGATGTTTCTAGCTCTCTATCCCTCTCCCTTCCTCTCTGTAAAAAATCAATAAAATATATTAAAAAAAAAAAAAAGAATTTTAAGACAGTGACACCAAAGTGTTAAACCAAGAGTGGGGGGCCCTTTTATACATGGGATCATGTGAGATTACACATATTCATGTCCACAAAGCCAGCTCTGACTGTAGTTCTGTACTTCAAATATGCCATTAAATCTAAGCTGTGATATCAAAACTAAGACATGTCATCAAATTTAAAACATCATTTATAGATAAAAAAAGTCAATGCTAATTATAAATTTAAATAAAAGAAGAACACGATTTATACAAATATTACATTGAATTTTACAAAGTATATCTTAAGTTTAATTGCATATGGTATTTAGCACCATTTGACCTCTGAAAGCTACACATTAAACTTACTATAAATCATAATTCTTGCAGGGCCGGCTGCTCCACATGCCTGCCACCGGAGTTCCCTCAGCCCTGCCGTGGGGTGGGTCCCAGCTGCTGCTCCACGCAGCTTCCACCAGGTTCCCTCAGCCCTGCGTGCTGCGGGAGCGGCTCCATGTGGCTTGATGTTGCATCCGTCTGCATAGGTGATGACATTGACTGTATAGTTAAGGCAGAAATTCCGGATGAAGACCAGTATCCTCAACTTTTTCAAATTACGAAATCAAATATGGTACATGGACCATGTGGAATACAAAATCTAAATAGTCCATGTGGTCAGACATCCCCCAAGGGGTCCCAGGTTGGAGAGGGTGCAGGCCTGGCTAAGGGACACCCCTCCCCCATGCACAAATTTTGTTCACCTGACCACTAGTACTATTATATTTACCTCACAGATTTATGAGATTTTAAATTGTATGATTCTATGAACATAATTTTAATGTAATATGTATTGAATAAAGGTTAGCAGTTATTGTGGTGTGCATTATTTTGTATTATTTTTGTGTTACTCATAGGCCATAAGGAATCACTGTACAGGGAATAATTAAAAGGGCCATCACCAGGAGACATGTGGATGGTGAAGAACGTGAAGGAAAGGGATCATCCTACCTAATAATAGACAAATATGCAAATTGACTGTACCTTCGCTATGCCTGTGATTGGCCAGGAGGCACGGGGGCGGGGGGCGGAACTCAGGGTGGCCGGGGTGGCTGATTGGGCCGGCGGGAGGCTGAGCTCGCGTCGCCAGCGGCGGCTCGAGCTCAGCGTCTGTGCCTTGGTTGTGCTGCGGCACAGAAGGGGCCTCTGGGGCAGCGAGCTCACGTCCCACCGCGGACCATCAAAAGAGGGGGAGCTGGGTGTCTGTCCGCTCAGGCACCAGGCCTTTCAGAAGCCTCCACCACACTAGAGGCTTCTGAAAGGCCTGTTGCACCAGCGATCAAAAGCAAAAGCATGGGAGCTGGGTGCCTGTCCGCTCAGGCACCAGACCTTTCAGAAGCCTTCGCCGTGCCAGAGGCTTCTGAAAGGCCTGGTGCACCAGCAGACAGATACCCAGCTCCCCTGCGATCAAAAGCAAAAGCGTGGGAGCTGGGTTCCTGTCCACTCAGGCACCAGGCCTTTCAGAAGCCTCCGCCGTGCCAGAGGCTTCTGAAAGGCCTGGTGCACCAGCAGACAGGCACCCAGCTCCCCCATGATCGAAAGCGAAAGCGTGTAGGGGACCCTACACGTGCATGATTCAATCATGCACTGTGCCTCTAGTTAGTAATGCATTTCATGGAATAATACAGGTGGCTATCTAAGAATGTTACCTGGCTAAAATGTGTTTAGCCAAACTAAGAATTAGAGTCCATAATAAATTTTCTTCAAGAATTTAATGTTTTCTGTAGAGAGTTCTAAAATGCAAGTAGTGCTTAGGAGTTATAAAAGCAACCTATGTATAATGTTTTATATCTTCTTCCCCAGGGTAGCCTAACACTCTTTTCATCTTCAACCTTGTACCACTGCTTCCACCCCACCACTTCTTTTTTGAGTTAAAACTATTTGCACTGTTTGATTTCCCAACCTTTTTTCCTTTTATTTCTACCAATTTCCATCTTAAAATAATAGCCAATACCTTTCCAAAACAGACTTACCCTCTTGGGGGATGAAGTTAGGGGAATTTCATTATCCTTATTAGCTAGTCTCTATGATTTTAGTTTTTAGACACTTTTTAATCTTTATACATACGTCATTCCCACAATTGATTATTCTATACTTCAAGTTGGTCTCAACTTAAGGAGTACCTCCTCTTACCATTGATACTATTTTTAGCTTTTCTTATCTCAAGTAAATAAAGTAATGTTTCCCATTCAATAAATTTTTTGAGATAATTTTTCACTTTGCAAACTATAATTTTCAAAGAGGTGGATATCACCCCTGGGCAGTTTACCCAAGTATAGAAGCTGAGTGTTCCCTTCCCATCAGTGTAAGAATGTTTACTTATTAGGGGGCAGGACCAATAGTTCTACTATAGCAAAGACACATGCACGTGACTCTGTTTAAATGGAGTTTATCAGTGTCATGGTATATCTGAACATGAACAAGACCTTTGTTTTAGTTATTTATTACTCAGTAACAAATCCCATGAAAACTTAGTTCACAATAAAAATTATGATTTGTCTTTAGATTGAGCTCAGGGTGTAGTTCTACTTTAGTGACTCACATGAGTGCAATGAGATAAACACCTGGAGCGGGAGACACCTCTAACTGGCTGAAGCCTCTAATGGGTTGGATATTTGGTATACATTTTTTATTTTTACTTACATAACTGGTGTCTCGGTACTCCTTTCACTGTCATCATACACTATTTTAATTTTCAGTTAAAAATTAAAGCTTGACACTGTCAATATAGTCTGAAAGCTTGACACTGTCGATATAGTCTTATTTCTTCTATGGACAGCCAGCAGGATGCTCCAATCCTCTCAGTGACTGGTTCTGAGTTGGTTAGGCTTGCTTCCACCATATTTGATTTTTTTTTCAGAGAAATCACCTTCCAGACTAGATCAATAGGGTGAGGAAATAGATGAAATCCTTTGATGAAGGAAAAGCATGTGGGTACTAAGGGACATGAATGTATGGCAGTATCTTGGACACAAGCTACTATGACGCTTAGATTCAGTGACCAAAATCTTTTCTTTCTCCCTGTGTGCTTTCCTTCCTTCCATAAACATATATTGAGCATCCACTGTGTACAGCAAAATACACTTGGCACAGCTCATCACTTTCTTTTTATTTATAACTAGAGGCCTGGTGCATAAAAAAGTGCACTGGGAGGGGGTCCCTCAGCTTGGCCTGTGCCCTCTCGCAGTCCAGGAGCCCAGCTTCTGGCGCACTGACCACCAGGGGGCAGCTCCTGCGTTGAGTGCCTGCCCCTTGGTGGTCAGTGTGCATCATAGCGCCAGTTGTTCCTGTTCCACTGTTTCGTTGATTTGCATATTAGCCTTTTATTATATAGGATGATACTTGAACTACATTATACACTAAATATTTTTTATATTTTCCATGTCATTAACTATTTCCAATTTCTGTTAGAAAGTACTATGTTTCTCTATGTATACTTTAATACAACAAAAAAAGAAGAAATTACATCACATTGCCAAAAGTGATTTATTGAATGTGAAACATTACTTTATTTACTTGAATCTGATGTAAGCATTATAAACCTTCAAATAACTTCTTTTGTATTTAGTTTCTTACCTAGCATAATGTTGAATTTATTTCTATCAAATCAGTAATTCAAAAAAAGAATGTATGTTATAAAATCAGATAACAGGCACCTTGGATTTTTGCTTTTTTTCCATGAGTATTTATTATTGAGAGAATATGCTTTTGAATTTTGAAATACAAAGAAATTCTACTTCAGAGATAAATAGGAAATTCAAGGGTAGTTTTTACCATCATATCATTGTTAACAAATTGCATGTACATCTATGGGAACCCTGAGAATTTTGTGAGAATCACATCATGATTCTAAGTCACCTTGAAAATATATTGAGCTGTGTTAAAAGAAAAGAAGGCTAATAACATATTATGTCTATACTAAAATGTTTGCTCCTCTAATAATAGGTACCAGTATTTTCTGTCAGCTCTTCCGGAAATTCTTGTTTTATTCCCTCATTTTTATCCCTTTGATATCCTGCTACATATAACTCACAAGGTGTTCTGACACATCAGCAAAAATATTCAAACAGTGGAAATGTTAATGCAAGCAGTGAAGAAGGTTTGATTGTTTTCTTCTCAAAACTCCAGGATTGAATATGAGGTTTACTAGTACAAGATGTGGTTATAATTCTTCCTTTCATAAAAGCTTTCAAAAATAAAAAGGTATATTTTCCTTTGACCTGAAAAGGAAAAGTAGGAAAGGGTTTATCTTCTTCAACAGACTTTTTTTTTCCCCTCAGAGAAATTAACATAGCTGTAGATTTGCTTCAGTTGAATAACCTGCTTTTAATGCATAAAATCAGACATAAAAGGTATTAGGCACTTACATTTAGTGAGGTGAAAAGGTTTGAGATGCCTTAGATTCTTCTAAAGGGACATATTGAGGTATATTTGTAATTACTGTGGTTGAGTGTATAAACTAAATTTTTAGTCATATTTCCACAGCTTAACATCATATATTTACAATATTTAGGTTCAGGTTCAAAAGTAAAATGTAAAAATTTGTAACCCTGATTTAAAGAAATAAAACATTGATTGGAAAAATGCCTATTAAAATTACTTTTCTGGCTGCTACAAAAGGTTATATGGAAAATTATCTTTTATTTTGCCTATATATAATTTCTAATTTTTCAACTAGAATATGTTGTACTTATTAAACTTCTAGTACATACATAGGATTTAGTTGAGGATATAAGATCCACAGGTAGAATAAATAATCATGCTAATCATAAATAATCACAGATTCTTATGACTATAGCTATGCAGGGTTTATCAATAGAGTGGAATTCAGAATATAAGTTTTCATTATATGTCTGGTTGGAAATTAGTAATATCTTTGAAGATAGGATTCTAAAAATGTATAAACATAAATGTATTAGAATATCTTAATAGAGGCTTACAGTTAAACACTTAGAATTTGGAGAAATCTAAAAAGATTGCTTGTCTCAATGTATTGTTCCTATTAGCTTGCCACCTGCTTGAACTAATTATTTATTACTTTATCTTGTGACCAAATGTACACACAACATTGAGGTATATGTGCTCTAACATATACTTCATATTTAATCATAGGTTAAGAGAAGAATCTGGGTAATATGACACCTTTTCTTAAAGCATCAATATTAATAAAAGACTGGAGAGGGTATACATCTAAATTAAAGTTATGATTGCCAGATTTAGTAAAATAAGACTCACAGTTAAATTTTAATTTCAGATAAACAATGAATATTTTTTAGCTGCTACCCATTGCTTCCCTGGCTACAAGCTTCATGGAGTCCCTTATATGTGAGGTCGAAGGGAGGAGAGGGGAGAGGGAATGGCATGGGTGTGCTCCTTGGAGGGAAGCACCTTGGGACCTTTGTTTTCAGGAGTTTTAAAGGCTGAGTGTGTAGGGGAGGTCTTCGGGGTGAATCAATAGAGTATTCTTCAGCTTTATGAGATTCATTCTCTTAATTTGTCTGTCCTTGGGTGTGGTTGGCAAATGGCACTTCATTGGGTTTCTGTTATCTTTCTCCCTAAGGAGAGTGATTTAAGCTATTTACCCTCTGGTTGGGGAGGAGAAGTGCAAACCATTTACTCTTAAGTGTCCTCGGTTTCAGGAAGATAGAATTTACTAGGTGGCTGCAAACTGCTGTTTAACTATCTGTTTTAGTTTCCCCATTCCACTTGTCCTGGAAATTTTTTAGCTTCTTACTATTCTATAACATTACCCCCTCTGAGCCTTCCACCCCTAAAATCTTTCAGGGTTGATGAGGGAGGATGGTCTGTCTTCAGTAGCTGCTTCCTGCTGATAATGGTTGTAATCCCTGCCTACCTTAGGGTATGGAAGTATCTCTCCCTGCTAGATTTAAGAAAGATGAGGGAAAGGGATTTGAGATTGGAATAGATAGGCTGTTGATTGATTCTTCTAAAGTAGGGATGGGCTGGAATTCCTGAAGTGTCATCATTTCAACATGAAGTCTCACTTTAGGAGGTGGTGATATAGATAGACCTATAGTGTGGAAAAAAATTAATCAGGCATTGAATAAGGAGTATCTATATGAAAACAGAAGAAAAAACAAAGGTTAATAAATATAGAAAATTATAAAACCAGTTTCTGAGTCTGTAGGATTGTCAGTCCAGTGGGCTTATGGTTTCTTTTGGTGGAATGAAAGCAAGCAGTGACAATTTGTCATCATCAGAAGCTCAGGTAAATTCTGTATGGTTTACATTGTGTCAACAGTTCTTCATAATTCCAAGTCAAGGGATAGGAGGAAAAATAAAACATTATCTTGAAGAGTTGACAACTTGAAGAATTTAGGAATCAGTTCAGTTTATAGGGGAAAAGAAAACTTTAAAAAAAAATCAACTGCACTAGAGTCCAATATTCACAACTGAGCATTGATTTCCATTGACACATAATTTTCCCTCCCTAAAATCATCCTCATTCTTGAAGAGACTCCATTAGGTCCACTTTTACTTTTTCCTGATTATTTCTATAAACACAATAAGAATAGTAATTGATTATATTGGTTTTTAAAAATCTGCTTTTGCTGGAATTTTATTCACAAATAATCTTTAGATTGAGCTTTATTTAGCTCCTCAGGTTATAGAAGCCAAGCCACTCAGTTACCATCCAGCTTTGCCTGCAATGCCTATAGGTTTGGATGGATTCCTCACAAAATGTCTTAAGGCTCTTTCCTTGCCATCTTTCAGAAAAGCAACCTTTGTTCCTTACCTGGAAAGATTGCCATTAACCATATGAATAAGCAAGGTACCAGGCCACTTTCACCAAGGGGCATTCATCAGCTTCAAATTTAATCTCAATTCCTTAAGTCTGTCTGGTGACATCCAGAGCCCTGGCATGTCTTTCTTGATCATGACATTCTATTAGGTAGGAAGTTAGACATGAGCAGCTGGGGTGGGGCCTGCCCTGGGGTTCTGGCAGGGGTTAGACCAACATTGCCTCTGGCAGGTTTAGAACCAGCAGGTCTGGAACCAGCCAGTTCTCGGTGTAGGCTCAGAGGCAAATGATGACATGACCTCAATGTGACTGTACTAGGGTCCTGGACTAATTATAATAAAATTTGCATTGCGGTTTTGACAGCCTCCCAACCCCTTGTTTTTTCTGTATGCATTATGGGTAAGGGCATGCACAGAAGAAATCTAGTTACACTAGTGACCCCATGCATGGATTCCTGAACATTGAAAGGAAATTAATTAGAAGGTGGCTGGCGGGGTGGGACTGAGCAAGATGGGCTGGATATGCCCTAGAACCAACCTCCCACAGTCCCTCCCTGGGGAGACTGTAGAGTGAGCGGGGTCCCTCAGGTAGGGGTATCCCTTGGCCTGGCCTGCGGGGATCAGGTCGAAACCAGCTCTATAGCATCCCCCGAGGGGTCTCAGAGTACGAGAGGGCACTCTGCAAAGTTGCTGTCATACAGGGTGTGGAATGCAAATGCAAGTGTGCAGTAAACCAGATTGGGGGCTGACAGTGCCCCAACAGCAACATAACACATGGCCGAAGGTGGCATCATGCAGCCCTACTAGGAATCGGGCTCTCTCCTCTCTGGTTTCGGGGTGCATCACCCTAGAACTGCTGCTGCCAAGTCATTGCAGCTCAGCAGCTCCTGCATTGAGCGTCTGCCTCCTGTGGGTCAGCGTGCATCATAGCGACTGGTCGGATGCTCGGACACTTAGCATATTAGCCTTTTATATATATATATATATATATATATATATATATATATATATATATATATATATATATTTAAAACATTTTTCTGTTAATCATCCCTGAATGCAAATGAAAGTCTCCACCCAAAATATCCCTCATTTAAACCATATAACACAGGAGTTCTGGGCCATTGTCTTTCTTGACTAGCCCACTCCTCACTTAGAGTGTATCTTCAATAAATCCCACTTTGCTTTACTTTCATTTTCGTAAACCTATAAATCTTTTCTGTGTCGACAAGAAGAATGGAGGACCATTCTGGTAACCCCAATCTGTAACACCCAAATATTGTGGAGCAGACACTAGGCATTCTTGCTGTGCCTTGCCTGAATTCTTCACCAACAGAATAAAATAGTTGTTGCTTCATTCCACCAAGCGTTCTAGCAATTAGCAACTTAGCAGTTGATAACTAGAATAGTATATAACTAAAAAGTTTAAAGTGTTAACTGTTGCTAATATAATAGCATGGATATTATTTTAAAAATGTTTTTATATTTTCAGAACTTGGAGCAGAAACATGGTTTAGAATAATTTAGTTTAAGCTGCTTAAAATTTAATGTACTTATGAATCACCACAAGATCTTGTAAAAATGCAACTTTTGATTCAGTAGATCAGAGGTGGGGAGGAATATTATATTTCTAATAAATTTTCAGATAATGCTTATGTTATGTTACTCGTCCATGGGCCAGCCTTCAAATTTCCTATTTCCACTTCCTTGGTTTTGAATTGAGAAAATTGAGATTTGAAGTTATTAAATATCTGCCTGAAATTAAAAGATAAATGGAAGCAAGCTATGTTGTGTTTCTAAGCAGAGCCCATGGCCACTGGTTGTGAGTTATCAAGGGGAAACTATAAATAGAGAAGAGCATTATTATTTGGTGATAACCCATAGGCCAGTCACTATGTTAAGTACTTATATACAAATAATCTGGCTTTTTTCTTCACTATAATACCTCAAGACAGATAATTTTATACTTACATTGATGAAGAGTAAGCTAAGACCCAGTGCTATCAAATGATCTATTGGAGGATATCGATGGAAAAGGGTTTAAATACAGGACTATTAGGTAATAAAGCTTTTATTCTTCCCATGGCATAAATCTTTTATGGGCACTGGAGGATGGATGCCTAATGGTAGCTATGCTGGATAAAAAGGGAAGCATTATAGAAAACCAAAATATGAAGAAAAATACAATTTAATGCTTTGTAACTCTCAGGAACTGTATTCATATTCATACAATCTTATATAATAAAGAACTAATATGCAAATGGTCCCCATGCCATCATGCTGTAATGGCTCAGACACTCAACACTGGGGAGAGAGGAATGGGGACCAGCCAGGCACAAATGAGCTCGCGAGAGAAGAATGGGGACCAGCCAGGCTGCAGCCTGGGAAAGGGACAAGCCACCTGCCCTGTAGTCCTGGGCACTTGCGGCTGTGGCCCGGGGAAAGCCGCCTGCCCACGGTGACCTGTGGCTGTGGCGAGCCCAGGCGAAGCTGGCCCGGGTCCTGGGTGCCTGCAGCCAGCCAGAGAGAGGGAATCCTGAGTCTTGGGTGCGGGGCAAGGCAGAGGCAGTTAGGGCCAATCAGACCAGCAGGGGAGCAGTTAGGGGTGATAAGACTGGTAGGAAATCAGTTAGGAGTGATCAGGCAGGCAGGCAGAATGGTTAGGGGAGATCAGGAAGGCAGGCAGGTGAGCAGTTAGGAGCCAGTGGTCCCAGATTGTGAGAGGCAGTTGGACATCCCCCGAGGGGTCCCAGATTAAGGAGGGTGCAGGCCAGGATGAGGGAACCCCCCACCCCATGTACAAATTTCATGCACCGAGCCTCTAGTAATAACATATAATCCGTGGCTGGGTAGCTCAATTGGTTAGAGCATCATCCTGATATGCCAAGGTTGTGGGTTTGAGCACTAGTCAGAGCAGTTATAAGAATCAACCAATGCATGTATTAACAAGTGGAACAACAATTCAATGTTTATCTCCTTTCCTTTCCCTCTAAAATCAATAAGTATACAGGGGAATTCTACCAAGCATTCAAAGAAGAACTAAAACCTATCCTCCTCAGACTATTCCAAAATATACAAGAGGAAGGCACACTTCCAAGTTCTTTCTATGAAGCCAGCATTACCCTAATGTCAAAACCAGATAAAGACACCACAAAAAAAGAGAACTACAGGCCAATATCCTTGATGAACATAGATGCTAAAATCCTCAACAAAATTCTAGCAAATCAGATTCAGCAATACATTAGAAAGATAATACATCATGACCAAGTGGGATTTATTCCGGGGATGCAAGGATGGTACAATATCTGCAAATCAATAAATGTGATACATAACATAAACAAACTGAGAGACAAAAATCATATAATCATATCAATTGATGCAGAAAAAGTATTTGACAAAATCCAACACCTTTTCTTGATAAAATCTCTCAGCAAAGTGGGAATAGAGGGATCATACCTGAATATAATAAAAGCCCAATATGGCAAACCTACAGCCAACATCATACTCAATGGGCAAAAACTAAACCCATTTCCCCTAAGAACAGGAATAAGACAAGGATGCCCGCTTTTACCACTCCTGTTCAACATAGTACTAGAATTACTAGCCATAGCAATCAGACAAGAAAAAGAAATAAAAGGCATCCAAATTGGAAAAGAAGAAGTAAAACTGTCCTTATTCGCAGATGAGATGATACTATACATAGAAAACCCCAAAGACTCCATCAAAAAACTACTAGACCTAATAAATGAATTTGGCAATGTAGTAGGATACAAAATTAATATTCAGAAATCTATGGCCTTTTTATACACCAATAACGAACTCACAGAAATAAAAATGAAAAAAAAAAATCCCATTTACCATTGCACCAAAAAAAAATTGATACCTAGGAATAAACTTAACTAAGGATGTAAAAGACCTGTACTCAGAAAACTATAGGATATTGAAAAAAGACATAGAGGAAGACATAAACAAATGGAAGGACATACCATGCTCATGGATTGGTAGAATCAACATCATTAAAATGTACATACTACCTAAAGCAAATCTATAGATTGAATGTAATACCTTTTAAAATGCCAATGGCATATTACAAAGATCTAGAACAAAATCTCCAAAACTTCATCTGGAATAAAAAAAGACAATGTATACCCACAGCTATCCTGAGAAAGAAGAACAAAGCTGGAGGGATCACAACACCAAACACTAAGCTATGTTACCAAGACATGGTTCTCAAAACTGGCACAAGAATAGACATATAGACCAATGGAACAGAATAGAGAACCCAGAAATTGACCCAAGCCATTATGCTAAATTAATATTTGACAAAGGAGGCAAGAGTATACAATGGAGCCAAAACAGTATCCTATCTAATAAAAGAGTAATATGCAAATTGAGCATACCTCCGCTACACCCACAAGCCACACCCACCAGCCAATCAGGAGTGAGTATGCAAATTAACCCAACCAAGATGGCTGCAGCCACAGAGAGAGCAGAGGCTTGGGTTTCCCCGGCAATGGAGGAAGCCAAACTTGCTGCCTGCCCTGGCCTGCCTTGGCCTCTGCTTAAGGCTACAAAGTTTCAAATATAGAAGATAAATAAATCCCAACAAAAATGGCGGCAGCCATGAAGCTGGAGAGAGCAGGAGGCTTGAGTTGCCCCCAGCAATGGAAGAAGCCAAGTTTCCGCAGCCCTAGACTGCCTTAGCCTCCACTTAAGGCTACAAAGTTTCAATTATAGAAGATAAATAAATCCCAACAAAAATGGCTGCGGCCATGGAGTGAGCAGGAAGCTTGGCTCCGCTCAAGGTTACAAAGTTTCAATTATAGAAGATAAATAAATCCCAGATATCAGGGCCTCCGTTTGGGTGGCTGGGGGTTGTGGCCAGCCTGCAAACCACCACAGGCCCCTCACCCAGGCCTCCCCACGCCCCAACAGAACCCCCACCCTGATCCGGGACACCCTTCAGGGCAAACCAGCTGGCCCCCACCCTGTGCACCAGGCCTCTATCCTATCTAATAAAAGAATAATATGCAAATTGACCATCACTCCAATACACAAGATGGCTGCCCCCATGTGGTCAAAGATGACTGCCTCCATGTGGACACAAGATGGCTGCCACAAGATCGCCATCAGGGGAGGGCAGTTGGAAGGGACCAGGTCTGCAAGGGAGGGCAGTTGTGGGCAATCAGGCCAGCAGGGGAGGGCATTTGCAAGGGACCAGGCCTGCAAGGGAGGGCAGTTGGGGTGATCAACTTGCAGGGGAGGGTAGTTAGGGGTGACCAGGCCAGCAGAGGAGGGAAGTTGGGGGCGGCCAGGCCTGCAGGGAAGGGCAGTTAGGGGGGACCCAGGCCTGCAGGGGAGGGCAGTTAGGGGTGACCAGGCCTCCAGGGGAGGGCATTTAGGGGCAAACAGGGTGGCAGGGGAGCAGTTAGGCATCAATCAGGCTGGCAAGGGAGTGTTTAGGGGGTGATCAGGCTGGCAGGCAGAAGCAGTTAGGGGCAATCAGGAAGGCAGGCATGCGAGCTGTTGGGAGCCAGCAGTCCTGGATTGTGAGAGCGATGTCCGACTGCCCGTTTAGACCCGATCCTAGGACATCCCTCAATGAGTCTCAGATTGGAGAGGGTGCAGCCTGGGCTGAGGGACACACACCCCCGTGCACGAATTTTGTGCACTGGGCCTCTAGTCTTTAATAAATGGTGCTGGGAAATTTGGTCAGATACATGTAAGGAAATTAAACTAGATCACCAACTTACACCATACATAAAAACAAACTCAAAATGCCTAAAGGACTTTAATGTAAGAAGGGAAACCTAAAAACCCTACAAGACTCCATAGGCAACAAAATTGCAGACATATGTCATAGCAATATCTTTACAGACACAGACCCTAGGGCAGAGAGAGTAAGGAGAAAATAAACCAATGGGACTACATCAAAATATAAAGCTTCTGCACAGCAAAATAAACCATCAGCAAAACAAAAAGAAATCCCACTGCATGGGAGACCATATTCGCCAATGTTATCTCCGATAAGCGTTTAATCTCCAACATTTACAGGGAACTCATACAACTTAACAAAAGGAAAATAAACAATCCAATCAAAAAATGGGCAAAGATTCTAAATAGACACTTTTTGAAAGAGGACATTCTGAAAGCCAAGAGACATATGAAAACATGCTCAAAGTCACTAATCACCTGAGAGGTGCAGATCAAAACAACAAGAGGTACCATCTCACACCTGTCAGAATGGCTATCATCAACAAATCAGCAAACAACAAGTGCTGGAGAGGATGCAGAGTAAAAGGACCCTCCTTCACTGTTGGTGGGAATGCAGACTGGTGCAGCCACTGTGGAAGACAGTATGGCATTTTCTCAAAAATTTAAAAATGTAATTGCCATTTGACCCAGTAATACCACTTCTAGGAATATATCCTAAGAAAACAGAAACACCAATCAGAAAGGATATATGCACCCGTATGTTCATAGCAGCAGAATTTACAATAGGTAAGATTTGGATACAGCCTAAATGCCCATCAGCCAATGAATGAGTGGATTAGAAAACTGTGGTACATCTACACCATGGAATACTATGTTGCTATAAAAAAGAAGGAATTCTTACCATTTACAGCAGTATGGATGGAACTGGAGACCATTATGCTAAGTGAAATAAGCCAGTCAGTGAAAGAAAAATACCACATTATCTCACTCATTTATGGATAATAAAGGACATTATAACCTGATGAACAAAAAGATAGATACAGAGGCAGAAAAGCATTGGACAGACTGTCAAATTACAGCGGGGAGGCTGTGGAGGGTTGGGGGAGAGAGGTAAGAGATCAACCGAAGGACTTGTATGCATGTATATAAGCATAACTAATGGATGCAACACACTGTGGGGTGGGTTGAGGGGGTGAGGGCATGTGCCGGGGGGTAGGGGTGAATGGGGGAAGGTCAATTGGGAAAAAAAGGAGACATATGTTCTACTATTTGTAATACTTTAAACAATAAAATAAAAATTTAAAAATAAAGATACCAATGGCATATTTCACAGAACTAGAATAAATATTTCAAAAATTTATATGGAACCAAAATAAAATAAATAAATAAAATAAAATAAATAAGTAATATTAAAAATATTTTAGACCACTCTTAGGATTAATCTAAACACACATATTTTTCAGCTTTAATCTATATACAAATTTTAGTGTTTATTTATCTAGCTACCCATGTAGTTATTAAATAAAAATTTATTGAATAAAAGTACATTTTTATGCTCAATTCTTTATTTTGGGATTCACACATGAACAGGAAAAATAAAGTTCCTTCCCCTCATGATGTGTTTAATTCAACAGGAGAGATAGAATCTTAAAATTAATTACAATAGTGTGTGATGAATATTAGGATAGAGGAAGTCATCTTTGAGAAAGTATGGATACATGGAAAACAATCATAAGGGTTGTGAGAACACAAGAAGCAATATAATACATAGAAATTATCTAATACATAGAAAACCTCAGTACATTCTGTTTTGTTTTGTTTTTCAATTATACCTTCTTTTACTACTGTCTTCAACCAAAAATTCAAATTGAGTATACCTGTTTTATAATAAATTCTGATTTCTTTTCGAGGTGAATCATCCAAAGTACTCTGAAACAAAAATTTGGTTATAATAGTATGGTTAGATATTTTTTAAAAAATGTAAAGCTCAACTTTTTAAATGTCAGTAATTAAAACCACTGGAATAGCTAAATAACCTTATTATTCTTACTGTAGGGAGAAAAAGAGCAAATATTCATGTGCTTTTTTTTTCTGTTATGACTCTCACATAAATATATAATGAATACATGTCAAAGAGTTTATTCAACTAATTAGTGTGGAAACCAGTCAGATATTAAAATTGGTTCAGAGAGCATTTAAAAACATTTAAAGTGCTAAGTATTTATAAGCAATTAATAAATAAATTTTGGTGTAAATTTGCTAGATTAGAAACAAAACTGATTAATGCTCTACAAGGTAATAAAATCATTGAGATCTTTTTTTCTCACTAAATGATCATATGTACCTAGCAAGCAGGCAGAAATATGAAAGTAATAAGGAATGTCACCAAATCGAGATATTTAAATGAATTGTCTTAACATTCTTCTCCACTGTGATCATCACAAAAAATCTCTAAAATTAATTATTGATTACAAAGATGGGCATGCTTTATTATGTTTAGCCTATTCAAGGGTCTACCCATGCACCAAGAGGTCACTGGTTCCATTCCCAGTCAGGGTACATGCTGGGGTTGCCAGCTCCTTCCCCAGTAGGGGATGTGCAGGTGGCAGCCAATGCATGTTTCTCCCTCATCAACATTTCTATCTTTCTCCCTCTTCCTTCCTCTCTCTCTAAAATCAATAAAATCCTATTTAAAATAAACCTTAATGATTTATCTAAAAAAAGACTTTTCATGTGCATTTGGTATTTTGCTATGACATTAACCCATTCAAAGGTAATTACCATATCATGCATCATACTTATTTTATTTTTTAATTGTTTTTAAATTTATCTTTATTGTTGAAAGTATTACAGAGGTCTCCCTTTTTCCCCATTGATCTCATTCGCCCTGTACCCCCAGCCATACTTATTATTTTAAATCATAATAATTTTCTTTTTTCCTCTATATCCAGCACACTATGAGCCTCATAAAACCAACTAGTATATCTTGACCTCAGTTGTGACACTGAAAAAAAAAGTACAGGAGAAACTTAAATTCCTTTTTGATGTGGCAAATAGAATATCTGAAAAGTTAATTAATTAATTAATTAATACTAAAATATTTCTGAAGTGCCTACTATGGTCTGTCATTCTTCCAAGCCTAATCACTAAGAAGTCAATAGATTTGTGTGCATGCAAAATAAAACCTATCTCTTGTTTAATATTTTAGTTTCTTAAAATGTCAACTTCCTTTTACCTAGAAAAGAGTGATAATCCTTATTTATACATGATTACCTCCTAGATGAGTTTATGTTAAATAAATATTTCAGCTTGAGGGACATTTTAGTTTATCAGCCAAGCTTTTTAGAGGGAATTATTCTATTTTAATAATCAGCAAATTTATTTTTCTGTGCTTTGGTAAAGTATTTACTTGCGATAGTTGCTCTAAATAATTTTTTTGGAAGATGTGTTTATTCAGGCATTTAGAAATAAATAATGTTAAATAAAAAATTATCAGACTTTGGCTGTATCTTCATATTATTATTGTATAGTATTATGTATTATACTAGAGGCCCTGTGCACGAAATTCATGCACTGAGGGGTGGGTCCCTCAGCCCAGCCTGCCCCCTCTCACAGCCTGGGAGCCCTCAGGGGATGTCCTACCGACGGCTTAGGCCCCTTCCCATGGGGAGCGGGCCTAAACCGCAGTCTGGCCTCCCTCTGCGGGAGGCGACCAGGCTGATCAGGGGAAGGCGCCATCCCCATCACCCCGCTGCTGCTGCCACTGCCGCAGCCGCCAAGGTATTTTCATCAACACGGACTCCAGTCCCTTCACCATGAAAAAAATGATAACTTTCTTTAGGCATTTTCAAGATGTGTCTTTCATAGGATATGACATTTCTTTCTTTCTTTTTTTTATCCTCACCTGAGGATATGTTTCCACTGATTTTTAGAGAGTTCGGGAGAGAGAGGGAAAGACAGAGAGAAACATCAATGTGAGAGGGACACTTCGAATAGTTGCCTCCTGCATGAGCCCTGACCTGGGCCCTGGCCAGGGAGGAACCTGCAACCTAGATACATGCCCTTGATCAGAATCGAGCCCGGACCCTGCGGTCGGCAGACCAAGGCTCTATCCATTGAGCCAAACCGGCTAGGGCAGGTATGACATTTCTTAGCCCCTCCAGCAGCAGACGTTAGTTTTTTCCTCCAGGAGTGTGGTAGAAAAACCCTAGATCACCTTCTTGGATTCTTATTACCCAAGTTACCAAGAACACTGAGAGTGGCAGCCTACAGGGAGCTTAGCCAATGAGCGGTCAGAAAAGGTGTTTCCTCTGCAGCTCATGCACAGAGGACCTCTGCGTTGTGTCCACTGGGCTGGGGGCGTGCCCCGAGCCGCATGGTGGACTCTGGGAGCATGCCCCCAGCCCAGCAGCCCTGCGTTGTGTCCATAGCCCTCCCTCCCTCCATGGCCTGGGTGCGGGATGCTATGAGAGCTTCCATCTTTGTGTTGGAGTGACAGTTAATTTGCATATTACCCTTATATTAGATTAGATTCTTTTGATAGAATTTTATTAACCTGGGCTTATTTGCTCTTCCTACATAAGGATTTATACTTTATGTAGTTTAATGTCTTTATAGAAAATATCTTAAAGATTCAAGTTCTACCAAAGACCTATGGTTGGAGTTCCCATAGACCATTCCACACTTGGACTAATAAAAATAATTATTTAAAAATATTTTTATTGATTTCAGAGGGGAGGGGAGGGGTTGAGAGAAATAGAAACATCATTGAGAGAGAATCATTGATAGGCTGCCTCCTTCATGCCCCACACTGGGGATCAAGCCCGCAATCAGGGCATTTGCCATGACCAGGAGTTGAACCACAACCTCCTGGTTCATAGGTCAATGTTCAACCACTGAGCCATGCTGGCTAGGATAAAAATAATTATTTAAATAGTGCTCCCATGTCTTTTTCCTACAGTTACACAATACTTTAAAATATATTTTTAATGTGATATTTAAATTCAGTAGTTGTAATGGTTTTTCATTTTTCTACTTAAATATTGTCTTCTAGGAAGGTTTGACTATTGATTAAGACTAAAATTATAGAAATCTTAAAAATATTTACTAAAGAAGGATATATGATTTTGCCTCAAAGAGATAATAGGATTCTATTTGTGGGTGTATAAAAGAGATAATCTTCTGAAATGCTGTCTTTTAAAAAATGTTTTGGCACACATTTGAAAAATGCTTCCTTTCTGTGTTTCTTATGCACTGCTAGGACTGTTAATGGCAGAGGAGGGAGGAACATATAAATTCTTAAGTGATATCTAAAGCCACATCTCTGCTTTAAAACACATTATTGTTTGAAGACAGTATTTCAGAATGTCAACATGAATGGAAGTGTCAAATTGATGTTTAATATTAATTTATTTATTTACACTTGACTGCACTTAGATGGCAAAAAGGTATGTACCAAAAATAAAGTTTCTTTTTTTTCAGACACTGAAGTAGATTTTCCTGTGGTTTCACTGCCATAAATCCCATTAGTGTTAATTGGAAATTTGCATGTGGATTGAGAGAATAATACACCTCATTATTCTTAGTAACAGCTACTGTCTTTTAAAGACCATTTAGAAAGTGTGATAGGAAACAAATAAAAGCATACCACTTAGTTTTTAAAAAAATATTATATACCAGGAAATGAAACAACAAGTTTTACAAACATTCCACTGTCATAGTTTTAACTTTATAAATTCAAGAAAAAAAATCTTTAAAATCCCCTTTTGTAGCTTAACTAGCTAGTGAATATCTAAAGTAAGTATAATTCTAATCTGTTTCATGGTTGGTGATCTTGACTCTGAAGAATATATACTGTTTATTTTGTTGTTGTTGCTGTTTTAAGTATTTGAACCATTGAAAAATACTGTAAAATATTTTTTTTAGTTTTAAAATTACTAAGATTTATTGAAATACCACTATAAGATATTATGGGGAAAAAAATCTAATACTATGGAGCACTATGTGACAGTTGCTATTTTTAAAAAATATATTTTTATTGATTTTAGAGAGGAAGGGAGAGGGAGAGAGAGATAGAAACATCAATTATGAGAGAGAATCATTGATCAGCTGTCTCTTGCACACCCCACACTAGGGATTGAGTCCGCAACCTGGGCATGTGCCCTTGACCAGAATTGAATTTGGGACCCTTCACAGGCAGGCACTGTATCCACTGAACCAAACTGGCTGGGGCACAGTTGCTATTTTAAGTATATTTCAAGTTTGAACTTATTTAACACTCAGCAACCCTATGATGGCCAAATTATTATTATCCCTATTTTATATATGACATAATAGAGGCATCAAAAGGTAAACTTACTTGTCCCCACTTATACACATAGTAATTCACAGTGTTGGGATTTGAACCCAAGTGTTATGGCTCAATAAACCATTTATTAGAAGCTTGACACAGTTATATTGGCTCAAATGAGGAACGTTTGTCATGAAACATGAACACAAATTTGCTAGTCAGCAAATTAAAACCTTCCAGTTAATTCAACTCATTCTTTTTAGAAGACATGTTAGATAAATTTATTATACATGTTTCATAGATTGTCTTATCAATCACCTCATAATGTTTAGCAAAATATTTCTTCCAGCCTCCTACTATAAACTCTCAGATTTTCCAGTGGAAATTTCAGAGCCCTTATAATAAAATGTAACTTATACAGAGTGTTTCTCTATGACAGATGCTAAGCAATTATTTTCATACTAGAGGCCCGGGGTACGAATTCATGCATGGGTGGGGTCCCTTGGCCTGGCTGATGATCGGGGCCATCGGGGCCAATTGGGCAGGCTGGCTAGCGGGAGGTTGGCCGGCTGTGGGAGGTTGGCTGTAGGAGGGCACTGACCACCAGGGGGCAGCTCCTGCATTGAGCATCTGCCCCCTGGTGATCAGTGTGCATCATAGCTACCGGCCAGTTGTCCAGTTGTAACAGTCACTTAGGCTTTTATATATATACGAGAGGCCCGGTGCATGAAATTTGTGCATGGGAGGGGGTCCCTCAGCCCGGCAGTCAGACATCCCTCTCGCAATCCGGGACTGCTGGCTTCTAACTGCTCACCTGCCTGCCTGCCTGATCGCCCCTAACCGCCTCTGCCTTGGCCCCTGCCATCATGGCTTTGTCTGGAAGGAGGACTGGATGACCGGAAGATGTCTGGTCTATCCGGTCTAATTAGCATATTACCCTTTTATTAGTATATATATTAAACCATGTAAATCTAATAAAACGTTTGAGACACTATTGCTATTTTTCCCTTTATAGATGATGAAACTGAGACAGAGAAAGAGGAAGTAATGTTCAAATTGAAAAAGAATTTTCAGACAGCCTGGCTTCCAAAAGAAGGCAAGATATGACTGAAAAAAGTAGATGTTGGATTCAGTGAACCTGTATTTAAATCCCATATCACAATGCCATGGAGGGAGAGAATTGTAGAGAAGTTAAAGATAGTTTAACCAACAAAAATGTGGTATACATTTTATTATCATCATATTATAAAAACATCAGTGATAAAATACCTCTTTCCACTGAGGTGGGTGACTCCCTTAACTCCTGCCCTCCTTCTTTCATATGCTATTACCAGGTAAAACCTTCACTAAATGCTTTAAACCTGAATTAATAATCTGAAAATAGGGTAGTAATAGGTAGCCCACAGCATTGTTGTAAATGAGAAAACATAAGTAGAATAAGAAGTTGTAATATGATTACTCTGAAATAATGGGAGTAATTTAATTTGAGGCAAAAAAAATTGTATCACATTTGGTTTCTGAATAATGTTCCAATATTTGGCTAGCTGTAGCCCCTCCACATTCTCTCACTGTCCCCACTACCCAAGGCTGAATAAAGGTGCAAGCAGACAAACAAACCTGGTGAATGTGGGTGGTGGTGCAGACTCTCACTCATCTGCCATGCATGTGGGCTTAGTAAAATGTGATCTGTAACTTTCAAACCCCAAAATACTGATTGCAGAATTTTGAGGGTATTTAAGAATGTTTCTTGACTCAGATTAATTAATTTATAAATAGGAGAACAAACCATTAAGACCTAATACCATACAGTGTATTTAGCACATCCTTCAGGCTCATTACCTATCTGTTTATTAAACAAACTAGAGGTCTAGTGCACGAATTTGTGCACGGGTGGGGTCTGGCCGGGCTGTCCCCAATTGGGGCGGATCGGGGCCAGGCCTGTTGGGAGGAGGAGATGGTGGGAGGTTGGCAGGCCAGCCCAACCCATTGGGGCCCGATTAAGGCTGGGCCAGCTGGGGGGGGAGGGGCCACAGGTGATTGGCTGATGAGCCCCACCCGCAAATGGGGTGGGGGTTTCCATCAGGGTTCAGCAGCCAGGGGGACGGGCCGTGAGAGGTTGGCTGGCAAGACCCACTCCCAATTGGTGTGGGGGCAGCCAATCAGGGTGGAGATGGCTGGGGGGAGAGGCAGCAGGCCGATCGGGGTGGTGGGGGCCCATCGGGTGTTGGGGGAGGGGCTGCAGAAATCTGGCCAGCCAGCCCCACTGCCAGATCAGACCAGTGTGCTGGCCACAGTGGGCATCATAGTGACTGGTTGTTCTAGTCTTCTAGTCGTTATGGTGTTCTGGTCGCTGGCTTTTTATATATATAGATAGTATCAAACACCATGTGCCAGGGATATACTAGGTTCTGGGAATACCACCTACCATTTGCTTTCAATGACCATTGTAACAAATTACAATGCATTTAGTGGCTTAAAACAGCAAAATTCATCTTATAGTTCTATAGGTTAGAAGTCAGAATGTTATCTCTGGACTAGAATTAATTTGTTGGCTGAGATGCATTGTTTTCTGAGGTGCTAGAGGAGAACATATTTCCTTGTTTTCTAGCTTATAACGACTACCCATATTCCTTGGCTCATGGCCACCTTCTAACTTTAAACAAGCAATGGTTGGTCTAGTTTTTCTCACATTTAATTATTTTGATGCTGACTCTACCCCCTTCTTTTTCACTTATAAGGACACTTGTGATCACATGACCTCCACCCCTTGATATTCCAAGAAAATATTTCTATTTGTAGGTCAGTTAATTGCAAGCATAATTCTATCTAAACTTATATCCTCCTTGCCATGTAATATAACACATTAACAGGTTGCAGGGTTTAGAGCATGAATAACTTTTAGGACCATTTTTTTGTGTGGCCTATTTCTATCTCTGTTAACATATTACTTTAAGTTTGTGGAAGAGAGATACTGACTACATGCATTGTAAATAAGTAGAATAGTTAAAAACTCTGAATATTGAATATTTTATGGTATTAGGAGTGCTTAACTCATGGAAAGTTGATACAGATAAGGGAATTTTCCCTTAGTTTGTTATTTTGTCTTGACATCTGGAGGAAGAGTGTAATTCAATTAGTTAAGGTGTCAGGGGATTTTTTTTTTTTTTTCATAGAACCACATACAAGGGTTTAAAAGTAAGAGAAAAAAGAGACTTAGAGGAACAAAACAAAAACTAGTGTGCCTGGAGCAAAATGAGCATTATAATTCAAATTTAAGGCATTGCTAATGATTTATTATATTCTACTGGTTGAAATGTTAAGAATGAAATAAGGAAGAAAATTTAAGTTTGTCATTGTCTTCCTCTTCCAGAAGTGGCTCATGCCCTTTTAAAATTATATCTTTGGCTCTGGGTATTGGAAAAGCATTTGCTTAAATGTGTACAGAATTTACTGTTTTTCTTCAGTCCTTTGAGATATTTAGAATATTAAACATATCCAAATAAAATTGTTAACAGTTCTGTAGAATTGGAGAGTGTTTCAAATAATTTGTCATTTATTATGCTTACACATGCTTAATAATTTTCCCCATTATAAAGTGAGTGTTTTATATATTAATATAACTCTACCCATATCAATATTAAGGGTATTTTTTTTAACAATTAAAAAGAATAAGAGGAAACTCTACATATTAAAAGTATTTTATAATCTAAATATTTTCCAAAGCATTTTGGGGTGAGATTATTATTTTGATAGTTTTAGTTTATTCCTTCCTCTATCTATTTAGAAAGTGTCTCCTGATCACTGACTTTACGTAGGCACTGTAATAGGTACTGGGATATTTAAGTAGTGCATATACGGTAATATAGTTCCCCTCACATTATATAAAATCTTAAATTTATTGTTTCTTACTGAAGTGAACAAATTAAACTATTATTCTAGTCTGGCCTGATGAAAATATAATGAACTTAAATAACAGTATCAGTATAGCCAGTGGTGAATAGATATAAAAACAAAACAAAACAGTAAGGGATCCAAATCCCTAAAATTAGGTTCCTAGCCCCTTGTACATATTACTATTCCTTGTAGACTATATATGATTGTTACTCATTACATTAAAAAATGTGTTTAGCATCTGCCTTTCATTTAAGAGAAAAGCTTTTTTAGAGGCAGTACCATAAATTATTTGCCCTTTTCACCTAGAAATGTCATAGTATATGGAATATAGTACACATTGAATACCTGCAACTAAGTTAAACTGAAATATCATATTGATTAGCAATTGATTTGTGAAAATCTTATGCTATTTTACTGCCACTTTAATATATAAAGCCTTAAGAAATTATTATAGTCATCATTTAAAGACAGGGCATAATGTCTTACAGATTTAAAACTATGCTTTGGAATCCAAGTGCAACTAGTGTAAATATGATCTCATGCTATTCAGCAGCATCAATATATCTCAAGATCAGAAAAGAACATTTTTAATTCATAAAACCTACAACTCAAAGAAATAGCTTTATCATGTTATTTCAATTTCTATGAACCATGCTACTCACAAATACATAGTTGGATGAGCTATCTTGTTTCACCATATGAATCTCATGGGTCAGATTTGTTAGTTACTGATGATACTGGTTGAAATCCTATCTAATAAAGAGAAAATATGCTAATTGTCCCTCATGTCATTGCAAAGATGGCGGTGCCCACAGCCAATAAGGAGGGAATATGCTAGTTGCTACCCTGCCCTCAAAGATGACAGTGCCCACAGCTAATAAGGAGGGAATATGCTAATTGACTGCCCCACCCTCAAAGATGACGGGACCCACAGCCACAATATGGTGGTGCCCAGTCCCCTCAGCCCCAATGGGGTGGCAGGCATGTGGCAAGGCCGGGCCTGCCCCCAGGCAAGCCTGGCTGCTCCACACGCCTACCTCCAGAGTCCCCCAGTCCTCTCAGACCCCCAGCTGTCCTGGGCTGGCCTGAGGCGCAGGCAAGCCGAGGCTCAGGTAACCAGGACCGGCCAAGTCTTGTGCTGCTGGCAGTGGCAGCAGCAGAGGTGAGATGGGGCATCGCCTTCCTCTGATCGCTGGGTTGCCTCCTCCCCTGAGGGATCTCGGACTGTGAGAGGGGGCAGGCCGGGCTGAGGGACCCCCCCCTCCAGTGCATGAATTTTCATGCACTGGGCCTCTAGTATTTTTAATAACAATCATAACACAAATAAAATTTCTACTTTTTAAATAGTACAAGTTAAGATTATTCCAGAGATAAGGCTGTTTCATTCTGATAAACCTGAAAAACAAACTTGATTACAATGAAGAAACTATAAAGACTTCCTACAAGATGTTATATGTTGAATAAAAAATAATAGGTACTTAATCTTGTAGTAAGCTAGAATAAGTTGAACATTTACTTTTTGCCCTTAAATTTTCCTTATAAAGCAAAGAAAAAATAAAAAAGCTAAATTTAGTAACCACTTACATTCACAGTGTTACACAATTGCAAAGGTCATTGTCTTAACACAATAAGCAGAACTATTCAGGTATACCTGATTCTGACTTTCACTCAGTGGCTGAATAACCTCACTAAGTTAATGCAAGTTCTTTGAATTTCAGATTCTGTATTAGCAAAATGGGATAATAATACAGAATTGTTATGTGGATTCCATGAGATTAAGTATGTGAAGTGATCAAGACAATGCTTACACAATAATTAGTAGCAATTGTGCTTATTAAGCAGTCATGGTTATCTGACCATAATATTGTCGCTAATATATTTCTATGACTGTACTGTTTATCTCCTTACTAGTAAATGTTAAGAAAATCAAATTAATGAAGAGGGATAGAAAAAAGTGATGTAAAGTAGCTTTTCTAACCTTGATATTTTTGAAGCTTTGATGTGATATGATATCGACTTCAGGGCATGTGTTGGAGCCTTTCTGGGTTTGATATTCCCCGACCTTCCCTGACATTCTTCTGACCCTCCCAGCAGTTTTCCTCCAGCTCTCTTCAACATTCCCTCAGCTTCCTGGCTGTGCTTCAATACTCTTGGAAATTTTCCCAGATGGTTCACAAAAGATCGTGTAGAGTAAGAACCTCAGGGTCACAGACTTAGAAGAGGTGATTCTGAAGGGCAAAATAAGACTATCCAGTACAAAAGTTATTCACGACGTAACAGAGAAGTTTTAACTAAAAGGAAGTATTATTGTTTTGAATAGAATAAACAGGTGAGGATTTTATACAGTCCAATAAATCATCTAAGGATAAGGAAATTGAACTGAGTGAGAATGATTTTTGGAGGTTTTATTTTAATAGTGATTATTTCAGGTTGCATAGTTTATATAAGGTCTCTCCTATATGCATGCACAAAGAGATATTGATATATCCAAAGCAAACAAAATATCTTTGTCATTTCCATTAGCAGTTTAATAAAATAGCTAAAACATAAACTAAGGCCCCCAAAAATATCACAGTTCTAAATTTAAGCTTTCCTATAAGAATATATACATCACAGTAAATGTTAATAGGAATTATTTTCAAAATAAATATTTTAGAACAAAACTCATGGGAAGCAATGTGGCTTGTAAGATAAAAGAACTTTAAAATGATTGAAATGGTAATTCACTCGGATTAGGCAATAGTTACTAGTATAAGTATATAACATGTTATATTATACCATGTATATTGTCCTGTTCTTTTACCTCATAAATGATAATTGTATGCACTTAATTTTTAAAATTTTCTTTATTGATTAAGGTATTACATATGTGTCCTTATCCCCCCATTGCCCCCCCCCCACCTCCCCATTCATGCCCTCACCCCCTGTTGTCTATGTCTATTGGTTAGGCTTATATGCATGCATACAAGTCCTTCAGTTGATCTCTCACCCTTACCCCCACCCTCCCCTACCTTCCCTCTGAGGTTTGACAGTCTGATGGATGCTTCTCTGTCTCTGGATCTGTCCCTGTTCATCAGTTTCTGTTGTTCATTATATTCCATAAATGAGTGAGATAATGTGATATTTATCTTTGTCTAACTGACTTATTTCACTTAGCATAATGCTCTCCAGTTCCATCCATGCTGTTGCAAATGGTAAGAATTCCTTCTTTTTTACCGCAGCCGTAGTATTCCATTGTGTAGATGTACCACAGTTTTTTAATCCACTTATATGCTGATGGGCACTTAGGCTGTTTCCAAATCTTAGCTATGGTGAATTGTGTATGCACTTAATTTATGTGTCTCAGCTACTAATAGTACTCTTTTTGTTGGTACTGTTTATGTTGGACAATACTACTTACCCTGCCTTACCTGAAAAGCCATCAGTATTCTTATCACTATGTGCTGGATCTACTAAAAACATTCAGAGATGGAAAATCAGGGAAGGCTATTGATATCCTGTTGATTCAACTCATAAGGACACTCAAATTTGAAGACTGCTAGTCTGTGTTTACCCAGAGTCATGAGCTGTTTCTCTGTGAAAACTGACAAGGCCAGTTCCTAAGATTTGATTTGGTTTGGGGTTCACATAGATGTATAGACTTCCGAAGTATAAGCACCTACCAGAGAGTTTGCCTCTTGTTCCCAACTCCTATTTCTAATCAGGCAGAATGACACTCCCATATTTATTAGTCCAAAAGGCATTCTCTCTCTCTCTTTTTCTATTACTTATTTCTGGATTTAGCTTTTACAAAAGTTTGGAAGATCCCCATGGTTCCTTGATTTCATGGTCTTGAGCAAATTCTTTAATAAAATATTTGCAAAGGCTTTAGTTATCCACTTCAAAAGCAGTTGGATATGATAGAAAGTAGATACATACACACAAATATCTCAGTGTTTTTTAAGTATTCTGCTCTATAAGGAATTACCTTTCTCTCTCTGTCCTCAAAAGATATTATTCTAAACCTAAGTTTCCTCATTTAACAAATAACTATATTTATTGAGCTCCCTTTATAAGCAAGATGCTATGTTAGGTGAAAAATACACAGTAGTAATAAAAAAAAGAAACATGGCTGCTATTATCATGGTAATCACGGAGTAGTGGGGAAGATAGATAGCAAAGAAATATGCACGCAATTATCATTTATGAGGTAGAAGAACAGGAAGATAAATAAATGGATTCCACAACAAAACGAAGTATGAATACTCTATTGAAACTCTGGAAGCTCAAAACCTAGGCTGCCAGGAGCTCATGCAGTCCATAAAAATCCTGCAGCAAATGAGCAAGTATCCTAAATAATAAGGCAGAAAGGAACACAGTGATGTGAATTAGACTTCATTCCTTTTGTCTAGGAACTAATGATTTCTGTCAGAGAGAACAAAAGCCAGCTTTATGGAGAAGATGGCATTTAGATTGAAACATAGAGTAAGGATGATGAAGAAATGTGGCAAAGGGCACTAGCTGCCAGGCAGAGAGTGTAGCTTTCACATCTAACCCTTATTTTATGCCCCTTGAATTCCAGAACTAATTTGGTTTGTTTACACACTCCACTATCCTTGGTGCTTGCTGGTGACTGCTCCTCACCTAAAAAATGTGCCTGGGGTGAGAGATTAAAAGAGCAAAAACTATCACTTCTATCAAGATTTTCTCTTACCAGTAATCTCCAAAGAAATCCTTAAACATTTAAGAAACTGTTACAAATAACCCCAAATTTGGAAGCTAATGAAACTTGAAAAAAAAAATGATACCTATCAACATTTAAGAATGTTTACTAGTAGTCAAACTAACTGGTACTCAGGGAACCCTATTGATCCCCTTAACTTAAAACCTATCTGAGGCACTTCCATTTAGACCTCACCCATTTTCCTCTAACTCGTGTTGTATTGGTCCTATTTCTTCAGCTGATAGTGGATCCAAAAGAGTTAATTTTGTTATTATTATTAAAAACGTATATGTGAGTATTATATAGGTTTAGGATGTCTAATAATATACACATGCATTCTATAAGATTTGCATGAAAGATGAAATTCACTAAGTTATTAAAATGAAAATTTTGGGGGAGAAAGAGATGGATAATTAAATGACTTAAGAAAACTTGACTTCTATATACTTGTAGTGTACTTATTAACAAGATTCTATTACATCTCAAGAATACTCCTACCACAATTGGTAACTTATCCGCTAAAACGTAATTGTTACTATCAAACTGGAAAGACAACACTCAAGCAAGTTTTCAAACATTAAAATTTATGTTCTTTCATTACCAAAACATTTCTGCAGAAGACATTTTATTAATAAAAATATAGCTTGCATGTGCAAATGTACACTGATGTGTGAGTGCCTACATTGTTCTTTGTATTAAAAGATATCTTGTCTTAAAACAAAAAACACATGTAGTACTATTGTAACTAATAAATCATGTATGAAAAATGTGGAAGATGGCATTATATGTCAGTAGTGCACTCCTGTATAATTAGATATATTTTCTTCAGTTCTTGAAGACCATCTTATGACATTTTTGTTTAAAAAGTTCATTCATAATGTAAATGAATAATGCATTTCTCATGATGGAGACTCTGAACTCTAATGTCATGTCACTGATGATGGGGATGTCATAAATGCAAGAAGAGAAATGATAACTAGAGGAGTTACTTTTTTACCCCACCAAATGTTATTTAAAAATCACTATAGATTATCATTGGACAAACACTGCTTATTTTTACAATTTTATAGTGATCAAATTTGTAGAAGGTCATGGGTACCTTCCATTTGTTGATTTACCCTAGAAAGGAATAAATTTCAATTTTGCTCATTCTACATGAAAAGTAGGAGTAACAATTTATCTCTGGTTGGACATTTAGGAAAGTAAAGCTCTAAAACACGTAAACCACTGGATAATTTCTTAATAAAAAGCACCTTTTCAGGATTAAATAACTATTTTAAAAGGAAAGAAACATTTTCAAGTTTGAGTTTATTTGACACAATTATGAGCAGCATCAACTATTTTACAAAGAATGCATTGCTATAAAATGGTTCAGCAATATCTTAAAGTACCTAGTTGTTAATATAATCTCTTTCATTATTTTAAATTCCTTAACTGGTAATCTTTAATAGAGATCACCCTTTATGGTACAAAATATATGTTCAATAAATATCTGTTGAATAAATATATTAATGGAATTTGTTTTAGTTAAATTGTTTTACTACTATCTTCTCAGCTTGTTCTTTTTTTTCCTGTCAGAAACATAAGGGTTCGTGTTTGCCTTTCTGGAATTAGAGAATAATTAAAATGTCTCTCTAATCCTTCTTATTAAACTCCTTTTTATGTAGCTAAATTACAGAGAAGAATCGCCCTATTCCACCCCAAAGTAATCAAAGCAAACTCCTACGGATAGGTAGAATAAAGTCTGGAGTCCCATATTTAAACATACAATAGTATGATATGTGAAATTTTAATAGCTAAGTGTCCAGTTGGTGTGGGAGTGTCTTAAATGAAATAGAAGCCTTATATGAATACTCAGTGCTACATGAATATACAACACAGTCTACTTGAAGAACTCTCATTTATCAATGTATTTTTCTGCCTCAAGATTTTCATTATTCTAAGTTTTAATACCAACATACACACACATAAACCAATTTGTATGAGGAAAGGTAGATATTGAAAATATCATACATCTTTTTCAGCTGAGAGACCAGAGAGAAATGGATTCCTACTCATTTCTACCCCAAGCATATGTTATAGATATTTATATATTTCCCATTCCTGAAACTAAAGTCATTCCTTAAGCCCATATGCAAATAGATATACACTTTTAGGAGAAAGAAACTAAAAGAAATGTGTATACATTGTTTTGAACTGAAAGCAATCAAGTACTGTAATGCTCCTCAATTTTTAAAAACTCTTTATATGCATCTAATAGTGTTGAATTAGATTATAAAAATAGTGGTAGCTTATATTTATTCATAGTTACTGAAAAACATGGCCTTATAATAATTTGATTGGTGGGTGTGATTTTGAGCTTATGAAAATGTATATACATTATTCTATAGTAGAAAATATATGGTTTGGTATAACAGCTTTTCCACTTATTAACCTTGAGCAAATTTAGTTGCTGTTCTCAGTTCCAGTTTTCAAAAATTTTAAGTGAAAAAAGGATAATATTATATTCATTATAGATGTATTTTTATCTATTGATACAGTAATACTAGGTAACAAACTACCCCAAACTCAATGGCTTAGAACAATCAATCACCTTTTGTCATCCCTGAGGAGTGTATTTGGACATCTGTGTGGGTGGTGCTGCTAATATGGACTGTGATTGGGCCATTGTGTATGGTTCTCTTATATATGTTTGTAACCAGTTGGAGGTCAACTGAGGGCTGGCTGGTTGAGAATACCCACATTTGTGACTATTAATCTCTGCTTCTCATGATCCCTTATCCTGGAATAGATTTCCTTTCCTCGTTCATTTAGAATACTTCTGAGTGAACAGAAGAACACAAAAGCCTAGTTGGGTCTGGCACACTATTATATCCATGATTTTCTCTTGGTAAATGCAAATCACCAGTCCCCTCTGGATTCTAGGAGTGGGGCACAGAATTTACCCTTTAAAAAAACAGTAGAACATCCCATGTCAAAAGAGAAGTGGATACTTTGGGTGTTTTGTACAATGAATCTACCATTATATGATTGTATATGTTTTTCTTAAAGAAAAACTTATACAATCATATAATGTACAGTTATTTACAATGCTGTGGTCTCCCAATACCCAGCCCTTATTGTTGTAGTTTCTGCTCTGACAATTTTAGTGCCCAACAAATGTTTTACCATCTTCACTTAATAAGACCCTTAGCTTAATATGAACATGAATAGAGATATGCTAGGAGTTCTGTTTAAATTTTATTTGATACTTAAGGACAACACCTCGATGTAATTTTTCAGCCTTCTAAGTCAGTATCTCAGGAGAAGGGGCTTCAGGATCTGTATTTTTAAACAGGTGCCCCAATAATTCTTAAGACCAGAAAACATTTCCTTTGGAGAGCTGAAAATAGAGTAAACATCAATGGACCTGAATTAAGATAAACTTAATTCATTTTAAATTTTGTGACCACCAGTAAATTGATTAATCACACAAGACTTCATATTTTTATGCTGTAAAATAATAATAATAATGATGATGATGATGATACTCTGGTTTCTTGACTTTTATCTAATTATAAAATAAAAAGAAATATATTTGAAAACTTTTAACCATTTATTCTATCTAATAAAAGAGTAATATGCAAATTGAACATACCTCCGCCACAAGCCACGCCCACCAGCCAATCAGGAGTGAGTATGCAAATTAACCCAACCAAGATGGCTGTGGCCATGGAAAGAGCAGGAGGCTTGGGTTTCCCTGGCAATGGAGGAAGCCAAGCTTTCTGCCTGCCCTGGCCTGCCTTGGCCTCCGCTTAAGGCTACAAAGTTTCAATTTTAGAAGATAAATAAATCCCAACCAAAATGGCGGCAGCCACGGAACTGGAGAGAGCAGGAGGCTTGAGTTGCCCCCGGCGATGGAGGAAGCCAAGCTTCCCTAGCCCTGGCCTGCCTTGGCCTCCAATTAAGGCTACAAAGTTTCAATTATAGAAGATAAATAAATCCGAGATACCAGGGTCTCACCTTGGGTGACTGAGGGGCATGGACAGCCTGCAAAACACTACAGGCTCCTCACCCAGGCCTCCCCACGCCCCAAGGGAACCCCCACCTTGATTTGGGACACCCTTCAGGGAAAACCAGCCAGCCCCCACCCGTGCACCAGGCCTCTATCCTATCTAATCCTATCTAATAAAAGAGTAATATGCAAATTGACTGTCACTCCAACACACAAGATGGCTGCCCCCATGTGGACACAAGATGGCTGCCACAAGATGGCCAGCAGGGGATGGCAGTTGGGAGGGACCAGGCCTGCAAGGGAGGGCAGTTAGGGGTGATCAGGCCAGGAGAGGAAGGAAGTTGGGGTGACTGAGCCTGCAGGGAAGGGCAGTTAGGGGTGACCAGGCCTGCAGGGGAGGGCATTTAGGGGCAAACAGGCTGGCAGGGGAGCAGTTAGGCATCAATCAGGCTGGCAGGGGAGTGGTTAGAGGGTGATCAGGCTGGCAGGCAGAAGCAGTTAGGGGCAATCAGGAAGGCAGGCAGGCGAGCAGTTGGGAGCCAGCAGTCCTGGATTGTGAGACGGATGTCCGACTGCCCGTTTAGGCCCAATCCTATAGAATCGGGCCTAAATGGGCAGTTGGACATCCCTCGAAGGGTTTCAGATTGTAGAGGGTGTAGGCTGGGCTGAGGGACACACACCCCTGTGCACGAATTTCATGCACCAGGCCTCTAGTACAAGTATAAAATATCATTTTTCCCATGCTTATGATTACTAATACCCATCCTTTTGGGTACAGCCATTTATTTTTCTCAACCCTTTATAGAGTTGGTTGATAGCTGTGGGTTTCTACTGTTCTGTTTTTTTTAGAAAGTCAAGTGTGTGATTTCATAATCATAAGAATTAATTTTGAACAAGTAGGACATACAAAATATAAAATGCTAACGAATATCAGAGATTGTGTGCTTTCTGAATAAATGTATTTCTGGCTCTTCCTAAAAAGTCATAAACTATAGCATAATTATAATAAAGATAAAGGTGATTTTTTACATTTATATGCCATGCACCACTGTCAAAATAAAATATTTATTTTTCATTGATAGAAGGTAAGTTACAGAACCATTTCTTTTCCTGCTGAAATATTACCAATTAAATAAAACATGAACTCTAGAGAGAGTTTTTACTTTCATTTCTCTGTATGGATTTCAGAACTCTCTGTTCTCTCTCCTAAAGCATACCCCAAACTGATTCCTAGCCAGTGTACTTTCATGCATTCTTGCACTTTGAATTCTAAGACAAACCACATTTCTGAATAAGAAAGAATGCCAGGAAGATCAGTACTTAAGTTTGGGTTCACTAGATAGACTTTGATCTTCCTCAATGTGAGGACAGTTATAAATAAGGTCTTTTGCTAATAAATAATAAGAAAATAAGATGGGAGCTCCACAATGGAACTCATTATGTTTAGCATGAATAAATGAAAATAAAATTGAATATTATATTCACATTTTAATCAAATTCAATACATCTGGACTATTACTACTGCTTAAATAATGAAATGTTTTATTTTCTACCTAACAGATATTTAATCCATTCTGGAACATACTGATTGATATTTCTATTTCTCCAAAACTTAATCTTTGTCGGTAATAGAAATCTATATGTCAAAACTTTTCATTACTTCTTTGATCTTCCCTCTCCATCTTTCCCTAATAATAGGAAAGGAGAAGAGCCCACGTCCCTGCATGTGTGTGCTCTGGCCGGGGTAAGCGAAGGGAAGGCCTGTGGGGAGTGCCCCTGCACTTGCCTTGGATCCCTGGGGAGCTAGCACGTGCTGACAGAGGACAGTGTAATAACTGTCTTCTTCATCTGGAGCTCATCATAGCAGCAGGGGAAAAAATAAAAGAAAAACTACCAATTTGCAAAGGATACATCATCTCTAAAGTAGAGAAAAAAGAAAACAACAACAACAACCAGGAGGGAAGTTTGATATATGTATATCTCTGAGGTGTAACTGTGTTTGAACCAGGGGTGGGCACTGGACACTTGTACATCAAAAGAGGGAATAATTAATGTATGAACTGTTCTAAATTCCTTGTGATCTCTGAAATTATTGTCTTGGGGGAATTTACCTTTCCAGCTGAAAAAAAATAGATCTTGAATGATTATGATAATTTCTAAAATTCTAAGGTAAGGAATAAGTCCTTTAAACTGAAATGAAGCCCTCTGACAGCATCTGATCTGAGGGTCTGATGTGAAGTATGAATGTGCATGTAGGGCTTTTCTGCTTTTCAGAAACATCGGTGAGTAGAATCTATGCTAAACTATTCTGAAGTGAGATCAGGGTCCTGACTTTGTTGCAGGAGGCTTGGTAAAATTGGTGATCAGGAACAAATTTTACCATTTTAGGGACACACAGGTTTTATGTGTGAGGTATACGACATTTCTATGAAAATGGAGTTTGAACAAAAGAAAATAGTCTGCAGTATTTCACGTTGGAATTGCTTTGAAAGTGAGCACACCCTGAACTACTTGCAGGTTTTTCATTTTTTAAACTAGGAAATAATGATATAAATTCCTTATATTGCAAAGGAATTTAAGAAATCTGTTTTGTTTTATTTATTTATTTTTAAGATATATTTTATTGATGTTTTTACAGAGAGAGAGAGAGGGATAGAGAGTTAGAAACATTGATGAGAGAGAAACATCAATCAGTTGCCTCCTTCACACCCCCTACTGGGGATGTGCTCACAACCAAGGTACATGCCCTTGACCAGAATTGAACCTGGGACCTCTCAGTCCGCAGGCCGACACTCTATCCACTGAGCCAAACCAGTCAGGGCAAATCTGTTTTGTTTTAGTGAACTCTCTATGTATTATTATATAAATATTGTTTTTAGCTGCAGGGTGATTCTGTCTTTCATGGCATCATGTGTGATGTAAAGAGATGTGTATGTTCACATGTGCATGCATATGTGTGTGCGTGTGTGCATGTGCACTTGGAGAGTGGAAAGGTCAATAAGAGAAATTATGCGATAGCTTCTAGTAGCCAATTGTTTTTGTGCAAGAGGAGAATAGAGATTTGTCCTTCATATCCCTGTATATCCTATATAATAAAAGACTAATACGCAAATAAACTGAACGGTGGAACAATCAGAACAACTGAACAACTGAACAACCAGTTGCCAAGATGTGTGCTGACCCCCAGGGAGCGTGCACAGAATATGGCAGGCATCGGCCATGGCAGGATGGTGGAGCAGGTGAGCAGGGGTGCCAGACCAAGGCAGGGCACGGTTGCTATCATTGGGGAGAGCCTCTGGTGGTTACTGAAAAGTCTTCGCTCTCGCATGCTGTGGTCCCGCCTGGCATTTGCACCTGTTGTTGGTGACGGCCCCACTTGCACCCACTGCTGGTGCCAGAGCCACTGCTCTCACCCACTGCCAGTGCCGGCCCTGCTTGCACCTGCACCAGGCACCGGAGCTGCTGCTTGTACCCACTGCTGGTCCCTGGCGCCAGTTCCGATTGCTTGGCACCATCAGCAGGTGCAGTGGTGGCTGCTGGCCCTGATCGCCCATGAGGGCTTCTCCACCTTCCCCTGCTCCTAAGGGGTGATAGGGGCAGTAGCTGCTGCTCGCACCCGCTGATGGCACCAGCCCAAATCGCTCCACGCCTTCAGTGGGCGCAAGCGGGCCTGCGCCACCAGTGCATGGGAGCGGTGGCAGTGTGAGTGGGGCTGCTGGCAGACAGGGGACCAGGGGCTGTGGCAGGGGGGGCCAAGCGGGGGTGCAGAGGATGGGCCAAGACCCGCCCCTGTGCCTGCTGCAGCCTTGAGGCCCACAGTTTCTTTCAAGGTGCATGGATTCATGCACTAGGCCCCTAGTATATTTATCTTTACCTGATTTTGAGAAAATTTGTTTGTCTAGAAATAGAGGAATCACATGAAAGAGCTCATTCATCAACAATTTTATAGCTTTATAGACAGTCAGATCTTTATGTGGTACCTTGCTGTTGTCACTTTATTTCTCTACATCATTGGACAATTAGATTATTTGATGTTTTTAAAATAGCCATAAGCACAAAAGTGTCTACTCTTTTAAAAATATATATGCATTTTTAATTTCAGAGAGGAAGGGAGAGGGAGAGAAAGAGAGAGACATTAAAGATGAGGGAGAATCATTGATCGGCTGCCTCTTATATGCCCCACACTGGGGATCAAGCCAGCAACTCAGGCATGTGCCCTGACCAGGAATCGAACTGTAACCTCCTGATTCATAGGTTGACGCTCAACCACTGAGACAAGCCATCTTGGCATCTACTCTTTATTATAGCAAATGCCCATCAAGCTGTAAACTATCCAGAAAATTGTTCAAATCTATTAAGGTCTTTTCTACAATTGGTTTTACTTTAGGTAGAAGCTGATATGGAAGAATTAAATTGAATATAATTCTTTGCTCCTAGGTTATACAAGGAGATATAATTGATGAACATCAAAGAGAAAAAAAAACAGTTTTAAAAAGATACTGCACTTACATTTTTAAATAATTAAAACTAAAAAAAAAGTAATTTTATTTAATCTTTACTCTTACAAAAGTATTACATATGTTTCCTTTTACTCCCATTGACCCCTCTTAGCCTTCCCCAGGCCTTCAGTATCCTATTATCTGTGTCCATGGGTTATGCATAAATGCATACAAGTTCTTTGATTGATCTCTTCCCACCCACCCATCCACACCAGCCCATAGATCCAGAGACATAGATTGACATGGAACTGATTGTCCAATCTTTAAAAAAGTTTTTAAATGTACATATTAACTCATTAAAAATAATTCCAATACTGAGTCTTTAAGCTGTGAAAGGCACTACATTGGGCACAGAGACTCGGTGAAGAATCAGCCACTTTCTCTTTCCTCATGGGTTTTAAAATGTGGTTGTGAATAATAAAATGTACAGAGACAAATATAATATAAAGTACACGTGTCATTAGTATAAGAGGGGCATAGTTGGAGCAAATAAACAAATATTGATTAATAGAGAGAAGTTCCCAGAGGAAGGGTTATTTAAATGTTTGGGTGGTATAGAGGAGTTCCTGTATAGGATAAGGAAGAAGGGAAGAAAAAAATATATATTTCCAGCTGAAGGTATAGCATTTGCAAAAGATCAAAGGAATCAGAGTCTTAAGAAATAAAACAAAACAAAACTGAAAACCATTCAGTATGCTACAACATAAAAGAGCAAGATAAACGTGTCAAAAATTGGGATGTGGGTGTTTAACAGTATCTTAGGGGATGGAATAAGGTGTTTAGAATCAGCAGGGAGCCAGTGAACACTTTAAATTAGAGTAGTGATATGACTAGACGTGTACTTAAAGAAAAAAGAAAAGAAAAAGTCTCTTGCAGTCATGGGATGCGGAGACCTGAAATGAAACAAGACTGGATAAAAAGAGACTGAACTTAGCAGAGAGATAAATTCAAGGATGGCACTTTCACTTCTCATATAGTCAACCCAGTGTTTAATGGTTCAAATCATGGACTAGAGGCATAGAGAAAGCAGTTATGTTTGTATGAGGAGATGGAGTTCAGTTTTAAGCATTATGAATTTGAGAATACCTGCAGGATAGGCTCATGGGAGAGGGTTGGAAGGCATCAGTGTGGAAAATAGTTACTGTCAACTCAGAGATTAAGAGGACCTGCCAGGACGGTATGGCTCCATTGGTTGTAGCATTGTCTTGTACACCAAAAGGTGGCTGGTTCCATTACAGGTCAGGGCACATACCTAGGTTGTGGGTTCAATCCTGCTCTGAGTGCATGTGAGACTCACCTGGTTGATATCTGTCCTTCTCCTTCTCCTTCTTTCTCCTTCTCCTTCTCCTTCTCCTTCTCCTTCTCCTTCTCCTTCTCCTTCTCCTTCTCCTTCTCCTTCTCCTTCTCCTTCTCCTTCTTCTCTCTCTCTCTCTCTCTCTCTCTCTCTCTCTCTATCGCTCTCACTCTCGCTCTCCCTCTCCCTCTCCCTTCTCTTAAATAAAAAAGAAAACTGACTACTTATTACCCAGATCTTCTTGTAGCTGAAGTAAGAGCTGGCAAAGCAAAGCATCGGCATTTAATCAGTTCTCCTCCAGGCTATGGATGGGCAGAAATGAATAGGAAACTGGTAGGGGTTCTCAAACTTCTTTTCC